>NW_027508920.1:1915000-2267500 GCF_051911475.1 Siphateles boraxobius | reverse complement strand
AGTTTAAAGTTTAAAGTTTAAAGTTTAAAGTTTTAATGGTTTAAAGTTTAAAGTAGTTTAAAGTTTGAAGTATAGTTTGAAGTAATTTAAAGTTGCTAGGGTGTTTCTAGTGGGTTGCTAAGGTGTTCTGGGTGGTTGCCTGGCGGTTGCTAAGGTATTTTAGGTGGTTGCTAGGGTGTTTTGGATGGTTGCTATGGTGTTGCTTGGGTGTTCTACGGTATTTTGGGTGGTTGCTATGGTGTTGCTAGGGTGTTTTAAGGTATTTTGGATGGTTGCCATGGTGTTCTGGGTGGTTTCTATGGTGTTGCTAAGGTGTTGTAAGGTATTTTGGGTGGTTGCTATGGTGTTCTGGGTGGTTGCTAGACAGTTGCTAGGGGGTTCTGGGGTTGCTAGGCAGTTGCTAGGGTGTTCTGGTGGTTGCTAGGGTGTTGCTAGGGTGTTCTAGGGTATTTTGGGTGGTTGCTATGGTGTTGCTAGGGTGATTTAAGGTATTTTGGGTGGTTGCTAGGGTGTTCTGGGTGGTTGCTAGGCAGTTGCTAGGGTGTTCTGGTGGTTGCTATGGTGTTGCTAGGGTGTTCTAGGGTATTTTGGGTGGTTGCTATGGTGTTGCTAGGGTGATTTAAGGTATTTTGGGTGGTTGCTAGGGTGTTCTGGGTGGTTGCTATGCAGTTGCTAGGGTGTTCTGGTGGTTGCTAGGGTGTTGCTAGGGTGTTCTAGGGTATTTTGGGTGGTTGCTATGGTGTTGCTAGGGTGATTTAAGGTATTTTGGGTGGTTGCTAGGGTGTTCTGGGTGGTTGCTATGCAGTTGCTAGGGTGTTCTGGTGGAGGCTAGGGTGTTCTAGGGTATTTTGGGTGGTTGCTATGGTGTTGCTAGGGTGATTTAAGGTATTTTGGGTGGTTGCTAGGGTGTTCTGGGTGGTTGCTAGGGTGTTCTAGAGCATTTTGGGTGGTTGCTATGGTGTTGCTAGGGTGTTTTAAGGTATTTTGGGTGGTTGCTAAAAAGAAAGAAAGAAAGAAAGATTAGTTAGAAAGAAAGAAAGAAAGAAAGAAAGAAGAAAGATTAGTTAGAAAGAAAGAAAGAAAGAATTAGTTAGAAAGAAAGATTAGTTAGAAAGAAAGAAAGAAGAAAGAAGAAAGATTAGTTAGAAAGAAAGAAGAAAGATTAGCTAGAAAGAAAGAAAGAAATAAGAAAGATTAGTTAGAAAGAAAGAAAGAAAGATTAGTTAGAAAGAAAGAAAGAAAGAAAGAAAGAAAGAAAGAAAGAAAGAAGAAAGAAGAAAGATTAGTTAGAAAGAAAGAAAGAATTAGTTAGAAAGAAAGATTAGTTAGAAAGAAAGAAAGAAAGAAAGAAGAAAGATTAGTTAGAAAGAAAGAAAGAAAGAAAGAAGAAAGATTAGTTAGAAAGAAAGAAAGAAAAAGAAAGAAAGAAAGAAAGATGAGTTAGAAAGAAAGAAAGAAAGAAAGAAGAAAGATTAGTTAGAAAGAAAGAAAGAAAGAAGAAAGATTAGTTAGAAAGAAAGAAGAAAGATTAGCTAGAAAGAAAGAAAGAAGAAAGATTAGTTAGAAAGAAAGAAAGAAAGAATTAAATAAGAAAGAAATATTAGTTAGAAAGAAAGAAAGAAAGAAAGAAAGAAGAAAGATTAGTTAGAAAGAAAGAAAGAAAGAATTAGTTAGAAAGAAAGATTAGTTAGAAAGAAAGAAAGAAGAAAGATTAGTTAGAAAGAAAGAAAGAAAGAAAGAAAGAAGAAAGATTAGTTAGAAAGAAAGAAAGAAAGAATTAGTTAGAAAGAAAGATTAGTTAGAAAGAAAGAAAGAAAGAAAGATTAGTTAGAAAGAAAGAAAGAAAGAAAGAAAGAAAGAAAGAAAGAAAGAAAGAAGAAAGATTAGTTAGAAAGAAAGAAAGAAATAAAGAAAGAAGAAATATTAGTTAGAAAGAAAGAAAGAAAGAAGAAATATTAGTTAGAAAGAAAGAAAGAAAGAAAGAAAGAAAGAAAGAAAGAAAGAAGAAAGATTAGTTAGAAAGAAAGAAAGAAAGAAAGAAGAAATATTAGTTAGAAAGAAAGAAAGAAAGAAGAAAGATTAGTTAGAAAGAAAGAAAGAAAGAATTAGTTAGAAAGAAAGATTAGTTAGAAAGAAAGAAAGAAAGAAGAAATATTAGTTAGAAAGAAAGAAAGAAAGAAGAAAGATTAGTTAGAAAGAAAGAAAGAATTAGTTAGAAAGAAAGATTAGTTAGAAAGAAAGAAAGAAAGAAAGAAAGAAAGAAAGAAGAAAGATTAGTTAGAAAGAAAGAAAGAAAGAAAGAAAGAAGAAAGATTAGTTAGAAAGAAAGAAAGAAGAAAGATTAGTTAGAAAGAAAGAAAGAAAGAAAGAAAGAAGAAAGATTAGTTAGAAAGAAAGAAAGAAAAAGTAAAAAAGAAAGAAAGAAAGAAAGAAAGAAGAAAGATTAGTTAGAAAGAAAGAAAGAAGAAATATCAGTTAGAAAGAAAGAAAGAAAGAAAGAAAGAAATATTAGTTAGAAAGAAAGAAAGAAAGAAAGAAAGAAAGAAAGAAAGAAAGAAAGAAAGAAAGAAAGAAAGAAAGAAAGAAAGAAGAAATATTAGTTAGAAAGAAAGAAAGAAAGAAAGAAGAAAGATTAGTTAGAAAGAAAGAAAGAAAGAATTAGTTAGAAAGAAAGATTAGTTAGAAAGAAAGAAAGAAAGAAAGAAAGAAAGAAAGATTAGTTAGAAAGAAAGAAATAATTAGTTAGAAAGATTAGTTAGAAAGAAAGAAAGAAAGAAAGAAAGAAAGAAAGAAAGAAAGAAAGAAAGAAAGAAAGAAAGAAGAAAGATTAGTTAGAAAGAAAGAAAGAAAGAAAGAAAGAAAGAAGAAAGATTAGTTAGAAAGAAAGAAAGAAAGAAAGAAAGAAGAAAGATTAGTTAGAAAGAAAGAAAGAAAGAAAGAAGAAAGATTAGTTAGAAAGAAAGAAAGAAAGAAAGAAAGAAAGATTAGTTAGAAAGAAAGAAAGATTAGTTAGAAAGAAAGAAAGAAGAAATATTAGTTAGAAAGAAAGAAGAAATATTAGTTAGAAAGAAAGAAAGAAAGAAAGAAAGAAGAAATATTAGTTAGAAAGAAAGAAAGAAAGAAAGAAAGAAAGAAAGAAAGAAAGAAGAAATATTAGTTAGAAAGAAAGAAAAAGAAAGAAAGAAAGAAAGAAAGAAAGAAAGAAAGAAGAAAGATTAGTTAGAAAGAAGAAATATTAGTTAGAAAGAAAGAAAGAAGAAATATTAGTTAGAAAGAAAGAAAGAAAGAAAGAAAGAAAGAAAGAAAGAAAGAAAAAAGAAAGATTAGTTAGAAAGAAAGAAAGAAAGAAAGAAGAAAGATTAGTTAGAAAGAAAGAAAGAAAGAAGAAAGATTAGTAAGAAAGAAAGAAAGAAAGAAAGAAAGAAAGAAAGAAGAAAGATTAGTTAAAAAGAAAGAAAGAAAGAAAGAAGAAAGATTAGTTAGAAAGAAAGAAGAAAGATTAGTTAGAAAGAAAGAAAGAAAGAAAGATTAGTTAGAAAGAAAGAAAGAAAGAAAGAAAGAAAGAAAGAAAGAAAGAAAGAAAGAAAGAAAGAAAGAAAGAAAGATTAGTTAGAAAGAAAGAAAGAAAGAAAGAAGAAAGATTAGTTAGAAAGAAAGAAAGAAAGAAGAAAGATTAGTTAGAAAGAAAGAAAGAAAAAGAAAGAAAGAAAGAAAGAAAGAAAGAAAGAAAGAAAGAAAGAAAGAAAGAAGAAAGATTAGTTAGAAAGAAAGAAAGAAGAAAGATTAGTTAGAAAGAAAGAAAGAAAGAAAGAAGAAAGATTAGTTAGAAAGAAAGAAAGATTAGTTAGAAAGAAAGAAAGAAAGAAAGAAAGAAAGAAAGAAGAAAGATTAGTTAGAAAGAAAGAAAGAAAGAAAGAAAGAAAGAAGAAAGATTAGTTAGAAAGAAAGAAAGAAAGAATTAGTTAGAAAGAAAGATTAGTTAGAAAGAAAGAAAGAAAGAAAGAAAGAAAGAAAGAAAGAAGAAAGAATAGTTAGAAAGAAAGAAAGAAGAAAGATTAGTTAGAAAGAAAGAAAGAAAGAAGAAAGATTAGTTAGAAAGAAAGAAAGAAAAAGAAAGAAAGAAAGAAAGAAAGAAAGAAAGAAAGAAAGAAAGAAAGAAAGAAAGAAAGAAAGAAAGAAGAAAGATTAGTTAGAAAGAAAGAAAGAAAGAAAGAAAGAAAGATTAGTTAGAAAGAAAAAAGAAAGATTAGTTAGAAAGAAAGAAGAAAGATTAGTTAGAAAGAAAGAAAGAAAGAAAGAAAGAAAGAAAGAAAGAAAGAAAGAAGAAAGATTAGTTAGAAAGAAAGAAAGAAGAAAGATTAGTTAGAAAGAAAGAAAGAAAGATTAGTTAGAAAGAAAGAAAGAAAGAAGAAAGATTAGTTAGAAAGAAAGAAAGAAAGAAAGAAAGATTAGTTAGAAAGAAAGAAAGAAAGAAAGAAAGAAAGAAAGAAAGAAAGAAGAAGAAAGAAGAAAGAATAGTTAGAAAGAAAGAAAGAAGAAAGATTAGTTAGAAAGAAAGAAAGAAAGAAGAAAGATTAGTTAGAAAGAAAGAAAGAAAAAGAAAGAAAGAAAGAAAGAAAGAAAGAAAGAAGAAAGATTAGTTAGAAAGAAAGAAAGAAAGAAAGAAAGAAAGATTAGTTAGAAAGAAAAAAGAAAGATTAGTTAGAAAGAAAGAAGAAAGATTAGTTAGAAAGAAAGAAAGAAAGAAAGAAAGAAAGAAAGAAGAAGAAAGATTAGTTAGAAAGAAAGAAAGAAGAAAGATTAGTTAGAAAGAAAGAAAGAAAGATTAGTTAGAAAGAAAGAAAGAAAGAAGAAAGATTAGTTAGAAAGAAAGAAAGAAAGAAAGAAAGATTAGTTAGAAAGAAAGAAAGAAAGAAAGAAAGAAAGAAAGAAAGAAAGAAAGAAAGAAAGAAAGAAAGAAAGAAGAAAGATTAGTTAGAAAGAAAGAAAGAAAGATTAGTTAGAAAGAAAGAAAGAAAGAAAGAAAGAAAGAAGAAAGAAAGAAAGAAAGAAAGAAAGAAGAAAGATTAGTTAGAAAGAAAGAAAGAAAGAAAGAAAGAAAGAAGAAAGATTAGTTAGAAAGAAAGAAAGAAAGAATTAGTTAGAAGAAAGATTAGTTAGAAAGAAAGAAAGAAAGAAAGAAAGAAAGAAGAAAGAATAGTTAGAAAGAAAGAAAGAAGAAAGATTAGTTAGAAAGAAAGAAAGAAAGAAGAAAGATTAGTTAGAAAGAAAGAAAGAAAAAGAAAGAAAGAAAGAAAGAAAGAAGAAAGATTAGTTAGAAAGAAAGAAAGAAAGAAAGAAAGAAAGAAAGAAAGATTAGTTAGAAAGAAAAAAGAAAGATTAGTTAGAAAGAAAGAAGAAAGATTAGTTAGAAAGAAAGAAAGAAAGAAAGAAAGAAAGAAAGAAAGAAGAAAGATTAGTTAGAAAGAAAGAAAGAAGAAAGATTAGTTAGAAAGAAAGAAAGAAAGAAAGAAAGAAAGAAAGAAAGAAAGAAAGAAAGAAGAAAGATTAGTTAGAAAGAAAGAAAGAAAGATTAGTTAGAAAGAAAGAAAGAAAGAAAGAAAGAAAGAAAAGAAAGAAAGAAAGAAAGAAGAATAGATTTAGAAAGAAAGAAAGAAAGAAAGAAAGAAGAAAGATTAGTTAGAAAGAAAGAAAGAAAGAATTAGTTAGAAAGAAAGATTAGTTAGAAAGAAAGAAAGAAAGAAAGAAAGAAAGAAGAAAGAATAGTTAGAAAGAAAGAAAGAAGAAAGATTAGTTAGAAAGAAAGAAAGAAAGAAGAAAGATTAGTTAGAAAGAAAGAAAGAAAAAGAAAGAAAGAAAGAAAGAAAGAAGAAAGATTAGTTAGAAAGAAAGAAAGAAAGAAAGAAAGAAAGAAAGATTAGTTAGAAAGAAAAAAGAAAGATTAGTTAGAAAGAAAGAAGAAAGATTAGTTAGAAAGAAAGAAAGAAAGAAAGAAAGAAAGAAAGAAGAAAGATTAGTTAGAAAGAAAGAAAGAAGAAAGATTAGTTAGAAAGAAAGAAAGAAAGAAAGAAAGAAAGAAAGAAAGAAAGAAAGAAAGAAGAAAGATTAGTTAGAAAGAAAGAAAGAAAGATTAGTTAGAAAGAAAGAAAGAAAGAAAGAAAGAAAGAAAGAAAGAAAGAAAGAAGAAAGATTAGTTAGAAAGAAAGAAAGAAAGAAAGAAGAAAGATTAGTTAGAAAGAAAGAAAGAAAGAATTAGTTAGAAAGAAAGATTAGTTAGAAAGAAAGAAAGAAAGAAAGAAAGAAAGAAAGAAAGAAAGAAAGAAGAAAGAATAGTTAGAAAGAAAGAAAGAAGAAAGATTAGTTAGAAAGAAAGAAAGAAGAAAGATTAGTTAGAAAGAAAGAAAGAAAAAGAAAGAAAGAAAGAAAGAAAGAAGAAAGATTAGTTAGAAAGAAAGAAAGAAAGAAAGAAAGAAAGAAAGATTAGTTAGAAAGAAAAAAGAAAGATTAGTTAGAAAGAAAGAAGAAAGATTAGTTAGAAAGAAAGAAAGAAAGAAAGAAAGAAAGAAAGAAAGAAGAAAGATTAGTTAGAAAGAAAGAAAGAAGAAAGATTAGTTAGAAAGAAAGAAAGAAAGATTAGTTAGAAAGAAAGAAAGAAAGAAGAAAGATTAGTTAGAAAGAAAGAAAGAAAGAAAGAAAGAAAGAAAGAAAGATTAGAAAGAAAGAAAGAAAGAAAGAAAGAAAGAAAGAAAGAAAGAAAGAAAGAAAGAAAGATTAGTTAGAAAGAAAGAAAGAAAGATTAGTTAGAAAGAAAGAAAGAAAGAAGAAAGATTAGTTAGAAAGAAAGAAAGAAAGAAAGAAAGATTAGTAAGAAAGAAAGAAAGAAAGAAAGAAAGAAAGAAGAAAGATTAGTTAGAAAGAAAGAAAGAAAGAAAGAAAGAAAGAAAGAAAGAAAGAAAGAAAGAAAGAAAGAAAAAAGAAAGATTAGTTAGAAAGAAAGAAAGAAATAAGAAAGATTAGTTAGAAAGAAAGAAAGAAAGATTAGTTAGAAAGAAAGAAAGAAAGAAAGAAGAAAGAAGAAAGATTAGTTAGAAAGAAAGAAAGAATTAGTTAGAAAGAAAGATTAGTTAGAAAGAAAGAAAGAAAGAAAGAAGAAAGATTAGTTAGAAAGAAAGAAAGAAAGAAAGAAAGAAGAAAGATTAGTTAGAAAGAAAGAAAGAAAAAGAAAGAAAGAAAGAAAGATGAGTTAGAAAGAAAGAAAGAAAGAAGAAAGATTAGTTAGAAAGAAAGAAAGAAGAAAGATTAGTTAGAAAGAAAGAAAGAAAGAAAGAAGAAAGATTAGTTAGAAAGAAAGAAAGATTAGTTAGAAAGAAAGAAAGAAAGAAAGAAAGAAAGAAAGAAGAAAGATTAGTTAGAAAGAAAGAAAGAAAGAAAGAAAGAAAGAAGAAAGATTAGTTAGAAAGAAAGAAAGAAAGAATTAGTTAGAAAGAAAGATTAGTTAGAAAGAAAGAAAGAAAGAAAGAAAGAAAGAAAGAAAGAAAGAAGAAAGAATAGTTAGAAAGAAAGAAAGAAGAAAGATTAAGAAAGAAAGAAAGAAGAAAGATTAGTTAGAAAGAAAGAAAGAAAAAGAAAGAAAGAAAGAAAGAAAGAAAGAAAGAAAGAAAGAAAGAAAGAAAGAAAGAAGAAAGATTAGTTAGAAAGAAAGAAAGAAAGAAAGAAAGAAAGATTAGTTAGAAAGAAAAAGAAAGATTAGTTAGAAAGAAAGAAGAAAGATTAGTTAGAAAGAAAGAAAGAAAGAAAGAAAGAAAGAAAGAAAGAAAGAAAGAAGAAAGATTAGTTAGAAAGAAAGAAAGAAGAAAGATTAGTTAGAAAGAAAGAAAGAAAGATAGTTAGAAAGAAAGAAAGAAAGAAGAAAGATTAGTTAGAAAGAAAGAAAGAAAGAAAGAAAGATTAGTTAGAAAGAAAGAAAGAAAGAAAGAAAGAAAGAAAGAAAGAAAGAAAGAAAGAAGAAAGAATAGTTAGAAAGAAAGAAAGAAGAAAGATTAGTTAGAAAGAAAGAAAGAAAGAAGAAAGATTAGTTAGAAAGAAAGAAAGAAAAAGAAAGAAAGAAAGAAAGAAAGAAAGAAAGAAGAAAGATTAGTTAGAAAGAAAGAAAGAAAGAAAGAAAGATTAGTTAGAAAGAAAAAGAAAGATTAGTTAGAAAGAAAGAAGAAAGATTAGTTAGAAAGAAAGAAAGAAAGAAAGAAAGAAAGAAGAAAGATTAGTTAGAAAGAAAGAAAGAAGAAAGATTAGTTAGAAAGAAAGAAAGAAAGATTAGTTAGAAAGAAAGAAAGAAAGAAGAAAGATTAGTTAGAAAGAAAGAAAGAAAGAAAGAAAGATTAGTTAGAAAGAAAGAAAGAAAGAAAGAAAGAAAGAAAGAAAGAAAGAAAGAAAGAAAGAAAGAAAGAAAGAAAGAAGAAAGATTAGTTAGAAAGAAAGAAAGAAAGATTAGTTAGAAAGAAAGAAAGAAAGAAAGAAAGAAAGAAAGAAAGAAAGAAAGAAAGAAAGAAAGAAGAAAGATTAGTTAGAAAGAAAGAAAGAAAGAAAGAAAGAAAGAAGAAAGATTAGTTAGAAAGAAAGAAAGAAAGAATTAGTTAGAAAGAAAGATTAGTTAGAAAGAAAGAAAGAAAGAAAGAAAGAAAGAAGAAAGAATAGTTAGAAAGAAAGAAAGAAGAAAGATTAGTTAGAAAGAAGAAAGAAAGAAGAAAGATTAGTTAGAAAGAAAGAAAGAAAAAGAAAGAAAGAAAGAAAGAAAGAAGAAAGATTAGTTAGAAAGAAAGAAAGAAAGAAAGAAAGAAAGAAAGATTAGTTAGAAAGAAAAAAGAAAGATTAGTTAGAAAGAAAGAAGAAAGATTAGTTAGAAAGAAAGAAAGAAAGAAAGAAAGAAAGAAAGAAGAAAGATTAGTTAGAAAGAAAGAAAGAAGAAAGATTAGTTAGAAAGAAAGAAAGAAAGAAAGAAAGAAAGAAAGAAAGAAAGAAAGAAAGAAGAAAGATTAGTTAGAAAGAAAGAAAGAAAGATTAGTTAGAAAGAAAGAAAGAAAGAAAGAAAGAAAGAAAGAAAGAAAGAAAGAAAGAAAGAAGAAAGATTAGTTAGAAGAAGAAAGAAAGAAAGAAAGAAAGAAGAAAGATTAGTTAGAAAGAAAGAAAGAATTATTAGAAAGAAAGATTAGTTAGAAAGAAAGAAAGAAAGAAAGAAAGAAAGAAGAAAGAATAGTTAGAAAGAAAGAAAGAAGAAAGATTAGTTAGAAAGAAAGAAAGAAAGAAGAAAGATTAGTTAGAAAGAAAGAAAGAAAAAGAAAGAAAGAAAGAAAGAAAGAAGAAAGATTAGTTAGAAAGAAAGAAAGAAAGAAAGAAAGAAAGATTAGTTAGAAAGAAAAAAGAAAGATTAGTTAAAAGAAAGAAGAAAGATTAGTTAGAAAGAAAGAAAGAAAGAAAGAAAGAAAGAAAGAAGAAAGATTAGTTAGAAAGAAAGAAAGAAGAAAGATTAGTTAGAAAGAAAGAAAGAAAGAAAGAAAGAAAGAAAGAAAGAAAGAAAGAAGAAAGATTAGTTAGAAAGAAAGAAAGAAAGATTAGTTAGAAAGAAAGAAAGAAAGAAAGAAAGAAAGAAAGAAAGAAAGAAAGAAAGAAAGAAGAAAGATTAGTTAGAAAGAAAGAAAGAAAGAAAGAAGAAAGATTAGTTAGAAAGAAAGAAAGAAAGAATTAGTTAGAAAGAAAGATTAGTTAGAAAGAAAGAAAGAAAGAAAGAAAGAAAGAAAGAAAGAAAGAAGAAAGAATAGTTAGAAAGAAAGAAAGAAGAAAGATTAGTTAGAAAGAAAGAAAGAAAGAAGAAAGATTAGTTAGAAAGAAAGAAAGAAAAAGAAAGAAAGAAAGAAAGAAAGAAGAAAGATTAGTTAGAAAGAAAGAAAGAAAGAAGAAAGAAAGAAAGATTAGTTAGAAAGAAAAAAGAAAGATTAGTTAGAAAGAAAGAAGAAAAGATTAGTTAGAAAGAAAGAAAGAAAGAAAGAAAGAAAGAAAGAAAGAAAGAAGAAAGATTAGTTAGAAAGAAAGAAAGAAGAAAGATTAGTTAGAAAGAAAGAAAGAAAGATTGTTAGAAAGAAAGAAAGAAAGAAGAAAGATTAGTTAGAAAGAAAGAAAGAAAGAAAGAAAGAAAGAAAGAAAGATTAGAAAGAAAGAAAGAAAGAAAGAAAGAAAGAAAGAAAGATTAGTTAGAAAGAAAGAAAGAAAGATTAGTTAGAAAGAAAGAAAGAAAGAAGAAAGATTAGTTAGAAAGAAAGAAAGAAAGAAAGAAAGATTAGTAAGAAAGAAAGAAAGAAAGAAAGAAAGAAAGAAGAAAGATTAGTTAGAAAGAAAGAAAGAAAGAAAGAAAGAAAGAAAGAAAGAAGAAAGAAAGAAAGAAAGAAGAAGAAAGAAAGAAAGAAAGAAAGAAAAAAGAAAGATTAGTTAGAAAGAAAGAAAGAAATAAGAAAGATTAGTTAGAAAGAAAGAAAGAAAGATTAGTTAGAAAGAAAGAAAGAAAGAAAGAAGAAAGAAGAAAGATTAGTTAGAAAGAAAGAAAGAATTAGTTAGAAAGAAAGATTAGTTAGAAAGAAAGAAAGAAGAAAGAAGAAAGATTAGTTAGAAAGAAAGAAAGAAAGAAAGAAAGAAGAAAGATTAGTTAGAAAGAAAGAAAGAAAAAGAAAGAAAGAAAGAAAGATGAGTTAGAAAGAAAGAAAGAAAGAAGAAAGATTAGTTAGAAAGAAAGAAAGAAAGAAGAAAGATTAGTTAGAAAGAAAGAAGAAAGATTAGCTTGAAAGAAAGAAAGAAGAAAGATTAGTTAGAAAGAAAGAAAGAAAGAATTAAATAAGAAAGAAAGATAGTTAGAAAGAAAGAAAGAAAGAAAGAAGAAAGATTAGTTAGAAAGAAAGAAAGAAAGAATTAGTTAGAAAGAAAGATTAGTTAGAAAGAAAGAAAGAAAGAAGAAAGATTAGTTAGAAAGAAAGAAAGAAAAAGAAAGAAAGAAAGAAAGAAAGAAAGAAAGAAGAAAGATTAGTTAGAAAGAAAGAAAGAAAGAAAGAAAGAAAGAAAAGAAAGAAAGAAAGAAAGAAAGAAAGAAAGAAAGAAAGAAAGAAAGAAAGAAAGAAAGAAGAAAGATTAGTTAGAAAGAAAGAAGAAAGATTAGTTAGAAAGAAAGAAGAAAGATTAGTTAGAAGAAAGAAAGAAAGAAGAAAGATTAGTTAGAAAGAAAGAAAGAAGAAAGATTAGTTAGAAAGAAAGAAAGAAAGAAAGAAAGAAAGAAAGATTAGTTAGAAAGAAAGAAAGAAAAAGAAAGAAAGAAAGAAAGAAAGAAAGAAAGAAAGAAGAAAGATTAGTTAGAAAGAAAGAAAGAAAGAAAAGAAAGAAAGAAAGAAAGAAAGAAAGAAAGAAAAAAGAAAGAATAGTTAGAAAGAAAGAAAGAAAGAAGAAAGATTAGTTAGAAAGAAAGAAAGAAAGAAAGAAAGAAGAAAGATTAGTAAGAAAGAAAGAAAGAAAGAAGAAAGATTAGTTAGAAAGAAAGAAAGAAAGAAAGAAAGAAAGAAGAAAGAATAGTTAGAAAGAAAGAAAGAAAGAAAGAAAGAAAGAAAAAAGATTAGTTAGAAAGAAAGAAAGAAAGAAAGAAAGAAAGAAAGAAAGAAAGAAAGAAAGAAAGAAAGAAAAGAAAGAAATAGTTAGAAAGAAAGAAAGAAAGAAAGAAAGAAGAAAGAAAGAAAGAAAGAAAGAAAGAAAGAAAGAAGAAAGATTAGTTAGAAAGAAAGAAAGAAAGAAAGAAAGAAAGAAAGAAGAAGAAAAAGAAAGATTAGTTAGAAAGAAAGAAAGAAAGAAGAAAGATTAGTTAGAAAGAAAGAAAGAAAGAAAGAAAGAAGAAAGAATAGTAAGAAAGAAAGAAAGAAAGAAGAAAGATTAGTTAGAAAGAAAGAAAGAAAGAAAGAAAGAAAGAAAGAAAGAAAGAAGAAAGATTAGTTAGAAATAAAGAAGAAAGATTAGTTAGAAAGAAAGAAGAAAGATTAGTTAGAAAGAAAGAAAGAAAGAAAGAAAGAAAGAAAGAAAGATTAGTTAGAAAGAAAGAAAGAAAGAAAGATTAGTTAGAAAGAAAGAAAGAAAGAAGAAAGATTAGTTAGAAAGAAAGAAAGAAAGAAGAAAGATTAGTTAGAAAGAAAGAAAGAAAGAAAGAAAGAAAGAAAGAAAGAAAAAGAAAGAAAGAAAGAAAGAAAGAAGAAAGATTAGTTAGAAAGAAAGAAAGAAAGAAGAAAGATTAGTTAGAAAGAAAGAAAGAAAGAAAGAAGAAAGATTAGTAGAAAGAGAAGAAAGATTAGTTAGAAAGAAAGAAAGATTAGTAAGAAAGAAAGAAGAAAGATTAGTTAGAAAGAAGAAATATAGTTAGAAAGAAAGAAAGAAGAAATATTAGTTAGAAAGAAAGAAAGAAAGAAAGAAAGAAAGAAAGAAAGAAAGAAAGAAAGAAAGAAAGAAAAAGAAAGATTAGTTAGAAAGAAAGAAAGAAAGAAGAAAGATTAGTTAGAAAGAAAGAAAGAAAGAAGAAAGATTAGTAAGAAAGAAAGAAAGAAAGAAAGAAAGAAAGAAAGAAAGAAAGAAAGAAGAAAGATTAGTTAGAAAGAAAGAAAGAAAGAAGAAGAAAGATTAGTTAGAAAGAAAGAAAGAAAGAAAGAAGAAAGATTAGTTAGAAAGAAAGAAAAGATTAGTTAGAAAGAAAGAAAGATTAGTTAGAAAGAAAGAAGAAAGATTAGTTAGAAAGAAGAAATATTAGTTAGAAAGAAAGAAAGAAGAAATATTAGTTAGAAAGAAAGAAAGAAAGAAAGAAAGAAAGAAAGAAAGAAAGAAAGAAAGAAAGAAAGAAAGAAAGAAAGAAAGAAAAAAAGAAAGATTAGTTAGAAAGAAAGAAAGAAAGAAGAAAGATTAGTTAGAAAGAAAGAAGAAAGAAGAAAGATTAGTAAGAAAGAAAAAAGAAAGATTAGTTAGAAAGAAAGAAAGAAAGAAAGAAAGAAAGAAAGAAAGAAAGATTAGTTAGAAAGAAAGAAAGAAAGAAAGAAAGAAAGAAAGAAAGAAAGAAAGAAAGAAAGAAAGATTAGTTAGAAAGAAAGAAAGAAAGAAAGAAGAAAGATTAGTTAGAAAGAAAGAAAGAAGAAGAAAGATTAGTTAGAAAGAAAGAAAGAAAAGAAAGAAAGAAAGAAAGAAAGAAAGAAGAAAGAAGAAATATTAGTTAGAAAGAAAGAAAGAAGAAAGATTAGTTAGAAAGAAAAGAAAGAAAGAAGAAAGAAAGAAAGAAAGAAAGAAAGAAAGAAAGAAAGAAAGAAAGAAAGAAAGAAAGAAAGAAAGAAAGAAAGAAAGAAAGAAAGAAGAAAGATTAGTTAGAAAGAAAGAAAGAAAGAAAGAAAGAAGAAAGAATAGTAGAAAGAAAGAAAGAAAGAATAGTTAGAAAGAAAGAAAGAAAGAAGAAAGAAAGAAAGAAAGAAAGAAAGAAAGAAGAAAGATTAGTTAGAAAGAAAGAAAGAAGAAGAAAGATTAGTTAGAAAGAAAGAAAGAAAGAAAGAAAGAAAGAAAGAAAGAAAGAAAGAAGAAAGATGAGAAAGAAAGAAGAAAGAAAGAAAGAAAGAAAGAAAGAAAGAAAGAAAGAAAGAGAAAGAAAGAAAGAAAGAAAGAAAGAAAGAAAGAAAGAAAGAAAGAAAGAAAGAAAGAATAGAAAGAAAGAAAGAAAGATTAGTTAGAAAAGAAAGAAGAAAGATTAGTTAGAAAGAAAGAAAGAAAGAAAGAAAGAAAGAAAGAAAGAAAGAAAGAAAGATTAGTTAGAAAGAAAGAAAGAAAGAAAGATAGAAAGAAGAAAGAAAGATTAGTTAGAAAGAAAGAAAGAAAGAAAGAAAGAATAGAAAGAAAGAAAGAAAGAAAGAAAGAAAGATTAGTTAGAAAGAAAGAAAGAAAGATAGTTAGAAGAAAGAAAGAAAGAAAGAAAGAAAGAAAGAAGAAAGATTAGTTAGAAAGAAAGAAAGAAAGAAAAGAAAGAAAGAAAGAAAGAAAGAAAGAAAGAAAGATAGAAAGAAAGAAAGAAAGAAAGAAAGAAAGAAAGAAAGAAGAAAGATTAGTTAGAAAGAAAGAAAGAAAGAAAGAAGAAAGATTAGTTAGAAAGAAAGAAAGATTAGTTAGAAAGAAAGAAGAGAAGAAGAAAGAAAGAAAGAAAGAAAGAAAGAAAGAAAGAAAGAAAGAAGAAAGATTAGTTAGAAAGAAAGAAAGAAAGAAAGAAGAAGAAAGATTAGTAGAAAGAAAGAAAGAAAGAATTAGTTAGAAAGAAAGATTAGTTAGAAGAAAGAAAGAAAGAAAGAAGAAAGAAAGAAAGAAAGAATAGAGAAAGAAAGAAAGAAGAAAGATTAGTTAGAAAGAAAGAAAGAAAGAAGAAAGATTAGTTAGAAAGAAAGAAAGAAAGAAAGAAAGAAAGAAAGAAAGAAAGAAAGAAGAAAGATTAGTTAGAAAAAGAAAGAAAGAAAGAAAGAAAGAAAGAAAGAAAGAAAGAAAGAAAGAAAGAAAGAAAGAAAGAAAGAAAGAAAGAAAGATTAGTTAGAAAGAAAAAAGAAAGATTAGTTAGAAAGAAAGAAGAAAGATTAGTTAGAAAGAAAGAAAGAAAGAAAGAAAGAAAGAAAGAAAGAAGAAAGATTAGTTAGAAAGAAAGAAAGAAGAAAGATTAGTTAGAAAGAAAGAAAGAAGAAAGATTAGTTAGAAAGAAAGAAAGAAAGAAAGAAAGAAAGAAAGAAAGAAGAAAGATTAGTTAGAAAGAAAGAAAGAAGAAAGATTAGTTAGAAAGAAAGAAAGAAAGATTAGTTAGAAAGAAAGAAAGAAAGAAGAAAGATTAGTTAGAAAGAAAGAAAGAAAGAAAGAAAGATTAGTTAGAAAGAAAGAAAGAAAGAAAGAAAGAAAGAAAGAAAGAAAGAAAGAAAGAAAGAAGAAAGATTAGTTAGAAAGAAAGAAAGAAAGATTAGTTAGAAAGAAAGAAAGAAAGAAAGAAAGAAAGAAAGAAAGAAAGAAAGAAAGAAAGAAAGAAAGAAAGAAAGAAAGAAAGAAAGAAAGAAAGAAAGAAAGAAAGAAAGAAGAAAGATTAGTTAGAAAGAAAGAAAGAAAGAAAGAAGAAAGATTAGTTAGAAAGAAAGAAAGAAAGAATTAGTTAGAAAGAAAGATTAGTTAGAAAGAAAGAAAGAAAGAAAGAAAGAAAGAAAGAAAGAAAGAAAGAAAGAAAGAAAGAAGAAAGAATAGTTAGAAAGAAAGAAAGAAGAAAGATTAGTTAGAAAGAAAGAAAGAAAGAAAGAAGAAAGATTAGTTAGAAAGAAAGAAAGAAAAAGAAAGAAAGAAAGAAAGAAAGAAAGAAGAAAGATTAGTTAGAAAGAAAGAAAGAAAGAAAGAAAGAAAGAAAGAAAGAAAGAAAGAAAGATTAGTTAGAAAGAAAAAAGAAAGATTAGTTAGAAAGAAAGAAGAAAGATTAGTTAGAAAGAAAGAAAGAAAGAAAGAAAGAAAGAAAGAAAGAAAGAAGAAAGATTAGTTAGAAAGAAAGAAAGAAGAAAGATTAGTTAGAAAGAAAGAAAGAAAGATTAGTTAGAAAGAAAGAAAGAAAGAAGAAAGATTAGTTAGAAAGAAAGAAAGAAAGAAAGAAAGAAAGATTAGTTAGAAAGAAAGAAAGAAAGAAAGAAAGAAAGAAAGAAAGAAAGAAAGAAAGAAAGAAAGAAGAAAGATTAGTTAGAAAGAAAGAAAGAAAGATTAGTTAGAAAGAAAGAAAGAAAGAAGAAAGATTAGTTAGAAAGAAAGAAAGAAAGAAAGAAAGAAAGAAGAAAGATTAGTTAGAAAGAAAGAAAGAAAGAAAGAAAGAAAGAAAGAAAGAAAGAAAGAAAGAAAGAAGAAAGATTAGTTAGAAAGAAAGAAAAAGAAAGAAAGAAAAAGAAAGAAAGAAAGAAAGAAAGAAAGAAAGAAAGAAAGAAAGAAAGAAAGAAAGAAGAAAGATTAGTTAGAAAGAAAGAAAGAAAGAAAGAAGAAAGATTAGTTAGAAAGAAAGAATAAAGAAGAAAGATTAGTTAGAAAGAAAGAAAGAAAGAAAGAAAGAAAGAAGAAAGATTAGTTAGAAAGAAAGAAAGAAGAAAGATTAGTTAGAAAGAAAGAAAGAAAGATTAGTTAGAAAGAAAGAAGAAAGATTAGTTAGAAAGAAAGAAAGAAAGAAAGAAAGAAGAAAGAATAGTTAGAAAGAAAGAAAGAAAGAAAGAAAGAAAGAAAGAAAGAAAGAAAGAAAGAAAGAAGAAAGATTAGTTAGAAAGAAAGAAAGAAAGAAAGAAAGAAAGAAAGAAAGAAAGAAAGAAGAAAGATTAGTTAGAAAGAAAGAAAGAAAAAGAAAGAAAGAAAGAAAGAAAGAAAGAAAGAAAGAAGAAAGATTAGTTAGAAAGAAAGAAAGAAAGAAAGAAAGAAAGAAAGAAAGAAAGAAAAAAGAAAGATTAGTTAGAAAGAAAGAAAGAAAGAAGAAAGATTAGTTAGAAAGAAAGAAAGAAAGAAAGAAAGATTAGTAAGAAAGAAAGAAAGAAAGAAAGAAAGAAAGAAGAAAGATTAGTTAGAAAGAAAGAAAGAAAGAAAGAAAGAAAGAAAGAAAGAAAGAAGAAAGATTAGTTAGAAATAAAGAAGAAAGATTAGTTAGAAAGAAAGAAGAAAGATTAGTTAGAAAGAAAAAAAGAAAGAAAGAAAGAAAGAAAGAAAGATTAGTTAGAAAGAAAGAAAGAAAGAAAGATTAGTTAGAAAGAAAGAAAGAAAGAAGAAAGATTAGTTAGAAAGAAAGAAAGAAAGAAGAAAGATTAGTTAGAAAGAAAGAAAGAAAAAGAAAGAAAGAAAGAAAGAAAGAAAGAAAGAAAGAAGAAAGATTAGTTAGAAAGAAAGAAAGAAAGAAAGAAAGAAAGAAAGAAAGAAAGAAAGAAAGAAAGAAAGAAAGAAAGAAAGAAAGAAAGAAAGAAAGAAGAAAGATTAGTTAGAAATAAAGAAGAAAGATTAGTTAGAAAGAAAGAAGAAAGATTAGTTAGAAAGAAAAAAAGAAAGAAAGAAAGAAAGAAAGAAAGATTAGTTAGAAAGAAAGAAAGAAAGAAAGATTAGTTAGAAAGAAAGAAAGAAAGAAGAAAGATTAGTTAGAAAGAAAGAAAGAAAGAAGAAAGATTAGTTAGAAAGAAAGAAAGAAAAAGAAAGAAAGAAAGAAAGAAAGAAAGAAAGAAGAAAGATTAGTTAGAAAGAAAGAAAGAAAGAAAGAAGAAAGATTAGTTAGAAAGAAAGAAAGAAAGAAAGAAAGAAAGAAAGAAAGAAAGAAAGAAAGAAAGAAAGAAAGAAAGAAGAAAGATTAGTTAGAAAGAAAGAAAGATTAGTTAGAAAGAAAGAAAGATTAGTTAGAAAGAAAGAAGAAAGATTAGTTAGAAAGAAGAAATATTAGTTAGAAAGAAAGAAGAAATATTAGTTAGAAAGAAAGAAAGAAAGAAAGAAAGAAAGAAAGAAAGAAAGAAAGAAAGAAAGAAAGAAAGAAAGAAAGAAAAAAGAAAGATTAGTTAGAAAGAAAGAAAGAAAGAAGAAAGATTAGTTAGAAAGAAAGAAAGAAAGAAGAAAGATTAGTAAGAAAGAAAGAAAGAAAGAAAGAAAGAAAGAAAGAAAGAAAGAAAGAAAGAAAGAAAGATTAGTTAGAAAGAAAGAAAGAAAGAAAGAAAGAAAGAAAGAAAGAAAGAAAGAAAGAAAGAAAGAAGAAAGATTAGTTAGAAAGAAAGAAGAAAGATTAGTTAGAAAGAAAGAAGAAAGATTAGTTAGAAAGAAAGAAAGAAAGAAAGAAAGATTAGTTAGAAAGAAAGAAAGAAAGAAAGAAAGAAAGAAAGATTAGTTAGAAAGAAAGAAAGAAAGAAAGAAGAAAGATTAGTTAGAAAGAAAGAAAGAAAGAAGAAAGATTAGTTAGAAAGAAAGAAAGAAAAAGAAAGAAAGAAAGAAAGAAAGAAAGAAAGAAAGAAGAAAGATTAGTTAGAAAGAAAGAAAGAAAGAAGAAAGATTAGTTAGAAAGAAAGAAAGAAAGAAAGAAAGAAAGAAAGAAGAAAGATTAGTTAGAAAGAAAGAAAGATTAGTTAGAAAGAAAGAAAGATTAGTTAGAAAGAAAGAAGAAAGAAGAAAGATTAGTTAGAAAGAAAGAAATAAAGAAAGAAAGAAGAAAGATTAGTTAGAAAGAAGAAATATTAGTTAGAAAGAAAGAAAGAAGAAATATTAGTTAGAAAGAAAGAAAGAAAGAAAGAAAGAAAGAAAGAAAGAAAGAAAGAAAGAAAGAAGAAAGATTAGTTAGAAAGAAAGAAAGAAAGAAGAAAGATTAGTTAGAAAGAAAGAAAGAAATAAAGAAAGAAAGAAGAAAGATTAGTTAGAAAGAAAGAAAGAAAGATAGATTAGTTAGTAAGAAAGAAAGATAGATTAGATAGATAGATAGATAGATAGATAGATAGATAGATAGATAGATAGATAGATAGATAGATAGAAAGAGATAGATAGATAGATAGATAGATAGATAGATAGATAGATAGATAGATAGATAGATAGATAGATAGATAGATAGATAGATAGATAGATAAGTTCATTAGTACATATAGAATGGTAGTTTAATTGAGTCTTGGGCTTCAGGGAGTTTAGATTTGAGTTTTTGTGTTGTACACTGCTGGGCCACCGTAGCCTTGGCTCAATTTGAACTGTTGCAATGAAAGTCAATGGGAT
Source organism: Siphateles boraxobius (assembly GCF_051911475.1). Lineage (NCBI taxonomy): Eukaryota > Metazoa > Chordata > Actinopteri > Cypriniformes > Leuciscidae > Siphateles > Siphateles boraxobius. The sequence continues at coordinate 2,248,705 of NW_027508920.1, read as the reverse complement.
TTTTATGATTTTTAATATTAATTTTTAAGAAATCTGAAAGTCAAATCAGTCTGAAAAGATATAGCACACTAAGTCAGAACAGTCTGAAGGTCTGACCCGAGTTTGGAGTTTGTAGAGTTAAAGCTCTAGGAGGAGTAGCAGTCAGAAAATTTTGGTTAAGAAAAAGAAGAAGAAAAAGAATAATAATAAGTTTAAATAGGATTTCAGTAAGTTGGCTTTCACAAGCCAACTTAATAATAAGTTTAAATAGGATTTCAGTAAGTTGGCTTTCACAAGCCAACTTAATAAGTTTAAATAGGATTTCAGTAAGTTGGCTTTCACAAGCCAACTTAATTAAGGCTTTGTACAGATTCGTAAAGATGACCACTTTCTATTCAAGGTTTGAATACATTTGTGGATATTAAGATTTCAGTTGTAGAGATTTACATAACATTGGTAGCTATTTACATTAACATTACAATTTTAAAAGAGAGGGCCTTGAAAATTAGTTAAAAGGGCACAGACGGCCCACAGTTGGTTAACGGAGCCCAACATAAAATACAAAAAAATTGACCCAGGTCACACAGATCCTGCTTACTGTTGACTGTGATACATGGAAACGGGTTGCAAGATCCTGCTCAGGAAATCCCTGCCTCAACCTACAAAGAAAAAGAAAAAACTGGTCCACAGTGGACAATTTAGAGGCGCTAAAGCCTTGACGAAGTACCTCCCCACTTGTATGTTTATGTCGCTAAGCCTGACTCCATCCCACCATATTTTCTGCAGTAGGTTGCAGGGCCATAAACACAGCTTTAAATGTATCATAATCTGGGAACCCTGTATAAAATGAAATCTGTTTATCGTCACCTTGAAAATTCGAAATCAAAAACTGTTTTTGTTGAAGCTCTAAAATTAAAAGTTCTTGATCACCGATGGTCTTGCGGGCTTCCTCAAGTTGATCTTGAAGTGAGGGAGGCAGTGCAGCATATTCATGGTCTGGGTGTGGAGGGGGTGTCTCTTCACTGGAAGTATAAGAGAAACATATTGATGGACACATTAGGCGCTTTACAATGATACTCATGCTCAATTCATGCAACCAAATACATCTTTTACGTACCTCAACACATTCACACCATGTCGATCATCGAGATCCGTGGAAACATTACTGGAAATCATCAACAAAGAAATACTGTCACTACACAGTTAATAAATGCAGTACAAACTAGGAACTTAATTCATCTAAATACTACCTTGCAGTTCTAACAACACTCCTCCTCTCTGGTCTGACAGAGCTCCATGCAAACACAGTTGGCACAGCTCCCGGTTTCAACTTGGTGAATCCAGTCTTGCTTTTCACAATCCAGTCTGGGAGGAAATGCTCCGAGCACACTTTTGTGTATGCGTTTATCTGCATCAGAAAATAAAATGCAATCATATAAACATTTTTACATGTATAATTGTATTGATCAGACTCAATCTGACTCCTGTACATCCTCCTCCTAGCTAGAAAAACTGATGTGATGTATCCCCTAGGTTAGCTTGTGACTAGAAGCTAAATACCACACACCGATCACGCCCGCGCCTCTCTCTCTCTCTCTCTCTCTCTCTCTCTCTCTCTCTCTCTCTCTCTCTCTCTCTCTCTCTCTCTCTCTCTCTCACACACACACACACACACACACACACACACACAGTTCGATAGCGCCCACGCCTCGCTTTTTATTTATTTTTATACCGTGTATTGTCCGTGTAAATTACCTAACCGTGACGCCCGTACCGTTTTGGTTCAATACGAATACTTGTATCGTTCCACCCTACTCAGAATATGCTTATACTAGTGAATCTGTGGTGGTAGATTTTAATAACATACTACTAATTTTGGACTAGGCTGCATATTTCAACAACCTGGCTCTCTGCCTTAATCTATCTACTGAAACTTGCTAGTTCTAGCCTAGCCTAGCTAGCGATACAAGCTAGACGGCTCAGCCTCACAGCACCAGATATATAATAAAACTTACCTTAAAATTACGACCAGGATCCCTTCTGATGTTTATTATCCATTGTTGATGTAGTCCATGATCTTTGGGGAAACGGTGAAACGTTTGTCCTCTGTTGGATTTTTTCCTGTGTGATGAAGTGCAGCGGGGAACACAGCAGTGAGGCGCCATTGTACTGAGATAAATAGCGTTGTGAGAACTACCGGAAGTGGTAAGTGTACCCCTCAGGCTCGGTGGAACGTTCGAGGTGAATAAGGCGAATAGGCAGGAGTACTGTTGCCACAGCTCCACAAACCTTTCCTGCATGTCATAACTCCACCTAGTAGCACCATCATCTCTCTTTCGTTTCGCCATTTTTTAAAGTTGTGTACGGAAAAGCTTCTGTGCTCCTATTGGTCAACCTCATACATGTGACGGAACCCGTCGTGGACGACCGTTAAAAAAATTAAACATGCTAGTCTTTTTGTCCTGATGTCGTGAAGCATCGCAGACGCGACGTAGGTTGTCGCCCACTATGACACACTATACGAGATGATACGATGGAATCTTGCATCCCGACGCTCGTTGTCGTTTACGAATCCCCACGACACCCTACGTCAAACAGATCGTGCCAAAATCGGGCTAAAATCGTGTAATCTGAACCAGGCATTAGCTACTACTATGATGATTCTGTCAGCTTGCCAGTTGGCCTATGTAATAAGTAATATTAACTTGCTGACATTAGACGTTTGTAGTCATTGATTTCTTTTCCATGTACACGTAATTTGCAGTGTTGAACATTATAACCCATCAAACATGTTTCTGATGAGCTTACGAACGCAATGTCCAATCAGAGACATTTTAATTCGTCAACGCGTCTTGAGGGTTGCACGCGCTCACTGACTAAATTCTGAATTTTCTCTTATTATCATAAACAACATAACAGAAATAATGCTGAAAAGATGCAAGTAGGAGATTCATTTAGCGTAACTCGCATTAGACTGAAGTCATGGACCGCTTCCATGTTTTTTGATCGCAGGTATATTCCCAGTTTGAATAACCATTTTGTTTTTCGTGCTAGTGCTACTGAAATATTATTTCAATATTGTCTTTATTTCTAATCCAAAAAAAGCAATAAACAATTTCATTAACGGTTCTTAAGCTTGTTTTGTCTTTAGCCAGAATATGCTTTTTCCTCCACCAATAAATTAATAATCATTACAATTTCAAGAGCAAAAATTAACCATAATGATTTTGTCGTAATATTGCAGCTTCACCCCTATAATGACTTCATTTTTTTTTTTAATAGGCTGTTTATCTTATGCAATGTAAATACATGTACATACACATCATTAAACAGTATGTGTAAATAAACATAAATGCCATGTCAGATGCAGCTTCTGTTCCACCTTTGAAGTGTAAAAAATGGCTTTAGTTGATGGTTGCAGTAACAATTTGTAGAATTGTGATTGAATAAAGTAATTGGTTAAATTTAAGTATTTGATAAACGCAGATACACAGGTTTTAATAAGGTAAAACTGCCCCCTATACAGTGCTTAACAAATCTGTTAGACCTCCACCACCTGTCAAAATAAAAATAACGTATTTTCGGAGTCTGTCAAAAACTAAAAATGTTATTGCCATTTATTAGGAAAAACAAATAGTTTTTATTCACACACAATAACCAAAAAATGTTTTGTATGGCCTCCTTTGTCTTGATAACAGTTTGCATTCTTGCTGGCTTTGCATTTATATAGGCCTAGCCTATGTACTTTCCCACAGTCTCTGTTGTAATTGACTTCCAAATAGTTTCTAGTTGTTCTCAAAGACTTGCTTTTCTTGAAATGTTTGTGTGGTCTTTGAATCCACTAAATTTGTTAAATAAAATAATTATATTTTTGCTTTAGAAACCCTACTGTGACTAAAGAGCTTACACATACTAGTATGGATTAACCATTACAGAAACTTAGAAAAAAATATTTAGGTAATCACCAACACTGGTAGTTTAGGGCAGCTGTGGTACAAACCTTACATTGGGTGGTAGTCTAATAAATTTGTTAAGCACTATACATATTTATGACAACACAGATTTTGATGGAAATTTGATGATCGTTGGATGCTATTTTGGAACATTAAGACAGGACAAGCCTTTAATTATTTATAATGGGCTTTTGTGGACATAAAAACGATTAATGCAAGATGATGTCCATACTATTAGGATTTCAGTTTAGATTTTTTTGGACCCGTGAAAGTATTTATGTAAGAAGATGTCCAAGAGAAATTTGATGATCATTGACTGTACTTTTGGAACACTAAACCATCTTAGGCTAAGCCTTTTCACGTAAAATGTTTTAGAATGTCCCTGCTGCAACATTGCAGCAGTTTGGCTACATTTGTCAGACAGTAACATTAACAATTTCCTTTAATGTTTTTACAAGCTGATGTGGCCCAGGAAGTAGATGAAGAACACTAAGGTAAAGACGGTGACAATGACTTTTCTATTGTTGCAGTGGCATCTCCAGAAGCAGGTGAGTTTGTATTTACTTAATGGGATACTAAACAGGGCTACGTTTCCCAAAAGTATCGTAAGCCTTAGTTGATCATAGAGACCATTGGTGGCAATTTTTTAATTTTTTTTTATTTGAGATCAGCTGCTCTAGCTGAAGTCTTGTGCAGACCAGAGCTCTGACTCAAGCAAGCAAACCCGTGGTAACTTCAGCCAGATGTATCCTCCTCTGGGTTACCGAGATTGACATGAGCAGCTAACTTGTTTCAAATCATGTAAAAACTTAGCCCATATATACCATCATTCTGTGTTCACCGTAGGGTTGGGTGATATTCCAAAACCTCACCAAAACAAGAATTATGAAGCTCTCACTGATCTAATTAAAAAAAAGTCAGCATGTTAGGGAACATCATTCATTTTGTGCTAGCCCATTTTCATGTGTGACGGTAATCACAGTAATCACACTCTTGTTCTAATGTTCATATACGGGGAAATAAATACTTGATCTTGCACTGATGGCCATATTCAACAAGGGAAACCCATTGTATTATGGTACCATCACTCAGCTCTGTCACCTCTACTACAGTATATCTCCCATCATCCTTCATGATCCCCACCTGCACTCAGGCAGCCATCACCACACCTGTTGCAGATCACCACCTGATTACTGATGCACCACACCTGCACTAGCTCATCACCACCACCCTTCATAAACCTGCACATCCCACAACTTTGGGTCTGGGTCTGTCCAAGCACAGCTCACGTGGTAAGTGCATGTTCTGTTTTTGGATATCATCTTTCTGTTGATGTGCATTTACTACTTGTAACACATGGCAAATATTGATTATCAGTCTCCATGACTACAATTGGAACTGATATCGTCCCTGAAAAAGTCAGTTGACCCCTAGCTTTGACGTATTCAATGAGTTGAAGTGTAAATAGAAGGCAATTGGCTTTGAAAGCAAAACTTGTTCTTTCTTATTTTATATTTATTATATCTTATTTCCAATATTGTCAGAACATTGACATATTTAGAAAATGTCTGAGAAAAGCATGGATGATTTTTAAGATCGGAAACTAATTGCAAAAAATGCTAGCAGTTCAAGATAGGGTGCATTGCAATGCAGACGAGGACGATTCGGTATTGGTTCAGTAATAGACCATAACCGGTTATAATGTACTGATGCTTTTCTGACGTCATTTATCACGTATGTGCTTTGTCGCGGTAGCATACAATGGCAGAGGGAGGCGAGACGCGAGTGAAATTAACATTTCTTTAAAACAAAATTGATTTGACAGAATTTCATTTTCTTAATGGCATAAACAGGCTTTACTCCCTTAATACTTAAACTGGAATGTCACTGTTTCTGTCACTGCGACTTCCCAAACAGGCGAACACTCGCGTGCGCACGCACGCGTCACTTTTGAAGTAAAATTGAAAATTGAGGATGCGGTGCATCGTGATGCATCGCAATATCGAATTGAACTGAATCGGTGACATGATAATCGTAATCGAACCGAATCATGAGACCAGTGTAGGTTCACACCCCTAGTACAAGAGCACCAATCAATTTTTTTTTCTGTTTGTTTCACAATAGTGTATGCCTTTACCTGGAAATGTATCAATTTGATGCAAATCTTGTTTTTTGGTTTTGGTTTGTCTTAATAAAGGAAGCTTTGATCTTTCCACAGCAACAACCTCAGACGATGTACTGAAGCGGTACAATAAAGTTTTTCACACCTTCAAGAAAGAAGGGAGTATCAGTAAGGCATGCACCAAAGTTGGGGCTGACCAAAATACACTGGCATTAACAGCTGTTGTGGCTGAAATACAGCTTGTTGATCCAGAGTTTTACCGAAGCATCCCGAAGTTCAGATTAAAGGAGGAGAAACTCTGCGACTTTGCAAAGCGGTGCCTGCAGTCACTGACAGCAGACCTCAGGTCTGCCATAGAAAATGCCAAAAAAGAGCGTAAACTGCTGCCAATAACATACAAGTTGAGATGGAAAGACATAAAACCTCCAAGCTGCTTATTTAATTAAATTTAGACATTGTTAAAGGAACACGCCGACATTTTGGGACTTTAGCTTATTCACCGTATCCCCTAGAGTTAGATAAGTCCATACATGCCCTTTTCATCTCCGTGCGTCCCGTAACTCTGACGCACCCACCGCTAGCCTAGCTTTGCACAAAGACTGGAAGTAAATGGCTTCAGCTAGCATACTGCTCCCAATAAGTGACAAAATAACGCCAACATTTTACTATTTATATGTTGTGATTTGTATAGTCACAGAGTGTTCAAATAACAAGGTCATATGAGACACAGCCATCTTATAACCGTATACATGCTGGGAACTATATGTGACCCGTCACAGAAACCAGGGACACAAGTCGGCAGCACAACTTTCGAGCAAAATGAGAAAGAAGAGTTTTTTTTCAAAATTGGTGATTTTCAATTTTTTGGAGAATCTGTTAATTGAAATCACGAAGAAGCTTCTCCATGTTTGAGATAGCAGTATTGGTATATTTAAAAGCTTACATTTTGAGGTTGAAATCGGCTTGTTTTCGGAGATTCTAGCATGCAGTAGGGGCGTGGCGTGTCATTGTCTGTGTGTATTTCCATACTGAATAACCCGGCGCTTTTGCCCCCGCCCTCCAAGTCAACCACGTGGCTACTTATTATGCTGTGCTCTGGCCGGCTCTCTCTGATATCAAAATTCAATGAAGATGGATGCCGCAAAGATTGTCGCAGACGAGCTGAACCGTCTGGCAGTTACACCGAAAATGTTTTCGCCGCACTTCGTGGGCTCGGGAAACAGAACCGGAGGTATGGGCGCAGCGCGCGCGCCCTCAGTGCTTCAATTCGGCGGCTCGGCTCGCTGACAGCGGTGGCTGGCTGTTTCATATGTGACGGAGAATCGAAATAGAGGATGCAGTTAAGACCTTTGCTGCGATGAAGGCCTGCCGTGCGTGTTTCTGAAATGTAAGTTAAGCTTCATTTGCTCTTTAGTCGTTATTTAAGATGCTGAACCTGCTGATGATATAATGTGCTTGCGGACATTTCATTTGTGTGTGTATACGCACATAAGAAAGTGGTGTAAAGAGATTTGCAACAGTAATTAGAGGAGGTGAAATGTGATTATTTGGAAAATTACAGAAATGACTGCTTAAAGAAAAATGCCAGCAGGCATTTGCCTCCTACATAAACTTTAATATTGTTGACATTTTGGGCACACGAGCGTTGCGCACTATTTGCGTTATATGTAGGCCTATGGCTTATTGGTCTTTGTTTGTTCTTGCTGGTTTTGCGTTATATGTATATGGCATATTGGTCTTTGTGTGTTGTTGCTGGTTTTGCGTTATACTGTATGTATATGGCATATTGGCCTTTGTGTGTTGTTGCTGGTTTTGCGTTATATGCAGGCTATATGGCATATTGGTCTTTGTGTGTTGTTGCTGGATTTGCGTTATATGTATATGGCATATTGGTCTTTATGTGTTGTTGCTGGTTTCGCGTTATATGCAGGCTATATGGCATTATTGGTCTTTGTGTGTTGTTGCTGGTACGTTGCAAATAGAGGAGCAGCACAATTGTTTTTCGCCTAGTGCGGCAGAAGTGCACTCATTCGAAGTGTAAAAAAAGCTGTAAAGCACATGGAGGAGCTTTACAGGGGGTATGGCTTATCTAAATGAGATGTAAATGAGCCCTATTGTCACCCCCAGCAGCAGAGACAGGTGAGAACTGCACAATCTTTAGAGCTCGTTTTCTCCTCTTTGAGCTTTTTTAAGTGCCTACTTTAAAATGGCCACAACTTCTCCAAATATTATCAGATTTCCACATGTTCCACATCGTTGGAAAGCTTGGATATTACACTCTCAGAATCTATGAATAACTCAAAATGCCCCAGAACCGACTTGTGTCCCTAGTTTCCGTGACTGGTCACATATTCTCAGAAGGCGAAGCACTGCTACTTGGGGCGGAGTGATTTGCTCGCATCACCTGAGAAGCCCCGTGGTGAGGAGCAGAGAGTTCGCTCAGAGTGTTGCGCTAATCACTCCGCCCAAGTAGTGCTTCGCCTTCTGAGAATAGTTCCCAGTATGTATACGGTTAAAGATGGCGGTGTCTCATATGACCTTGTTATTTGTACACACTGTGACTATACAAATCACAACATATAAATAGTAAAATGTTGGCGTTATTTTGTCACTTATTGGGAGCAGTATGCTAGCTGAAGCCATTTACTTCCAGTCTTTGTGCTAAGCTAGGCTAGCGGTGGGTGCGTCAAAGTTTCGGGACGCACTGAGATGAAAAGGGTATGTATGGACTTATCTAACTCTGGGGGATACGGTGAATAAGCTAAAGTCGGCGTGTTCCTTTAAGGTAAATTTTGTAATTTCACTTCCTGCACTTCCTGCTCAGCTACTGTTCGGACGCTCTCGCTTACTGCTCCGCGCTTTGCTCTATCACTTTTATATTTCTATATTTTATCTCCTTTTATCACCTAATTTTAACTTCAGCAAATCAGCACAGTGCTCAAACGTTTGGATTACTACAAAAAAAAAAGCAGAATTATTTTATTCAACCAGCCTCCCACTGAAAGCTTACATTCCGGGGAAGAGAAAACACAACTGCCTACTTTCATAAGGATAAGAAAATACCTCCTCTGGAATCTACTTGCTGCTCCAACTGCCACAGACTTTTACAAAGGATTGCAATTCTTGAAACAAAGTTAATTGCGGGACCACCAAACCAGACGGAACACACAACAGAGCTTCGTCATGGACGTCCTCAGCATACAGCCGGTGAGTCCCATGAATCTAGTGCTTCTCGACAGGCCATACTGAGTGTAGAGAAACAAGCCGATCGTTTTACTAATCGATGGCACAAACAGGGTGCGAGACCCAAAGGCACTCGCGACATCAGATTGTCACGAGCATCACATATTACTGCAGTAGCATCCTCCACCCCAGATACGGTTCTGACAAGGACTGCAAACACTGGTCTCCTACCACCGCCTATACATCTTGAGAACAGATTTGAAGTATTAATGAATGAGGAATCCCCAAATTTGGTGAATGTGATCGCACACAGACTGAATCAGCCAGTAGCTAACACTGATGCTAACTGGGGCTCAAGGTCGACCAGACAGCGGCACTCAGCTCACAGTGCAGCCGGGCACAGGACTCTGATAGTGGGCGACTCCGTAATCAGAAACATTAATAGCAGGGATACAACAACGTGCTGCCTTCCACAAGCAACAACATCTGATGTAAACAGGGAACTTCAGAACATTCTGATGAAACATAAGACTGCAAATCGACTCATCATTCATGTGGGGAAGAATGATATTCATAAAGAGCAGTCGGAACTTCTAAAAAAAAGGATTTCAATGAACTTTTTGAAACACTTAAAAGACTGAAAGTTCAAACATTCATCAGTGGACCACTCCCAGCAAGAGGAACAAACAGGTTTTCACGGTTGCTTGGGCTTAATACATGGCTGCAAAAAACCTGCAATATAAAAGGAGTGAACTTTATTGACAACTTCAATCTTTTCTGGAGTCAGAGGCAACTGTTTCAACAGGATGGCCACCACCCAAACAAACTTGGTTCAAGAGTACTAAAGGACAATATCTACTTCTCCCTCCGTCATCCTTCTGCAATGTGTGCCAATCCACTCAACCTGAATGGCACACACACACCTGGATACAGTATGAATGACCACAGGATTTTACTTCAGCCCCTGAATGGACATGCGGTTGACACATCACACAAGGACAGTGATAACACCACTCAGCCACAACAACCTCTGCTCACGGACACAATCTCAGCTGAGCCCTGCCCACAGAGCTCACCACAGACAGACTGTGACATACCAGCACTGCTCCAATATACAGCACCCAAGGACGACTTTCTGGAAAACAGCCAGGGAAACCAGGACAGCATATTACAGCCTCCAATAACACCAGAGCAAAAATCACTCTCACCGGAAACATTATCACTCTCTCCAGCATCTCCACTTCTGTGCTTCTCAGAGAAAATGGAACAACTGGTGCATGCTGGAACTAGACTATCCCACTCTTTTGCTGCGAGCCCCCAGATACCAACCAAAAAATTTCAGGCCCCACAACCACCAAAGCCTACGGGCCCAGCTCGCCCTCCCCCTCCTCCTGTGAGAGCTCTTCGGCCTCTGCCACAGCGCCAGGGCCCACACCCTCCTCCGGCGGCTCGAGGTGAACCAAAAACAACTGATACCAGCTCTCAGTGATATGTGTCGGGTCCCCGCTATGATAACAATAACTTTCTCAAATGTTTACAGAACAAGCGGGAACCCAGTGTGCCTGTATCTTTTTCTATTGCTGTTCGATTGCATGATAGAAAGTCTAAGGCCTTCAAAAGCCGTACAGCAAACCCATCTAATCTGGTGCCTATTACACGACATACCACGATTGCTGTGGGGACAAAAAGTAAGACTGTTAAGTTAGCACTTTTAAACATCCGCTCACTTAAAAATAAATCACTATTAGTCAACGACTTAATAACCACATACAACCTGGATTTTATGTTGCTAAATGAAACTTGGCTAGAAGAAAGTTGCAGTGCAACAGTCCTCAATGAAACAGCCCCTCCTAACTTTACTTTTATGAGTGTCTGCAGAGCTGTCAGAAGAGGCGGAGGTTTAGCTGCTCTTTATAAAGATGTCTATCAATGTAAGCAAATATCATTTGGGAATTACCCGTCTTTCGAATATCTGGGTATTGTGTTAAAAGGTGCTCCACGCATTTTACTTATCATTGTTTACAGGCCTCCAAAATACTCTCCAGCTTTTGCTGAGAACTTAACAGAACTGTTATCAACAATTTCCTCAGAGTTTGACTGCTTTGCCATTGCTGGAGATTTTAACATCCACATAGATAATGCAGAAAACAATATGGCAAAAGAAATCAAAACTGTTTTAAAAACTTTTGATCTGACTCAGCATGTACATGGAGCCACACATAATCGTGGACACACTCTAGATTTACTTATCAGTAAGGGTCTAAACATTTCATCAATTGTTATTAAGGATGTAGCACTGTCTGATCATTTTTGTATTTTCTTTGATATATTGATCTCTCCTGCCATTGAAGCTAGATCTGTGTCTGTCAAGAAGAGATGCTTAAATGAGAACACTAGTGTACTATTTATGAAGGCTATATCTTTAACACCAAGCATATCTGCTGACTTTGTTGATTTTCTCCTTGATTCTTTTAACTCAAAAGTTAAGAGTGTAATTGATGATATTGCTCCTGTGAAAGTCAGGAAGAAGAGTGGCAGACAAAAAGCACCTTGGAGAAACTCAACAGCAGTGCAAAATATGAAAAGACAATGCAGAAAAGCAGAGCGCATGTGGCGGAAGACAAAACTTGTAGTCCATTATAACATCTACAAAGACAGCATCCATGCTTTCAATAAGGAACTAAGCAAAGCTAGACAGACTTTTTTCTCAAATATTATAAACAGCAATATAAACAACACGCGCACTCTTTTTGCTACTGTAGAGAGACTGACAAACCCCCCAAGCCAGATTCCCAGTGAAATGCTCTCAGTGAGAAAGTGCAGTGAGTTTGCTTCTTTCTTCTCTGAGAAAATCAATAATATCAGAAAGGTGATCAGCTCATCCTTGAGTTGCGCTGGTGTCAGGCAGATCAGACAACAGCACGAGAAAGTAGCCACTATGTCTGATTTCGAAGAAATTGATGGCAAAATTTTGGAAGAAACCGTACAGCAACTAAAAACATCAACCTGCGCCCTTGATGCACTTCCCACATCTTTTTTCAAAAATGTGTTACACAGCTTAGAAGCAGATCTCCTAGAAGTGGTAAATGCCTCACTTCTCTCTGGGAGTTTTCCGACCTCCCTGAAAACTGCTGTTGTCAAGCCCCTCCTGAAAAAGAGCAATCTGGATAAGACCATATTAAACAACTATAGACCGATCTCAAATCTTCCTTTCATAGGCAAGATCATTGAAAAAGTTGTCTTCAATCAGCTGAACAAATTCTTAAGCTCGAATGGATACTTTGACCATTTTCAATCTGGTTTCCGACCGCACCACAGTACAGAGACCGCGCTCATAAAGATAATAAATGATATTCGCTTAAATACTGATACAGGCATTTTATCAGTGCTGGTAGTACTCGACCTCAGTGCTGCATTCGACACTGTCGATCACAAAATACTTCTTGACAGGCTGGAAAACTGGGTCGGGCTTTCTGGGATAGTCCTAAAATGGTTCAGGTCATTCTTAGGAGGCAGAGGTTATTATGTGAGTATAGGAGACCATAAGTCTGAGTGGACATCCATGACATGCGGAGTCCTTCAAGGCTCAATTCTTGCGCCACTCCTATTCAACCTGTACATGCTCCCAATGAGCCAAATAATGAGAAAGAACCAAATCGCTTACCATAGCTATGCAGACGACACACAGCTCTACTTATCCCTATCGCCTAACGATTACAGCCCCATTGACTCCCTTTGCCAATGCATTGATGAAGTAAACAATTGGATGTGCCAAAACTTTCTTCAGTTAAACAAAGACAAAACTGAAGTCATTGCGTTTGGAAACAAAGATGAAGTTCTCAAGGTGAACGCATACCTTCAGTCTAGGGGTCAAACAACTAAAAATCAAGTCAGGAATCTGGGTGTGTCTCTGGAGTCAGACATTAGTTTCAGTAGTCATGTCAAAGCAATAACTAAATCAGCATATTATCACCTGAAAAATATTGCAAGAATTAGATGCTTTGTTTCCAGTCAAGACTTAGAAAAACTTGTGCATGCTTTCATCACCAGTAGGGTGGATTATTGTAATGGACTTCTCACTGGCCTTCCCAAAAAGACCATAAGACAGTTGCAGCTCATACAGAACGCTGCTGCTAGGATTCTGAGCAGAACCAGAAAATATGAACACATCACACCAGTCCTCAGGTCTTTACACTGGCTGCCAGTTACATTTAGGATTGATTTTAAAGTATTATTACTGGTATATAAATCATTCAATGGCCTAGGACCTCAATACATTGCAGATATGCTCCGTGAATATAAACCCAACAGATCACTCAGATCATTAGGATCACATCGGCTAGAAATACCAAGGGTTCACTCTAAGCACGGCGAGTCTGCTTTTAGCTACTATGCCAGCCGCAGCTGGAACCAGCTTCCAGAAGAGATCAGATGTGCTCCTACAGTAGTCACATTCAAATCCAGACTCAAAACACATCTGTTTAACTGTGCATTTACTGAATGAGCACTGTGCCACTGTTCGTCCGACTGTTTGCACTGTATTTTATTTTATGTTTTAATTATTCTGATTTCTGTATTTTATCTTTTATTCTAAACTGTTTTAATTATTCTGATTTCTTTTGATTATTTTAATTTCTTCTATGTAAAGCACTTTGAATTACCATTGTGTATGAAATATATATATATAAATAAACTTGCCTTGCCTAATTCACGCCAATTCTTGATACACTGTGATGTTCCTTATAACTGCTCTGAAATGGTAACGGAGGTTGATTTGACAATTTTGGTCATGGTATACAATGCTGTTCTAGTCTTAACCCAGCTGCAGGTACACTGAAGTTTTACTTCAGAATCTGTTAAACTGTAACGTGTGTTAATAAACATTGTTTAGCTTTACTACCTTTTTTTTCCCTCTTTTTTGCAGTCCTCAATACTTGATTTACGTAAGGAATAATTGACGACAGGCCGTTGAATTATTCTAAAAATAATGCACACCCGAGGTGGTAATGCGGTCACGACGCGAAGCGGAGTGGCCGTTACACCTCGGTGTGCATTATTTTTAGAATAATTCAACGGCCTGTCGTTGTCGAACACGCGTTGGGCATGATCAATCATAACAAAGAATCAAATTACATTCTTAACCGGCCTTACAATAAGTGTGTCCCCGGCTTTATGCAGTTATCAATGCAGTTATTAGAGAGAGAGCGAGAGAGAGGCATGTGCTTCAATGTTATTATTTATTAATTCAATTCATTTTAATTAGTTCGTTCATGTTTTTTTCCTAACATTGACAGTAGTAAATGAAACACAAAGTCCTATTAACAAGTAGGCTATAGGCCTATCAATAATTATTTATTTGTTATAGCCTATTATCTGCAATAATTACGAAAACCCGTGCAGCAGGACTATCAATTTATTTATATAGGCCTATTCAGTTTAATTTTCTATTGACTATATAGGGCTATATACTTTGTTTATTAAAATTAAACTGCATGTTTCCATCGATTGTGAAGTTAGACATCGAAAATTGCAGATCAAGCGCATGGGCTGCATGTTTTTTCTTGTTATGAATTGTATCCTATTTTCCGTTATTACAGTTAACTACGCGCAGTGATATGGAACTGTAATGCGGTCAAACCTGCCTGGAATTACTTTAGCCGTGCGTTTCCCTGAAAATAATTGCACACCTTAGAACGTTCTCAACCAATCAGAATCAAGCATTCAACAGCCCTGTAGTATAATTAGAAGTATTCAAGGTTTAATACTTGGACATTTTACCCATGCAATTGTTAAATTACTTTCGAGTGGACATTTCCAATAGAATTAGCATGTAACATTTCACAATTGGGAAGTGGGAAGTTCCCATGAAATTATCATGTAACAACACTGATGGTACACAACAATGCCCCTAACAATTACACTTTATATTAAGTGGACAATTCCTGAGGAATTACCATGCAAGTACACTGTTAATACAGTGTTGCATAGAGGTTTGGGTTTTTTATATTACAGTAAGTTATGACCGTTTTACACTTTATATTAAGTGGACAGTTCCTGAGGAGTTACCATGTAAGTACACTGTTAATACAGTGTTGCACAGATGTTTGGGTTTTGCATAATACACAGTAAGTTATGACCGTTTTACACATTGTATCAAGTGCAGAGTTACTGATGCGTTACCATGTAAGTACACTGTTAATACAGTGTTGCATAGAGGTTTAGGTTTTGGATATTACACAGTAAGTTATGGCTGTTTTACACTTTATATTAAGTGGACAGTTCCTGAGGAGTTACCATGTAAGTACACTGTTAATACAGTGTTGCATAGAGGTTTAAGTTAACACCGTTTTACACTTTATATTGTGGACAGTTCCAGAGGAGTTACCATGTATGTACACGGGTATTAGGGCCACTTAATATAAAGTGGGACTGATCCGAAACTAAAGTTACCTTTTTTTATAAAAATAAAATAAAATACCCTAATTGGAGGCTTAGCCCCCCTAAAATTAAAATCCTAGTGACGCCCCTGCTTACAACCCTGAAGCAGTTCCGCAAATGTCCACTGAGACTTTAGGACAGCTAGTTCAGGCTCTTCTAAGAGCACAAAAAGACCAGGAAAAAAACTAATTGTTGGGGCTGTGAGCAGCTACCTCACTCCTGGAATCCATCATAATGACAAGAATTTTTGTGAAAGGTAGCATACAAGAGAAAGAGATTGACTTTTTGCTTGGTACAGGTGCCGAAATTACAATAATTCCTACAAAATTGGCTAAAGGTTTAGACATTCCGTACAAGAAAACCAAACTTTCTTTAACTGGCGTAGTAGGTGAACATTCTGTTTTGTATGAAACCCTGCCCATAGATGTTCAATTTGGCCCAAAAACTCTGACTACAAAATGCTATGTGCTCCATTAAATACAGGTGCAATTTTAGGCATGGATCTCCTGAGACAAGTACATCTAACGTTAGACATGTCCTCAGAATCTGTTAGCATTAAAATTTCCTCAGCACAAGTTTCTACCAATAATGTAATCCCTCCAGAGTATGCTTTCTTACAGAATCATCCAATTTGGGCTAAAGACAAGGATGATTGTGGTTTATTGACAGGTGAAGAACCAGTCAAATTGACAGGAACTGGATTATTTTCTGTACCATTGCACTCTGACAGCCAGCCATGGTTAGCTTTCACAGTTGACTATGAGCAATACCAGTGGACACGTTTGCCACGGGGGTTTCACGTTTGCCACAAGATGTTACATCTCCCCAACCATATACCATCAGGCTGTCAGACGAGATTTGTGTGACACAGAATGTTCGGTAAAACAGTCCACTATGATCCAATATGTCGATGATATTTTGATTGCCTCAACAGATCACGAGATACATCAAACTGAATTGGCATCATTGTTGGACTATTTGCATAAAAAATGACACAAATGCAGCTTTCACAAAGCTCAAATTGCTAAAAAGCAAGTCACATTTCTGGGTCAAACAATTGGTGCAGGAAATAGATCCATTACACAGGATAGAGCAGCTTCAGTCAAAACCATACCTCCGCCTACTACCATTAAAACACTTCGATTATTTTTAGGAACAGCAGGTTACTGTAGACCTTGGATTGAAGACTATGCCTCAATTGCGCAGCCGCTCTATGACTTGTTGAAAGGCCATGGTAAAGATTCAGATACTGTTTGTATGGAAGAATTTCACCTCAAAGCATTCAATGATTTGAAGAGAGCACTATGTCAAGCACCAGCATTAGGAATTGCCCAATCTGATAGACCCTTTGTGCTTTATGTCCATGAACACTTAGGCTTTATGACTGCATGGCTAATGCAAGATCATGGGGGAAGTTTACGCCCAATACATTACTATTCTGGTAAACTTGACATAGTCGCTCAAGGTATGGGCCCATGCCTCAGAGCAGTGCAGGCAGTTCATCTAGCTCTTCAGGCTTCATCAATAATGGTGTTAGGACAGACTGTAAATGTAAAATGCCCTCATGCAGTGTCTGCACTAATGAATCAAGCAAAAGTCACATCTGTCACCTCTTCCCGTTGGGGAAATTGGTTAGCAACTCTCACAGCCCCGAACATTGCCTTACAGCGTGCACCCGTCACGAACATATCATCATGTATTAGACAAATACATTTGACAAATACATTTGTCTATGGTTAGACAAATAGACGGTGGGCCGAACGCTGCTATCTGCTTTAGTTTTTGAAATGATAGATCCTCGAGGATAGAGTAGCTGCTTTTTTCACATAAACTAAATCATTTTTTTCTGAACACGTATCCGCTTGTTGGCAGTGTCAAGTCGATCATATTTTTTTGAAAACTAAATTTACGTTTAATAAACGGATTAGGCAAATGCGAGGGAGCACTATACATCTAACCAATCAAAAAACTAATTCTATCGTCATGTGACTAACGTCTGCCAATAGTATTCATTCAAAATATAGTGCTATTACCACGACTGTAGGGTTAGCGTTGCAAATGTGTTTTCTAGCTAACTATCCACATCCATGAGTTCACACCATAAAATCTTCTCTAACGAAATCTACACAATCAAACATTTCCCAGCAGGAATCCTATCTGAAGTCGAGAAACATTAACAGCGTCATCCAAGTTTCCAGGTGTAATGGCTCCGGTAAATACTGCTGTTTATACCGGTTTTATAATGTTAGCTAATGTTAGCTTAGTGCATGAACTCTGTAAACCGTTAACACTTGTTAGAAATGACATACAGATCACAGAGAAGAAAACATTTGTTTTGAGGAGATACAGAGCTAACGTGTTAGCATGTAAACGTTAGCTAGATGTAATTTTAGCAGTGCATGTTAACGTAAACACAGTTATTCTATCAGGCTGTAGCGCCGTAAATTAGGTTCCCTTTTTGAGAGGTCTCTCCTATTGCGTAAGTAGCTTACGCTATGGGAAAACTCCTTTTCTCGAGAATATTGAAGTCTTTATGTAAAACGCATTGCAGCTGCACAGCAGACAGCAATGAGCGAAGGAGCTCGGTCATTGGCTGTGCTGCGGCAACTTGCTCGAACCAATGACGGGGCGACTCTGAATGCGCGACCAATGAGCACGCCTCGCGCCCGCGCGCGTCAGAGCCCGCCAGATGGGCGTGGCCAAGAGCTATATATTGGGCGCCCCGTCATGAGAGTTCTTTAGATTTAATCTCCTTCAGCGAACACCTTCTTCGCTGAATCCTCCGGATTATTGAAAGCCTTCGCCGCCGTGGAAAAGCATACCAGCGGGATTGCTACGAGGACGTCGGCATCTTCAGCCGCCTTCGAACGCCTTCCTACTGAGCCATCCCGCGCGCTACACGCTACACGCAAGTATTTACATCTGTTCGCCCCGCGACATTTGTGACCGGCAGTTAAAGGTTTCGCCGAACGCTTCACTGAGGCCCAGAACGCTTCACAAGCTATGCGCCATTTCCTGCCTAAACGCTCCAGCTCAACGCAGAGCAGACAGAGGCTGCCACAGCCGCAGCAGGCTAGAGCAGCCCCCACCGCCTCTCAGACCGCGCCTCAGACTGACGCTCGACGCCGCTCGCGCTCCCACAACCGCAAGCCGCCTCCTGAGCGACGGGGTCCTCGGCCCAAGATTGTGCTGAACCCTGAGCCTCGAAAGCCTTCCTAGCCACAGGAATGAGAAGAGAGAGTGCGTGTCTCGCAAAAGCTGGACCACTCTCTCTGCAAAATCTCAAACATTACCCAGTCCCCGTACAGGCGGCTGGAAATGTCTATACAGCAGTCAATGGGCCAGTCACAGAGCTCGCTCACCTGCAAACAAACGCCGTTTTTACGGCGACACACAGAAAACACAAAAAGAGTATTTTTCTGCCTGTGTCACTAAGGGTTCACATGTCCACAAAGTGTGCATTCCCAGATACTGTCAAAACAGTGCCAAATTCATTCCCAGCTCAGGCTGCACGCCCCATGAATGTAGATCACGTGCCTACGGTCATGTACGCACCACTACACACAAGCACTGTTCACACAGTTATGAAATCATCCCCAGTAAAAGCGGGAAACATTATAAAAGTGTGCCTACCACTGTCTATGCACCCCCACTTATAAACACTGTCCCTACAGTGTCAAACACAACCCCAGCTCAGGCTGCGAGTCTTACAGACATAGCGCGCGCTGTTGTAATCACACACGCGCCCATTCACTCAGCTGCTCAGAGCGCGCCCGCGCCTCTGAGAGCTACGAGCTCAGGTGATTCGGTGGCCGGGTCCCTACGTCACAGCGGCCCGCCCCTAGCCTGTATTCAGCCCATATCTGTACACGCAGCGGCATGGGAAAACATTCCAGATATGCCGAAATGGGTGCTGAATATAATAAAGCACGGATACTCGCTCCAGTTCGCTCGCAGACCACCACGTTTTACGACTGTGGTCAAAACGAAAGTGAGAAAGGAGTGTTCACATGTTCTACGCACCGAGGTGCGCAAATTAATAGAAAAGGGCGCTGTGGAAACTGTTTCCCCCTCTATGAGCGGGGCAGGTTTTTACAGCTGCTATTTTCTCGTCCCGAAAAAGGATGGCGGTCTCCGCCCCATCCTAGATCTCAGATACCTGAACAAAGCACTAATGATTCGCTCGTTCAGAATGTTAACAACCAAACATATCCTCGCGCAAGTACGCCCAGGAGATTGGTTTCTCTCAGTGGATCTGAAAGATGCTTACTTTCACATTCCAATAGCGCCTCATCACAGGCCTTTTCTGAGATTCGCTTTCGAGGGACAGTCTTACCAGTACACAGTACTTCCGTTCGGCCTGTCCCTGGCTCCCCGTACATTCACGAAATGTATGGATGCAGCACTTTCCCCCCTGAGACGAAGGGGAGTGCGAATACTGAATTATCTCGACTATTGGCTGGTCCTAGCACAATCAGAGAGTCAGTTAATAACACACAGATCTTGGATTATCAGCCATCTAGAATGCCTGGGTCTAAGAATCAATTTTGCAAAAAGTATACTATCTCCCAACCAGAAGATTTCTTTCCTGGGAATAGTTCTAGACTCGATGCAAATGACAGCTCGTCTCTCATCATAGTGCGCGCTCATCATCCGGCTCCTTGCAACATCATTCAGGGCGGGCGCGTGCGCCCCCGTCAAGCGGTTTCAGAGGATGCTGGGTCTCATGGCCTCAGCATCGGCCGTACTCCAGCTAGGATTGTTGCATATGCGTCCTCTCCAACGCTGGCTCAAGAGCCGCGTCCCTGCTCACGCGTGGCTTTCGGGCCACCTTTTAATCAGAGCGAACCACGGCTGTATAAAAGCCCTGACGCACTGGAAAGCCGCCGACTGGTACCAGTCAGGCGTGAGTCTGGGTGTGAACACAAGGAGAAAGATGATCACAACAGATGCCTCCAAAATAGGTTGGGGGGGCCTTTACGAGGGCAGGCCTGTCTCCGGCTTTTGGTCAAACCCGGAGAAGAGCCTACACATAAACTGTAGATGAAAGGGGTCGCTTTGGCTCTCAGAGCCCTGCTTCCACATCTAAAAAACGAACACGTCCTGGTCCGAACGGACAACATGACGGTAGTGTCGTACATAAATCGCCAGGGTGGACTCAGGTCGAGCTCCATGCATTCAATGGCCAGGAGACTCATCTTATGGTCCCAGCACAACTTACGCTCGCTGAGAGCGGCGCATGTGCCAGGCGCGCTGAACCAAGGGGCAGACATGCTATCCAGAGACAAGATTCTCCCAGGAGAATGGGCTCTCAACCCGCTGACGATTCAGTGGTTATGGAAAATCTTTGGCGAGGCGGAGGTCGACCTCTTCGCCTCCAAGGAGAATGCACACTGCTCTCTTTTCTTCACGAAAAGCACGGACGCGCTCGCCCAGAGCTGGCCGAGCCGCCCCGTATATGCTTTTCCCCCGATCGCGATGCTGCCACAGGTCATCAGTCGGGTCAGAGAGGAGAAAAACGCAGTGCTCCTGATAGCCCCACTCTGGAAGAACCAAACATGGTTTCCAGAATTGATGCAAATGCAATCTGCACCACGGCCGATTCCACTGAGGCCAGACCTCCTCAGTCAGGCCAGCGGGATGATATTTCATCCCCGCCCGATCTGTGGGCCCTTCATGCATGGCCCCTCAACGGATTCCCAGGAACCTCACGAGTGGAGCGCTAAAAACCATCGCTGAGGCGCGGGCGCCCTCCACGAGACGCTTATATGCCCAGAAATGGAAAGTGTTCAGTGACTAGTGTAACGCCGAAGGCCTGAACCCTGAAACATGCAAGATTACGAACGTACTCGCTTTTCTACAAGGGCTCCTGGAGGCGGGCCGCTCCCCCTCCACGCTCAAAGTATATGTGGCGGCCATCACAGCGTCACACGACCCTGTGATGGAACGTCCATTGGGAAGAAACGACCTAATTATTCGTTTCCTAAGGGGCGCTAGGAGGCAAGGCAAGGCAAGGCAAGTTTATTTATATAGCACATTTCATACACAATGGTAATTCAAAGTGCTTTACATAGAAGAAATTAAAATAATCAAAAGAAATCAGAATAATTAAAACAGTTTAGAATAAAAGATAAAATACAGAAATCAGAATAATTAAAACATAAAATAAAATACAGTGCAAACAGTCGGACGAACAGTGGCACAGTGCTCATTCAGTAAATGCACAATTAAACAGATGTGTTTTGAGTCTGGATTTGAATGTGACTACTGTAGGAGCACATCTGATCTCTTCTGGAAGCTGATTTCAGCTGCGGCTGGCATAGTAGCTAAAAGCAGACTCGCCATGCTTAGAGTGAACCCTTGGTATTTCTAGCCGATGTGATCCTAATGATCTGAGTGATCTGTTGGGTTTATATTCAGTGAGCATATCTGCAATGTATTGAGGTCCTAGGCCATTGAATGATTTATATACCAGTAATAATACTTTAAAATCAATCCTAAATGTAACTGGCAGCCAGTGTAAAGACCTGAGGACTGGTGTGATGTGTTCATATTTTCTGGTTCTGCTCAGAATTCTAGCAGCAGCGTTCTGTATGAG
Organism: Siphateles boraxobius; assembly: GCF_051911475.1. Taxonomy (NCBI): domain Eukaryota; kingdom Metazoa; phylum Chordata; class Actinopteri; order Cypriniformes; family Leuciscidae; genus Siphateles; species Siphateles boraxobius. The sequence goes on along the minus strand of NW_027508920.1, from coordinate 2,226,432 downwards.
CTGCAACTGTCTTATGGTCTTTTTGGGAAGGCCAGTGAGAAGTCCATTACAATAATCCACCCTACTGGTGATGAAAGCATGCACAAGTTCTTCTAAGTCTTGACTGGAAACAAAGCATCTAATTCTTGCAATATTTTTCAGGTGATAATATGCTGATTTAGTTATTGCTTTGACATGACTACTGAAACTAATGTCTGACTCCAGAGACACACCCAGATTCCTGACTTGATTTTTAGTTGTTTGACCCCTAGACTGAAGGTATGCGTTCACCTTGAGAACTTCATCTTTGTTTCCAAACGCAATGACTTCAGTTTTGTCTTTGTTTAACTGAAGAAAGTTTTGGCACATCCAATTGTTTACTTCATCAATGCATTGGCAAAGGGAGTCAATGGGGCTGTAATCGTTAGGCGATAGGGATAAGTAGAGCTGTGTGTCGTCTGCATAGCTATGGTAAGCGATTTGGTTCTTTCTCATTATTTGGCTCATTGGGAGCATGTACAGGTTGAATAGGAGTGGCGCAAGAATTGAGCCTTGAGGGACTCCGCATGTCATGGATGTCCACTCAGACTTATGGTCTCCTATACTCACATAATAACCTCTGCCTCCTAAGTATGACCTGAACCATTTTAGGACTATCCCAGAAAGCCCGACCCAGTTTTCCAGCCTGTCAAGAAGTATTTTGTGATCGACAGTGTCAAATGCAGCACTGAGGTCGAGTAGTACCAGCACTGATAATTTGCCTGTATCAGTATTTAAGCGAATATCATTTATTATCTTTATGAGCACGGTCTCTGTACTGTGGTGCGGTCGGAAACCAGATTGAAAATGGTCAAAGTATCCATTCGAGCTTAAGAATTTGTTCAGCTGATTGAAGACAACTTTTTCAATGATCTTGCCTATGAAAGGAAGATTTGAGATCGGTCTATAGTTGTTTAATATGGTCTTATCCAGATTGCTCTTTTTCAGGAGGGGCTTGACAACAGCAGTTTTCAGGGAGGTCGGAAAACTCCCAGAGAGAAGTGAGGCATTTACCACTTCTAGGAGATCTGCTTCTAAGCTGTGCAACACATTTTTGAAAAAAGATGTGGGAAGTGCATCAAGGGCGCAGGTTGATGTTTTTAGTTGCTGTACGGTTTCTTCCCAAATTTTGCCATCAATTTCTTCGAAATCAGACATAGTGGCTACTTTCTCGTGCTGTTGTTTGATCTGCCTGACCCCAGCGCAACTCAAGGATGAGCTGATCACCTTTCTGATATTATTGATCTTCTCAGAGAAGAAAGAAGCAAACTCACTGCACTTTCTCACTGAGAGCATTTCACTGGGAATATGGTTTGGGGGGTTTGTCAGTCTCTCTACAGTAGCAAAAAGAGTGCGCGTGTTGTTTATATTGCTGTTTATAATATTCGAGAAAAAAGTCTGTCTAGCTTTGCTTAGTTCCTTATTGAAAGCATGGATGCTGTCTTTGTAGATGTTATAATGGACTACAAGTTTTGTCTTCCGCCACATGCGCTCTGCTTTTCTGCATTGTCTTTTCATATTTTGCACTGCTGTTGAGTTTCTCCAAGGTGCTTTTTGTCTGCCACTCTTCTTCCTGACTTTCACAGGAGCAATATCATCAATTACACTCTTAACTTTTGAGTTAAAAGAATCAAGGAGAAAATCAACAGAGTCAGCAGATATGCTTGGTGTTAAAGATATAGCCTTCATAAATAGTACACTAGTATTCTCATTTAAGCATCTCTTCTTGACAGACACAGATCTAGCTTCAATGGCAGGAGAGATCAATATATCAAAGAAAATACAAAAATGATCAGACAGTGCTACATCCTTAATAACAATTGATGAAATGTTTAGACCCTTACTGATAAGTAAATCTAGAGTGTGTCCACGATTATGTGTGGCTCCATGTACATGCTGAGTCAGATCAAAAGTTTTTAAAACAGTTTTGATTTCTTTTGCCATATTGTTTTCTGCATTATCTATGTGAATGTTAAAATCTCCAGCAATGGCAAAGCAGTCAAACTCTGAGGAAATAGAACTTAACAGTTCTGTTAAGTTCTCAGCAAAAGCTGGAGAGTATTTTGGAGGCCTGTAAACAATGATAAGTAAAATGCGTGGAGCACCTTTTAACACAATACCCAGATATTCGAAAGACGGGTAATTCCCAAATGATATTTGCTTACATTGATAGACATCTTTATAAAGAGCAGCTAAACCTCCGCCTCTTCTGACAGCTCTGCAGACACTCATAAAAGTAAAGTTAGGAGGGGCTGTTTCATTGAGGACTGTTGCACTGCAACTTTCTTCTAGCCAAGTTTCATTTAGCAACATAAAATCCAGGTTGTATGTGGTTATTAAGTCATTGACTAAAAGTGATTTATTTTTAAGTGAGCGGATGTTTAAAAGTGCTAACTTAACAGTCTTACTTTTTGTCCCCACAGCAATCTTGGTATGTCGTGTAATAGGCACCAGATTAGATGGGTTTGCTGTACGGCTTTTGAAGGCCTTAGACTTTCTATCATGTAATTGAACAGCAATAGAAAAACATACAGGCACACTGGGTTCCCGCTTGTTCTGTAAACATTTGAGAAAGTTATTGTTATCATAGCGGGGACCCGACACATATCACTGAGAGCTGGTATCAGTTGTTTTTGGTTCACCTCGAGCCGCTGGAGGAGGGTGTGGGCCCTGGCGCTGTGGCAGAGGCCGAAGAGCTCTCACAGGGGGAGGGGGAGGGCGAGCTGGGCCCGTAGGCTTTGGTGGTTGTGGGGCCTGGCGTTTTTTGGTTGGTATCTGGGGGCTCGCAGCAAAAGAGTGGGATAGTCTAGTTCCAGCGTGCACCAGTTGTTCCATTTTCTCTGAGAAGCACAGAAGTGGAGATGTTGGAGAGAGTGATAATGTTTCCAGTGAGAGTGATTTTTGCTCTGGTGTTATTGGAGGCTGTAATATGCTGTCCTGGTTTCCCTGGCTGTTTTCCAGAAAGTCGTCCTTGGGTGCTGTATATTGGAGCAGTACTGGTATGTCACAGTCTGTCTGTGGTGAGCTCTGTGGGCAGGGCTCAGCTGAGATTGTGTCCGTGAGCAGAGGTTGTTGTGGCTGAGTGGTGTTATCACTGTCCTTGTGTGATGTGTCAACCGCATGTCCATTCAGGGGCTGAAGTGAAATCCTGTGGTCATTCATACTGTATCCAGGTGTGTGTGTGCCATTCAGGTTGAGTGGATTGGCACACATTGCAGAAGGATGACGGAGGGAGAAGTAGATATTGTCCTTTAGCACTCTTGAACCAAGTTTGTTTGGGTGGTGGCCATCCTGTTGAAACAGTTGCCTCTGACTCCAGAAAAGATTGAAGTTGTCAATAAAGTTCACTCCTTTTATATTGCAGGTTTTTTGCAGCCATGTATTAAGCCCAAGCAACCGTGAAAACCTGTTTGTTCCTCTTGCTGGGAGTGGTCCACTGATGAATGTTTGAACTTTCAGTCTTTTAAGTGTTTCAAAAAGTTCATTGAAATCCTTTTTAAGAAGTTCCGACTGCTCTTTATGAATATCATTCTTCCCCACATGAATGATGAGTCGATTTGCAGTCTTATGTTTCATCAGAATGTTCTGAAGTTCCCTGTTTACATCAGATGTTGTTGCTTGTGGAAGGCAGCACGTTGTTGTATCCCTGCTATTAATGTTTCTGATTATGGAGTCGCCCACTATCAGAGTCCTGGGCTTGGCTGCACTGTGAGCTGAGTGCCGCTGTCTGCTCGACCTTGAGCCCCAGTTAGCATCAGTGTTAGCTACTGGCTGATTCTGTCTGTGTGTGATCACATTCATCAAATTTGGGGATTCCTCATTCATTAATACTTCAAATCTGTTCTCAAGATGTATAGGCGGTGGTAGGAGACCAGTGTTTGCAGTCCTTGTCAGAGCCGTATCTGGGGTAGAGGATGCTACTGCAGTAATATGTGATGCTCGTGACAATCTGATGTCTCGAGTGCCTTTGGGTCTCGCACCCTGTTTGTGCCATCGATTAGTAAAACGATCGGCTTGTTTCTCTACACTCAGTATGGCCTGTCGAGAAGCACTAGATTCATGGGACTCACCGGCTGTATGCTGAGGACGTCCATGACGAAGCTCTGTTGTGTGTTCCGTCTGGTTTGGTGGTCCCGCAATTAACTTTGTTTCAAGAATTGCAATCCTTTGTAAAAGTCTGTGGCAGTTGGAGCAGCAAGTAGATTCCAGAGGAGGCATTTTCTTATCCTTATGAATGTAGGCAGTTTTGTTTTCTCTTCCCCGGAATGTAAGCTTTCAGTGGGAGGCTGGTTGAATAAAATAATTCTGCTTTTTTTTGTAGTAATCCAAACGTTTGAGCACTGTGCTGATTTGCTGAAGTTAAAATTAGGTGATAAAAGGAGATAAAATATAGAAATATAAAAGCGATAGAGCAAAGCGCGGAGCAGTAAGCGAGAGCGTCCGAACAGTAGCTGAGCAGGAAGTAGAATGAACCCTTCACGCCCCCCCTACCAATCTGGGACCTAGCTACTGTCCTAGACGCCCTTAAAGGGCCCCCGTTCGAACCACTCCGAACCGTGCACCTTAAGCAGCTCTCGCTCAAAACTGCGCTCTTGCTGGCACTCGCCTCGGTCAAGAGAGTGGGCGATCTGCACGCGCTTTCGGCAAGCGCTGCCTGCTTGGAATTCGAACCTAACGACTGCAGGGTCGTCCTTAGGCCAAAACATGGGTATATTCCTAAAGTGCTCACCACTCCCTTCAGAGCACAGGTTATCTCCCTAACTGCGCTATCGTCTCCAGCAGACGAACACGACGCTAACCTACTCTGCCCGTTAGGGCTCTCAGAGTGTATTTGGAGCGTTCTGCCCCATTCAGACAGACAGAACAACTGTTTGTATGCTTTGGCAGCCGTACGAAGGGTTCCGCCGTTTCAAAGCAGAGAATCTCTCACTGGATAGTTGAGGCTATAGCTCTGGCTTATGAAGCCAAGGGACTTCAATGCCCCTGGGGAGTCAAAGCACACTCCACCAGGAGTGTGGCTTCTTGCTGGGCGTGGTCGAGCGGGATACCGATCGAGGATATTTGTGCGGCGGCAGGCTGGGCCTCACCGTCCACATTTATCAGGTTTTACAACCTACAGGTCCCGACATTGCATTCCAATGTACTATCAGCATGATGCTAGTAGAACTATGAGTTCGTATCTAGATTATGTATGTGCTTGTGTCACACTGAGCGCCTTCTGGCCGCTCTTTACTTTTTTCCCATATATAAAGCTCGCCTCTGCCGGCTAGTTGGATGATAACTTTGCTTTTTAGCTCAGGCACCTGCCTCTGGCTATCATAAGGCGAAGTGCAGCACGCACGACGTTTTGCATGGTGTTCCCATAGCGTAAGCTACTTACGCAATAGAAGAGACCTCTCGAAAGGGAACGACTCGGTTACTAACGTAACCTCAGTTCCCTGAGAGGAGGGAACGAGTATTGCGTAAGCTGCCGTGCTTGTGCTTGGTTAGTTCGCTTCAGTCGTTTTAAACTAAAGAACTCTCATGACGGGGCGCCCAATATATAGCTCTTGGCCACGCAGATCTTGGCGGGCTCTGACGCGCGCGGGCGCGAGGCGCGCTCATTTGTCGCGCATTCAGAGTCGCCCCGACATTGGTTCGAGCAAGTTGCCGCAGCACAGCCGATGACCGAGCTCCTTCACTCATTGCTGTCTGCTGTGCAGCTGCAATGCGTTTTTCATAAAGACTTCAATATTCTCGAGAAAAGGAGTTTTCCCATAGCGTAAGCTACTTACGCAATACTCGTTCCCTCCTCTCAGGGAACCGAGGTTACGTTAGTAACCGAGTCGATATGAAAGACGATTACTAGACAGAGATAAAAGTGGAAAAGATAACATCTATCATAAGTTTACATCTACTAGTTACATCACCTACTAGCTAGGCATGGAAGAGATAACATGTATTAAATAGTTTTACATCAACAGCAGATATCCTAATAGCTAGTCATGGAAGAAATACCATGTATTAAATAACATTACAATATTTATCCTTAATGTTGTATATTTTATCCTTAATGTTGTATATATTTCATCAAGTGTTTAGTGTATTAATTACTCATGACATAAATTTTCACAAAATGTCTACCTTATTTTCAGGTACTGCAACTACAAGCTGATTATCAAGTTGGATAACCACTTCAATGTTATGCTTTTATTATTAATATTGACAAGGTGTGATTATTGTATGCATTTTACCTATCCTCATCTAGTTACACTTTTTTTTAAGTGCCTCAAATGTAAATCCTCATTTATTAGACCGTGGCGGGAACCAATCATTTTACTACACTGTTTACAACTCTGCTAATCTGTTTCCCCAGGTAAACCCAGATCCTCAGGCCTGCTGTGAGACATCTTCGCGACCTGATCTGACTAAGCCCTGACACATCTATTCTGCTAAAACAATGAAAATGCCTTTTGTTTTTCACGGTTCATCATAAAACCCTTTTAATGTTTTGCTCATCTGATTGGAGCACATTTTCAGTCGCTATATGTTGAACAATGTGTGTACTAGATGTTGCTGTGTCTATAGAACCCTTTTATTAGTTTACCTTGACTAAAATGCCAATTAAGACACAGGGCTATGTCTGGCCTTTCTCTTAATACATCCATGGTCTGGCCTGGCAGGGTTTACATGGGCAGGGTTTATTTTTTGTGTGCATAGTTTCAGAGGGATCTATTTATTGTTGTTAATATGATATGTTAAATGTTCTACCATTACATATATTACTACTAAAGTCTGCTTGACCAAAATAGTTGAATTGTCATTAAGTTATAAAGATAGTCATGCTAAGATAATACATATTCAACTTTTATAAGAATAAATATATAATAATTAACTTAATATATATGTTATTACATTATATATGTATATTATTTTCACTATTTCTGAGATGTAAATATCAATAATTTATGTTTGGGGTTAAAAAGGATTCTAAGCATTTATACCATGATTTTTCCAAACGTATGAGTTCAAACAACTACACTTAACCACTACAAAGCTGCCTTACAAACCTTCAACTTCCTGTACTGTCTTATTTCTTCTTGCTGGTTCTCTCAATATTTATTTTGTTAGCGTACTGCATGTAGCATTCTCTATGGTAGCCAACAGGAATTGACACATCTGGAATGTGGCCTTCTGTGACTTTTTTCTATTTTGAATTTAATTACAAAAGCTTTTTTACAATACAAATCCCCCAAAAAGGGACACTTAAAATAAGACACTTATTTTTGTCTTGTCTTATTTGTCACTTGTCTTATTTTTGGAATCCCCCAAAAATAAGACACTTTATCTTGGATATGGAGTGTTGTGTGCATGTTACTAGCTGTACATCAAATAACATCATACCCTTTTCACTAACAAGTTGGATCAAGTTTGTACAATGCTCTTTAGAGTACTGTACAAACTTGATCCAACTTGTTAGGGAAAAGGGTATGATGTTATTTGATGTACAGCTAGTAACATGCACACAGCACTCCATATCCAAGATAAAGTGTCTTATGTATGTTAGATATATAAATATAGGTCCACAATACATCATTACCGCTATATAACTCCCGCCCCTTTCGGAGTCCTAGCCTGGCCGTCTGTGATTGGTTAGTATTTTTAATGACGTTAAAAACTACAATCCGATTGGTTCAGCTACTAGAGCTGTCTCACGATTTGCCTAAGAAGATTGACAATCAAAACATACGTTTGTGAAAATATATGATCAAACCAGAATTGCCAACAAATTTTATTTGACTACATATAATGACTTACTATCGTACATAAAAGAAGCGAATACTGTATCGATGGAGATCGATCCACTACACGAAAAACACGTTCGGCCCACCGTCTAAAAGGAGCCACAGTGGATGCATCCGGTTGCTGGACCAAAGGGGGAAAGTATGTCGCTCCTGAATCACTGCTGCCATATTTGGCTCAACAAATACACAATTTGGGTCACAGTGGTCCAGCAACGATGAATCACAGGTTCTCAAATCAATGGTGGAATCCAAAATTCAGAAATGTAGCCACTGAAACAGCCAAGAGGTGTGTTGTCAGAAAAATAATGATGTACCAGCAGCACATACCCCAGCCCTACCGGGACCATTTCGTCACCTGCAAGTTGATTACATATCATAGCCTCGTTGTAAGGGAAAAACTGATGTTTTGGTAGTAATAGATAAGTTCTCAAGATGGGTAGAAGCTTATCCAACAGGGCGTGCTACATACTGCTAAATGTCTCGTCACTGATTTCATTCCCAGATGGGGATTACCAGATTGCATTAACTCAGATCAAGGTACACACTTCACAGGACAGGTAGGCAAGGAAGTGTCTAGAATTTTGAAGATTAAGTGGAATCTTCACTGCCCATACAGGCCACAAGCATCAGGACAGGTTGAACAATCGAACAGAACAATCAAAACCAGACTAAGCAAAATGCATCAGGAAGGAGTACCATGGGTGGAAGCGCTGCCAGCGGTACCGTGTAGTATGAGAGCATCACCTAACAGAACAGTAGGACTGAGCCCTCATGAGATTATTACTGGACGCCCCATGCAGATGCCAGGTGTGATTGATCTTAGAAATGCTGATGTACACATTGCCTCAGATGCCCTGATTGCTTACTGTGAAAACCTAACAAAGGCAGTACAGAGTGCCAAAGAGAGAGTTGAGACATGTTGGCAGACTCCACCAGAAGGTGGACACACAATCATCTTAGGTCAATGGGTCATGATAAAGTCATTCAGAAACAAGCCTTTAGAGCCTAAGTGGCAGGGACAACATCAAGTGATGTTGATTACAGCAGGTGCAGTATTGTGTCAGGGAAAGAAAACCTGGACTCACGTGTCACACTGTAAAGTTGTTCCCCGACCTACAGGGATAGGTTAGAACACGGAACCAGTGAGGAGCCCCGGGAAGAACCGAGCGCAACACCCCTGGGGTGAAGACTCCCTCATAGGTTTTCCCCATCCACTAGTCCATCCTTACCTCACTGTTTCCTTAGGTGTCAAAGGGTTTAAGAAATAGGGAAATAGGGAACAACAATAGCAGACTCAGAAAAGTTTACAACCCAAGTGGTTGAACAAATACTGCTCTACTGTCTAGCAGACTCTGAAAAGTTACAACTCTAGTGTTTGAACAAATACTGCTGTCCTGTCTTTTGTTTTCTTTCTTACTCTGTGCAGATACCACTTGATGATGGCTGTCCCGAGACCCATACGCACCGACCTCCTCATCTGCGTATGAAGCCACAAGAAAACTTCAAGAAAACGACTAGACCCACTGTCGAACCAACTATCATGAAAGAAAAAAAATACACAACGCAGAGACTCACATACGAAACCTTCAGTCATCCATCAACATGATCAAGATTGTCGTACTACTAAGCATCATGGACATCGCACAAAGTGTGGACTCCAGAAGCAACATATTCTTAGAGCTGATGAATATGTCAAGAAATGCCCTATTTGCTGAAAAAAAAAAGTTTGCATGTGTTGAAAACCTTTTTTCTTCTCAAGTGTAGAAAAGATAGAGTTGCAGACCAGGAGATTGTTGAGGTATAAGTTCTTTATTTCGTCGCTGTAGTCATCTCAATCAAGTCTAATCTAAGGGAACTTTACATTTTAGCTTATATACATTTCAAGGGGGAGGGATTACATTGTGATGAACAAAGCATGTAAATGAGCTGAGACATGAGACAAATGGTCTCAGTAATATTCAAACTTGCTCAATATAGAATACTAATGTATTGGAAATCTAAATTAAACATTTAAATAAAATTTGTAATCCTACATTTCCCCCTTTGAGAGTTCTAAATAGCTCACAAAATACAAATTTTGACACTTAAAAGTTAATTCTTCTAACTTGTGATCGTTACAGGCACATGCTTCTGTGTTGCTTTTTCTGCAATTGCATGCTGACACAGAAACAAACATGCAATTTTAGAGTCCGTGAAGTTCTTAAGGGTAATAGTCTTTTCTGGTAGGAACTGTGATTTTCTCGTGAGAGGCGTGATTCATATGTTGAATGAAACACTTGATACTGTGGACGCATAGATAGTACGCAAGTAGAACAAACAACAACACAATTGCTATTTCCACAATTGCTATTTCCAATGTCTTGATGGATTTTGTTCAAGTTCTCTGTTGGATCCATTAACCTGGTGCAGCACTCAGGTCCGATGATGGTGCAGGCTCCTCCTTGCGTTGCTAGAATGTAATCCAAGGCCACTCTGTTCTGTAAGATCATTATCTTGTGCGAAGCGAGAGTGTCCGTGATGTTACCAAGGGCCAAAGCCGTATAATTGGCCAATTTCTGTACAGAATTCGATAAGCTTCTGACTTGATCACCTTCTGGTGGAGTCTGCCAACATGACTCAACTCTCCCTCTGGCACTATGTACCGCCTTTGTTAGGTTTTCACAGTAAGCAATCAGGGCATCTGAGGCAATGTGTACATCAGCATTTCTAAGATCAATCACACCTGGCATCTGCATGGGGCGTCCAGTAATAATCTCATGAGGGCTCAGTCCTACTGTTCTGTTAGGTGATGCTCTCATACTACACAGTACTGCTGGCAGTGCTTCGACCCATGGTACCCCTTCCTGATGCATTTTGCTTAGTCTGGTTTTGATTGTTCTGTTCGATCGTTCAACCTGTCCTGATGCTTGTGGCCTGTATGGGCAGTGAAGATTCCACTTAATCTTCAAAATTCTAGACACTTCCTTGACTACCTGTCCTGTGAAGTGTGTACCTTGATCTGAGTCAATGCAATCTGGTAATCCCCATCTGGGAATGAAATCAGTGACAAGACATTTAGCAGTATGTGCAGCTGTAGCACGCCCTGTTGGATAAGCTTCTACCCATCTTGAGAACTTATCTATTACTACCAAAACATCAGTTTTTCCCTTACAACGAGGCTATGATATGTAATCAACTTGCAGGTGACGAAATGGTCCTGGTGGGGCTGGGGTATGTGCTGCTGGTGTAGTGGCTGCTGGTACATCATTATTTTTCTGACATGTAACACACCTCTTGGCTGTTTCAGTGGCTACATTTCTGAATTTTGGATTCCACCACTGATTTGAGAACCTGTTATTCATCGTTGCTGGAACACTGTGACCCAAATTGTGTATTTGTTGAGCCAAATATGGCAACAGTGATTCGGGAGCAACATACTTTCCCCCTTTGGTACAGCAACCGGATGAATCCTCGGTGGCTCCTTTGTCTAACCATGTCCATGCTTCATACAGAGGAATGTCTTTGTACAGATCAATTATTGATTCAGGAGGCATAATTGTCTTCTGTGGTGCACTACTTGAACACACTTGTACAGTTGCATAGAAACAAGCCTGTTTAGCTGCCATATCAGCAAGAGCATTACCTTTAGCTTCCGTAGTATTAGTTGTGAGATGTGCTTTCACTTTGATCACTGCTAATTTCTTTGGAAGTTTCATGGAAAACATTAGATCTTTCACTAATTCAGCATGCTTAATGGGGGATCCAGCAGAAGTTAGAAACTGTCTGGTTTGCAAAATGACACCAAAATCATGAATTACCCCAAAAGAATATCTGGAGTCTATGTAGATATTAGCAACTGATCCTGAAGCTAGCGTGCATGCTCTTGTTAGGGCTACTAGTTCTGCAGCTTGAGCTGAAAAATGATCTGGAAGACGTCCTGAAGCTAACACTTCTGTAGTGGACGTTACTGCATAACCTGCTCGTCTGTTACCTTCAATTACTTGAGCTGAACCGTCAACAAACAGCTCAAATTCGGAATTCTCTATGGAAGTTTCTTTTACTTCACTCGTAGGTGTATATGTAAGCGTAACACAATTGTGAGTCACTTCTCCTTCATCCTCTAACAAATTCTTAGTCATTGCAGACATCATACATGAGGATGGGTTTGTGACTGGTGCACGCTGTAAAACAATGTTCGGGGCTGTGAGAGTTGCTAACCAATTTCCCCAACGGGAGGTGGTGACAGAAGTGGCTTTTGATTGATTCATTAGTGCAGACACTGCATGAGGGCATTTTACATTAACAGTCTGTCCTAACACTATTATTGATGAAGCCTGAAGAGCTAGATGAACTGCCTGCACTGCTCTGAGGCATGGGCCCATACCTTGAGCAACTATGTCAAGTTTACCAGAATAGTAATGTATTGGGCGTAAACTTCCCCCATGTTCTTGCATTAGACATGCAGTCATAAAGCCTAAGTGTTCATGGACATAAACCGCAAAGGGTCTATCAGATTGGGCAATTCCTAATGCTGGTGCTTGACATAGTGCTCTCTTCAAATCATTGAATGCTTTGAGGTGAAGTTCTTCCATACAAACAGTATCTGACTCTTTACCATGGCCTTTCAACAAGTCATAGAGCGGCTGTGCAATTGAGGCATAGTCTTCAATCCAAGGTCTACATTAACCTGCTGTTCCTAAAAATGATCAGAGTGTTTTAATGGTAGTAGGCGGAGGTATGGCTTTGACTGAAGCCGCTCGATCCTGTGTAATGGATCTATTTCCTGCACCAATTGTTTGAACCAGAAATGTGACTTGCTTTTTAGCAATTTGAGCTTTGTGAAAGCTGCATTTGTTCCTTTCTTATGCAAATAGTCCAACAATGATGCCAATTCAGTTTGATGTACCTCGTGATCTGTTGAGGCAATCAAAATATCATCGACATATTGGATCATAGTGGACTGTTTTACTGGACATTCTGGGTCACACAAATCACCTCTGACAGCCTGATGGTATATGGTTGGGGAGTTTTGAAATCCCTGTGGCAAACGTGTCCACTGGTATTGCTCATAGTCAACTGTGAAAGCTAACCATGGCTGGCTATCAGAGTGCAACGGTACAGAAAAGAATCCATTAGACATATCAATTCCTGAAAAAATCTTACTCTAATGGTATGCCATTACAAATTGTGGAAGGATCTGCCACTAGAGGGGTGATTTTATCAATATTTTTATTGGCTACTCTGTAGTCTATTGTAAGTCTCCATGTCCCATTGGATTTCTTGATGGGCCAAATGTGTGATTTACAGGGACTGTTGGTTTTAACTAGCACTCCTTGCGTCAGCAACTTTTCTACAATAGGTTTGATCTCCTGTATAGCTTCCTTATTGATCGGATATTGTTTGGTGACCGGAGGTGGAGTCCCCGTCAATTTTATTGGTTCTACACCTGTCAACAAACCACAATCATCCTTGTCTTTAGCCCAAATTGGATGATTCTGTAAGAAAGCATACTCTGGAGGGATTACATTATTGGTAGAAACTTGTGCTGAGGAAATTAGAATGCTAGCAGATTCTGAGGACATGTCTAAAGTTAGATGTACATGTCTCAGGAGATCCATGCCTAAAATTGCACCTGTGTTTAATGGAGCACATAGCAGTTTTGTAGTCAGAGTTTTAGGGCCAAATTGTACCTCTATGGGCGGGGTTTCATACAAAACAGAATCTTCACCTACTACACCAGTTAAAGAAAGTTTGGTTTTCTTGTACGGTATGTCTAAACCTTTAGCCAATTTTGTATGAATTATTGTAATCTCTGCACCTGTATCAAACAAAAAAATCAATTTCTTTCTCTTGTATGCTACCTTTCACAAAAATTATTTTGTCATTATGATGGATTACAGGTGAAAGGTAGCTACTCACAGCCCCAACAATTAGTTTTTTTCCTGGTCTTTTTGTGCTCTTAGAAGAGCCTGAACTAGCTGTCCTAAAGTTTCAGTGGACACTTGCGGAACTATTTCAGGGTTGTATGCAGGCTGAGAAGGAGCAGAATTATGCATAGCATTTCTTTTTGCATCTTGCAACTTCTTCCTTCACTCTTTCTCCCAATGTCCTAATTTTCCACAGTAGTGGCATTTGCCTTCTTTTTTAGACCACCTGTTTACTGGTGGCGTTGTGCTAAATGTAGCTGCTGCTGCTACTCTCACTTTGGCTTTAACATCAGCATCTCTTTCCCATGCTGCCAAACTCTCTAAGTTACTTCTGAGAGTTCTGTTAGACCAAGCTATATCTAGGTATGGCAAATCTCTTCTGTATTCAGCAACAAGACCATCTGACCAGATATGAATCAGTGGTCCTTTGTCATCAAGCACACTTTCAGAGTCATCCACTATTCCACTGTACGTTACGGCTGACTGACAAAACCTCTCAGTATATTCGCACACATTTTCATCTTTCTTTTGTACACAGCTAGTAATTCTAGACCAATCTATTTTGGGCCCTAAGATATTCTTTAGGATTTTCAAAACACCTTCTCTCATATCACTTCTACTAGCATGTTGTAGTTCAGAAGTCACGGCAGATTCAAAACTGTTGAATTCAGTTTCAGTTAAAATTTGTGACATTAACTGTGTGACCTCTGTTAACGACATGTCATATAGATGCATTTTGCTGATTAAAGTTCTTCTAAATTCAGAAAACTGTTTACGTGCTGAAGGTAGGCTCTGGGACAGTCGCTCTATGTCTTTAGGTCCAAGTGCTTTTGCAACAGTTTGGATTTGGACAACAGAAGAGTTGGGAGGAACACTTTCAGTTCCCTCAATTCCCTGCGAACTCTTTCTAGCACCACACACATTTACTGAATTTACAGGCACATCAGTTACTGGGCGGAGAGCCGCATCTGTTTCAAAGAACGCTCGTAAGTCAGGGTAAATGTTATCCGGCTGACTAACTTCTTCTACATCATTTTTTTCTATAGGTTTGTTGCGGTTCAATTTCTTAGTCAAAGAAGAAATTCTAGCACGTAGCTCTTTGTTCTCTTTTTCTAGTTCTGAGTTATGCTGAGACTGTTGTGTAGCTACTGCTAAACCAAATTCTCTATGGCAGCATAATATCCCTTTCACATTTTTTTTGCAGATACTTGCTCCAAGCACCTTTTTACACTCATCTACCGACCAAATCTTGTCTGGATGAATCTCATATTTCTGTGTTAGTTCTTGTCTAACTTTTTCTTTGACTATTAGGTTCATTTGTTCTCCTAACAGTGTTTTAAATTCACTATCTGACCACAAAGGGGTCGCAAGACCACCTTTTCCGTTGTTGGAACCAGCCGAGCATTTCTTCTAACCATTTTGTGATGTTTCTTTATCACACAATCAGAAACACTAAAACTTCTCTGATCAGAGGGTACACTTGTTAACACAGATCAACTATTGTTAACCTTCTTTGACAGAGCAAAGGGTAACACAAATTACTAGCACTTTACGCTAATCTTCCCTGATTGAATCAGAGGATACAAACAACTTCCCTGACTATTCAGAGGATAAAACCAAAATATTATTAGCACGTAATGCTAACCTTCTCTGTGACCAGAGGGTAACCAAACCAATATATTAACACGTAGGCTAATGTTAAAACTTCCCTGCCTGACAAAAACAGAGGATATCTTTCATCTCTAAAAACTTTTAAAGGGTAACTTTAGTTAGCAAACTCTACAGCTGTCTTTTAACTCTTTTCTCTGGCGGCACAGAGGAAAACACATTTGTACTGGTCTGCAGTTGTTCTTTGAATAGAGTGAAACTCACCAAATCTTTAGTTGTACGGAAAGATTCCGTCTGGAACTCAGTCAGAAAGATAATTCTTTGTTGAAATCTTTGTTGAGCTTGAAGTTTCAAAATTCAGTCTGGAATTCAGTCAGAAGTTCATTCTTTGTTGAGATTTTTTTTTGAGCTTGAAGTTTCAAGATTCAGTCTGGAATTCAGTCTTTGTTGAAATCTTTTGTTGAGATTCAGTTCTGGATTCAGGTGTTTCAGCTCCATCCGGCTCACGGCACCATCTGTTGAAAACCTTTTTTCTTCTCAAGTGTAGAAAAGATAGAGTTGCAGACCAGGAGATTGTTGAGGTATAAGTTCTTTATTTCGTCGCTGTAGTCATCTCAATCAAGTCTAATCTAAGGGAACTTTACATTTTAGCTTATATACATTTCAAGGGGGAGGTATTACATTGATGAACAAAGCATGTAAATGAGCTGAGACATGAGACAAATGGTCTCAGTAATATTCAAACTTGCTCAATATAGAATACTAATGTATTGGAAATCTAAATTAAACATTTAAATAAAATTTGTAATCCTACACATGCCACACCCACCTTCAGTAGGAGCAGGAATCCCCTGGGTGGCACACCCTATCTCCAAATGTGACACATGTACCTTATTCAATCATCATACCAGTGGATTATACAACAAGGATACATGTCACAACATAACACTTCCTCCAGCTTCTCCGTGTTGCATTCCAGGACTATCATCCTGCAACCTAACCTCAGCTACTCCCATCATGACAGATCTACTCCTGCCAATGATGTTCTATTGGTGCATGGAAAATTATGCTCCAGCATCGACTCCACTGGGTGAAATTCCTCGTGAACGTTGCAGCTTTGTGATTGAAAGAGGAACAGAATCCCATGTGTACGTTACTACAACAAATAAGAAAGAGGAAAATGACTTAGCAGAGTGTTTCTCCAGAAACCCCTCCCTACCCAATTTTTTTGCAATAAATCAGTTGTGTATGATCTCTCCACCAACTGACACTTTTTGGTTATGTGGAACTTTGTCTACAGCATCCTCCCCAGCCAATTCTACGGAAGGTGCACCCTTGTTTATGTTCTACCAGCTATCAGAGAAAATGCAGACTCCACCCCAAGCTCCCCACAGTTACAAAATTCAGCTCCTACCACCAACGAAGCAGATGGCTGCATTCCAGGACTCACTTGTGCACAAACATGGTGGTCAAGAACTCTTGGAGCATTAATACCATCTTATGGTGTCATGCAGGCCCTTGATCAAGTCAGAAGCTTATCGAATTCTGTACAGAAATTGGCCTATAATACAGCTTTGGCCCTGGGTAACATCACAGACACTCTCGCTTCACACAAGATAATGATCTTACAGAACAGGGTCGCCTTGGATTACATTCTAGCAACGCAAGGAGGAGCCTGCACCATCATTGGACCTGAGTGCTGCACTGGTTTAATGGATCCAACAGAGAACTTGATCAAAATCCAACAAGACATTCTTGATCTTTCAGCAAAATTACACCAGATGACTCAAAATAATTCTTCATGGTTCGTAAACTTGATTGGGAAACCCTGGCTGTGGATAAAGGAAATAGCAATTATGTTGTTGTTTGTTCTACTGGCGTACTATCTATGCGTCCACAGTATCAAGTGTTTCATTTAACAAATAAATCACGCCTCTCACGAGAAAATGACAGTTCCAACCAGAAAAGACTATTATCCGTAAGAACTTCACGGACCCTAATTGCATGTTTGTTTCTGTGTCAGCATGCAATTACAGAAAGCAAACACAGAACATGCGTTATGTGCCTGTAACGATCACAAGTTACAAGAATGAACTTTTAAGTGTTTGAATTTGTATATAATGTGAGAGTTATTAGAACACTCAAAGGGGGAAATGTAGTGTTACAAATTTATTCAACAGTATTTTAACTGAGAAAGTTCACACAAGTATTTACCATCTTGAGGCATAGATGATGACATTTTTGTTACTTCTATCAGTATCAGATTTGATGAATCTCCGGGAACAGGCTGACTTCTGTCTTTTATTTACCTGCTTAGCATTCAGAGGCTGTGAGTTACACTGTCATACTAATGTTATCAGGTTTGAGGAATCTCCGAGAACAGGCTTTTATTTACATGCTTTGTTTCTCTATGAAAATGCAGGTCTGAAGAATCTCCGAGAACAGGCTTTTATTTACATGCTTTGTTTCAGAGGCTCTGAGTTACACTGACATGCTGATCTTAAATCCCTCCCCCTTGAAAGGTAAACACTGTTTTTTTTTAGTTATTAGACTTGACTTGATGAGGACTGCAGCTACCAACAGCTCATGTTTCGCAATAAAGAATCTTGCTGAAGATACAACCAAGTCTCCTGGTCTTCGCTTCTGTGTTCCTAAACTTTAGAAGAAAAGTTCACAACACAGGCAAGCTTTATCCTTGCGCATATTTTTCAAAAAAGCTCACTGAAGCAGAACGCAACTATGATGTCGGCAACAAGGAACTTCTGTCTATGAAAGCTGTAATAGAGGAATGGAGACACTGGCTAGAGGGTTACATTCACCCATTCCAGGTTATAACGGACCATAAGAATCTTGAGTACGTCAAGAGTGCCAAGAGACTAAATTCTCGACAAGCACGCTTGGTCACTTTTCTTCACAAGATTCCAATTCACCGTAACTTACAGACCTGGTAGTAAAAACAGCAAGGCTGATGCCCTATCCAGGCGACATGATCATCCCCAAACGGAATCCACGGCAGAATTCATTCTGCCACCAATAATAATCATTGCACCTGTTTCATGGGATTTGATGGAGGAGATTCAAAGAGAGCAGCAGAATGAACCAACGCCACAGGGTTGCCCCCCCCCCCCAACAAGCACTATGTTCCTGTAAACCTTTGTGCTAGAGTCATGCAATGGGTCCATACATCACCCTGCTCAGGTCATCCAGGTATCTCAATAACTCTTTGTCTCACACAAAATTCATTCTGTTGGCCATCTATGATTAAGGATGTGACTAAATATGTCAAGTCCTGCTCGATCTGTGCTCAGTCCAAAACACCCAAACAATTACCCTCTGGTTTGTTGCAGCCTTTGCCCATTCCTCAACGACCTTGGTCACACCTTTCTATTGACTTTGTTACTGATTTACCTCCATCAACTGAATTCACAACAGTCCTAGTTATAATTGACCGCTTCTCAAAATCCTGCCGTCTAATACCTATGATAACTTGGGTACTCTTAGAGGCAGACGTGAGAAGATTGGAGGTGTTCCAAATGCGCTGCCTCCGCCGGATTCTTGGAGTTACACTCCTTGACAAGATCCCGAATGAGGAAGTTCGCAGTCGCTGTTCTCACCAACTGAAAATAAGCGTCTTTATTGAACGGGCCCGCCTCCGATGGTTTGGACATGTTTGCAGGATGGATGAGCGCAGTCTCCCATACCGCACCCTATGGCAAACCAGGCCAGACAGCTGGAAAGTATTGAGAAATGCACCTAAAAAGACGTGGATCAAACAAGTGGAGATGGATCTAGATTATGCCAACATGATGAGGCAAAAGAGAATTAAAAATAGCCAGATGATGAACAAACAAAAAATAAGCTTACCGTTAACATGAAGACACCGCAGTCATTACCATACGGTTGCCCTGGAAACCACTTTAATATAGCAAAATACATTAGTGACAAAAATTTCAATAAGTAACACTTTGAAACTTGATCAAATTTACCTCTAAATCAAGGCCTGTCTTTTCAGCCCATTTCCCAGGCATTATCCTGTTCGTAATATCCCTGTTGATTACAGATTGTGTTCTTTCTAACATTAGCAGCTTTTTCTTAATAACCTTCATGCACATTTAAATCTGTAGAACAGTTTCTCAAACTGGGTTCAGTGAAAGAGCTAGGGGTTCCATACATTTTTAAATATGGCCTGCAACTATGTAGAAAGAACTGTAGATAACATTAGCATGATATTGATTACAAAATGACCTTGGATCAGATAGGGATCCCTTAGTACTCTCAGTAACCTCTGAGAAACCAGTTCAAGAACACAATGAGAACAAACCTTCATGCATAATATAGGAAAACAACATCTGAACAATACATACAATACTATGAACTTCATGAAATAAGTCACATAACTGTGACTATTAGTGAACAACTGAACATGCAAGCATCGTCACATCACAAAGATTTCTCAGACCATAAGCTGTCACAATGAAACAAAGGTGTTTAAATCTGAAATCATCACTAATGCAAAAAAGGTCTGAGAAACCTGAAGTACATTAGAACAAGTACAAACCTTCATACAGTTGAAAAACAGCTCCAACTGAACAATACCTGAAATTGTCACGATACCACACACAGGAAACAGGGATCCAATAGCAGTATTTATTAAGGGTAATCCGTACTCACAAAAACCAATCCAGGCAAGGGTCAAAATCCATAGGTATTGATGTGACATTTTAAGCGAGGCGTCGGAGCTTGTGTCGAGCAAAAATGGGCGTGCCAGATGAAGCCGCGATTCGAGGCTTGTATTGTTAACTTGAAAATCACGTGACTAATGACAAACGAGGCCTCGGTTTGTGTGGATACGTCATCGGTTCGGTCTGAGTGTCGTTTCCGGATAAAGGGGGTTCGAAACTCGCACCTCCTTGTGGGTGTTGCAGGAGTAGTAGAATCAGTCGTAGTAGTGTCAGAGAGTCAGAGAGTTAGAGTTAGAGAGTTGGAGTTAGACAGTTGTTTCATCGTCGTTATTGTGCAATATATGTGTTAGGGCTGTATATTATTACATTATATCAGGTTAGATTAGTTATAGTATATTGTTAGTATTAATTGTAGTAGCTATATTACAGTATTGTTATATTAATTAGATAAGATTATTTGGATTGCTTTGGATTTTTGGATTTGGACTGGACTGCTTTTTGATTTGGATTGCCCTTTTGGAATTGTTTGCTTTTTGTGACCTCTTCCTTTTTCCTTGTAATGGAGCCAGCAAGAAAGAGGAAATCCTCCCCTGTCTGGGAGTTTTTTGAAATGGTTGCTCACAATAAGGTACAAACACAATTTGTATTATTATTGTTGTTGCGGCAAACCGCGCGTCACCCCACATTCCATTAATTGGTACCAGATGAAACTAATCTGTAGTCAGTTGCGCGTGCTCAGGCTGGATAAGGCAACGCACCATTGCTGTTGTTGGGGTGCACTGGGAGCTGACGCTACGGCAGACAGCAGCGCTGGCTCGAGAATTATAGCCTGATGTCTGTTCTGAACACTGTGCGGGATTTGGGTACTCACCAAAGAACTCTGAAGTGACAGCCGGTAAGATTGAAGCTCTGTTGAAGCAAGAAATACTGAACTTTATGCTTGCTAGTTGTTGTTCTCAGCGTGTGAAGCTCTGGAAGTCGCTCCGTTGTTTTTGAGTAGCGTATTTTAATATATGGTGTTTATTGGTGTAGTGTGTTAAAATATGCCTATTCTGCCTGGTTTAATCGGGTAGCTCAGTGTTTGAAATGTTTAATAGTTTTAATCATTTAATATTAAATCATATGAAATACTGCTTAAACCCATTTGACATAAATAGAAATAATAATTTAAGTGATTTGACTATAGTTGCGTGTAGATTGTTTAATTATTAAAATAGTAATTCATTTATAAAAATGGTTAAGACCATTTGTTATTTCATGATATTAAGAAAGGTATTAGTGCATTTATTTTGTACTTTAAAATGTAGAATAAATTACGGATGCAATATTCTTGTTATTGATCTGTATAACACTTGCCACTTTTGATTGAATGTTTAATTTACCAAAGCTCACACCTATGTGCAATATATGTGTTTAAATGGTTCATTGACTTAAGGTACTGATGGTTTTGTAGCGCTGTGCAACAGTTAAATTAAGTCATGTTAAACCTGCCAACTTATGCACTTTATTGGTTTTCTTGTGATTTAACACTATGTGCTGTATGTTTGTGTCTTTAAAGGTTTTTTACCTACATGAATTCTAATAAATGGATGGAAATAATTCAAGGCCTTATCATTGAGTGGAATCCAGTTGACAAGTTCAAATAGTGAGAACATATCTCTTTCAAGTGTGGGGAAACGCACAGTCAAACAAACGCTTGACAATTGTTATTATTATTATTTTACTGTCTTTATATAATAATCCTCACTATATGGTTGTATTATATTTAATGTCTATTCATTTATGTTTCAAGGTGAAATGCTTGCTGTGCCTAAAGGAGCTGACATACAGCAATAACACGTCCTCCATGCTCAGGCATTATCGAGCACTGCACGAGCATGCACAGACTACTAACAATCCACACAGTAGTCAAAGTAATTGATAATAATCATTAAAAAACATTATTTAGATAATGTTTTAGGCTCCTACAATACACCTGCATTTTATTTTATTATAGATTCCAAAAAAGAAATGGTGAATGAGGCCCTGGTGAACATGGTCATCAAGGACTCCCAACCCTTTTCCATTGTGGATGATGATGGATTTAGGGAGCTCCTGCATGTGTTGGATCCCACTTACGTGATCCCAACTAGAAAGGTATGGGATTAATAAAGTGGTTCATCATTATTTAAGAAGTTAAAAGTAAGAGTAACTGCATTTATTTCTATCCACAGGCTTTGAAGGTCATTGTTGATCATAAGTACAAGGAGGCTAAGGAGAAGGCAAGAGAGCAGTTGCAGAACGTTCAGGCTATAAGCCTTACCTGTGATATGTGGACATCGCTAAACATGGATGCCTACCTAGCAGTGACTTGCCATTTTATAGACAATGACAAGCTCTGCACTATTTAACTAGGTGTACAGCATTTCCCTAAGAGCCATACTGCTGAGAACTTGGCTACTGGACATATCAAGCTCATGGAGGAGTAGGGCATAAAGGATAAAGTTAAGTGCCTGGTAACTGATGCAGCAGCCAACATGATAGCATGTGTAACATCACTGAATGTTAGGCATGCGGTATGCATTGCACATGCACTAAACCTTATTGTGAGGAAATCTTTTGATGACATCAGTAGCTTCAACGACATTCGAACCAAATGTAGGAAACTTGTGACCTATTTCCGAACAAGCACTACAGCAAAAGAGAGACTGGCCCAAGTACAGGAGCAGATGGGGAGACCAGTTCTGAAAATGATAATTGAAGCGGACACTCGCTGGAACAGCACTTACAACATGCTGGAACGTCTCTATCAGCTGAGAGAGCCAGTGGGGGCAGCCCTGGCCTCTCTAAAGACCGACATCACCCCTCCTACAGCCCTGGAGTATGAGGCAGTCCAGGATGCTTTACATGTTCTTGCCCCTTTCCGCCAGGCTACAGTAGAGCTTTCAGGAGAGAAAAGGGTGTCTGCCTCCAAAGTGATTCCTTTGATGAAGATGCTTAATCACGCTGTAACGAGTAAGCTAGAAGGCCTCAAGTCCAATCCAGCAAGGCAGCTGGGTGAACGCCTTGTACGGAGGGTCAGGGAAAAAGCAGTACATTTAGAATCAATAAGTGTGATGACCATACCCACGTTATTGGATCCCAGATTCAAAAAACTGGGATTCTTAAGTCAAGGGAAACTGCAAGAAGGAATATCAAGATTAAAATCTGAATGCGCTACTGTAATCAGAAGTTCTGGTCTCCATTCTGCTTCCACCAATATTCCCCCAACTCAGCTGCCAGCCTCTTCAGAAGCAGGCCAATCCACAGACAACAGTAAGTACTATATGTGTTTGTTGTGTGAATGTTCACATTAGTGATTTAGTAATGTGAACCATTGTTAATGGAGTATTTTTTCTTTGTACCTCTATTATTAGGTGACCTTTGGCATCTGCTGGATAGCACGGTTGAACACGGTAGAAGGAGCTCAAGTGCAACAGCAGATGCTACTGTAGAAGTGGACCGATATTTATCTGAAGTGAATCTCACAAGATCTGAGGATCCACTGGTATATTGGGCTCAACATAAACATCAGTATCCTCATTTATACCATCTGGCCCTGGCATTTTTATGTTCCCCCGCATCCTCTGTTCCATGTGAAAGGATCTTTTCCAAGGCTGGAGAGGTTCTGTCCAAGAAGAGGAATCGTCTAAGCCCCAACACACTTGAAAAAATTCTGTTCCTCAATAAAAATAATTTTTAATCCTTCCTTCGTTCCTCTACGTCCCCAGTCCCATAAGCACAACACTGCACAAAAATAGTAACAGTTCAATGCACAAAATCACCAGAAACAATTCTTAACCTTTAACACCCCACACTTTTCTGTTGCACTTTACTTTATACACTCCCTCCACCATAAGCACTGCACTCAACACAGTGTCACTTTTGTTGTTCATACTGTCACTATCCAAACCATTTATTAATAATTAATTAACTCTGTGTATGTGTGTGTGTGTGTGTGTGTGTGTGTGTGTGTGTGTGTGTGTGTGAGTGAGAGAGACAGTTGTCTCTGCAGAAGTAAATTCAGACAGAGAAATATACATATTTTATTTTATACCCAGGCAATGGACAAATGTCTGCTCAGGTATTTTTATTATTGCAAATGAAAGGTTACAGACATTAACAGTGAGAAGAAAATAAATAAATAAAACAGAACAGGGGGGTATACTGACATCATAAGTCTGCTCAGGTCATTGTTTCAGAATGAATTAATTGGTCTGCTATTTCTTTGCACAGAAGCTAGGTGTCACTAGTGAGCAATGCTGAATGAAGCTTCGAGTAATGAACCTTTGGGTGAAGCAATGGTCTGCGAGGTCTCAGTGGTTCAGGAAGCCTCATTTTGCCATCACTATCCATAGGGCAATCCAAACATAAAATACACGAGAAACAAAACAAGAACAGGCAAGAAACACAGAACTCCGAAGTGGTGTGACGAATAACAAGGACTCGGTAACTAACACTAAACAGGCAGGGTATATATAACACAGAACTAACAATGATAATGGGGAACAGCTGAGTGCAATGATGATGGGGAACAGCTGAGTGCAATGATACAGTGATGGGTACAGACAAGGATTGTGGGGAATGCAGTTCATAATGTGGATGACACCGTGTGGAAGAGGACCTCTAGTGGACACCCGGAAACACAAACCCAACACTGTGACAGAAATAAGATGATCTTGCAGCGTATAGAGACAGGTCATATGAACGTGACCTTCTCTGAACAAAAGCACAACCACGCATTTTAAGTAAATTTCTCCAAAGGCCTCAACAGAGCTTTGAATCTCTGGTTACCACATCCGAGTAGTGTCTCAGAACATTTAGAGTCTAAAAAGAGAATTACTTTCTGGGCTGGCTTCAAAACCTAAAGAAAAGAACAGTATTGTTTTTTTCCATAAATAACATTATTAACAGCCCAAATTTCTTTTTTTTTTTTTTTTTCACATTCTACAAAAAAAAGTTTTTTAAATGTGTACATTTACATCTATTTAGTACTTTCTGCAGTTATACATGCACTGAAATCAAAGGACTACGGGCATGCAAAGACGACTTTTTTTATATATATATATATATATATTTTTATATTCACTAAATGGCGTGTGAATACGTACACACAACTGGTAGTGTCCTGGTGTCCAAATCGGAGTCACAAGGGCATCTTTCAAGTAAGCATCATCCTGACATGAATTAGAAAGTTTTAGTGAACACATCTTAAAAGCATGCATAACAGGGAATAGAACAACATGTACTTACAGGTAGACTCACAAATGGATCACAGTTGTTTGGTGGCAGCCATGTTGGTACAACATAAACATTGGCTACATAAATGTTCTTGCCCTGCAGGGTATTGTGTGTAGGAGGGTGCCATTCAAAATATGTACTGTCAACTCAGCTATTGTAATATTGTATAAACTGAATATTGTACAACTTGAAGGTATTTCTAAGTAACTAAATATATAATTAAAATACCTTTGAGCTTGCAATGCTTTTAATCAACTGAAAACAACCATTTCCAATCTGAAAAAAGTATATAATTACAATATTAATTAGAAATCCATGTAACAACAAATATATAAAGCAATGTAAAACAGCTGTAATCTTACAGTTGATTCCATGTCTCTGTTAAAGCCCAGTGTCCAAAAGTCAGCACGGTTTAGGACAGCATTCGTTGTTCGAACGATTAGTTCGTTAAGCTGGTCTCTCAATGTCCAGTATGTGGTTTAGCTATAAACAAACAAAAAAAGGTTTCAACATTCAAAATCCCACAGTTAAACAGAGCTGTATTAATAATTTATTGAAACTAACTAGTTCTTTTTGAGATGGATGATTTCCCAAAGTCCATGATGCTCGACAGGCTGAAATATTTTCACACTTGGTGAATGCTTCACATTGAGGTCCACAGTCTTCTGTGTGTTCAAAAAAAATTATTAGCAAAAAGGGAAAAAAACATTGAAAGTCACAAGGAGAAAAAAAAATTCCCTCACTAATGTCCTTGTTTATGTGATGTGGATGTTGCCTGACGGTTTCTCTTTTACTGGCTTGTGGGGCTGAGAAAAGTAGGGTAAAACAAGGTTACTATTGTAAAGTTACTCAAAATATCATGGTTTATAAAAGAAAGCAGTGCAGCATAACTATTGGCTACTGACCTAGAATAGCTTGTCCCAAGTCAGACAGGATGATATCTTCAATTCCATGAGGTCTGTGACCACGTTGCAACTGTACTTCCAGAAGCTTCTGGTTTGTGGATGTGTTCTTATGATGAATGATGTTGCGCATGAAGTGGTTTTCAATCTTTGTGGAAAATAACTTCGCAGAGATCTTTGATGCCAGAAATAATTAGACTTTATTTTCGAACGCCTTCCGTTCCATAGAGCGGCGCTCTAACGCTCTGGCCCTCCGGCCCACTGGCCCTCCAGCCTTCCAGCGCGCTCTCGAGTATATTTTGGTTCAGAGTTATATGCATACATCTTCTTCCAAAGAAGGTAACACACCCTATAGATAGTTTTGGGTAAAGGTCTTTTACCATGTGACTTCTCAGAATAGAATTTTCTGCAGCAAACAACATTCCATTCAAGGTCTTTCTCATACACAGAGGAAATCCAAAGTCACAGTGTTATGTGGATGGCGGATGAACCCAGGCGCAGACAGTATGCAAATCACAGAACGTTTATTGTAGACAGAAAACAGGAAAACAAAAACCCACAAGGGGGCAAAACAGACGAAACAAGGGATATAAGACTGACAAGGCAGTACTAGAAAAAGACTGAACAAGAAACAAACAATACATCTTACAATACTAACAATGACTAGGCTACTAATAATGACTAGACAGGATACTCACTAGTAACTTTTGGCAATGAACCGACAAAAGACAGCGAAACACAAGGGGATAAAATAGGGAGACTAATCATGACAGGTGACACAGATAAAGCAATAATGACTAAATCAGGATAACAAGGGGGCGGGGTAAAGAGACGAGACAACACAAGCACATGGCCCAAACAACAGACCATGCGCTTGTACATAAAACATGGGTCTGTCATGATCCTGCCACAATACTAGAAGAATACAAGGACATGGCAGAATCATGACAGAACCCCCCGCTTAAGGAGCGGCTTCCAGACGCTCAAAGGGACACTAAGCACAAGACAAGACGGAACGAGACATAGACAAAAACCAACAAAACATGGAAAACACTAATAACGGCATACATGAATAAACAATTACAGGGTTAGGGTGGAACAATAAAAACATCAAACATCGCAGGGGAGGTGGAGGAATCACAGGGTTCATGGGGGGAGGTCCAGGGAAGATGGGAAGACTGGGGATCTTGGGTCCACGGGATGAGGGCTGAGGACGAGGACTCTGGGCAGGCTTAGACGGAGACACACAAGGAGAGGTCTTGGGGGAAACAGTCCGGGGCTTAGTGGAGACAGGGAAAACAGTCCGAGAACTAGTGGTGACAGGGACAAACGGGGAAACGGTCCGGGGACTAGTGGAAACAGGGACAAACGGGGAAACAGTCCGAGAATTCGTGGAGACAGGGGCGACCGGGAAGACAGACTGGGATACTGCTTCAGTGGTAGCAGGAACAGTTTCAGACACGGAGGACACAGAGGATGAGGAAATGGGACTCCTGACGGGGGACATAGCAGGTGAAGGGGCAGGACTGGGTGCAGCGCTCTCCGTGGCAGGCTTGGGTGCAACGCTCCCAGTGACAGGCTTGGGTGCAGCGCTAACAGGGACAGGATCGGGTGCGGCGCTCACAGTGGTAGGCTTGGGAGTAGAGCTCACAGACACAGTGGGCTCGGGACAAGACATGACGGGCACATCGAGGATCTTGACAAGCTTGGCAAGGTAGTCTGCTAGAGTCTCGGCAGCAACAATGATAGGCATCCGCTTACGAGCAGACACCACTTGCAGGACTGCTTCTGCTGCTTGATCGGCCGCAGCTCTCACAGAGGCGGGCTCTGGAACAGCGCTTGCAGTAGCGGGCTCTGGAACAGCGCTTGCAGTAGCGGGCTCTGGAACAGCGCTTGCAGTAGCGGGCTCTGGAACAGCGCTTGCAGTAGCGGGCTCTGGAACAGCGCTTGCAGTAGCGGGCTCTGGAACAGCGCTTGCAGTAGCGGGCTCTGGAACAGCGCTTGCAGTAGCGGGCTCTGGAACAGCGCTTGCAGTAGCGGGCTCTGGAACAGCGCTTGCAGTAGCGGGCTCTGGAACAGCGCTTGCAGTAGCGGGCTCTGGAACAGCGCTTGACGAAGGATGGGAGGCTCCCCTCTTCCTCCTCTTTCTCCTAGGTCGGGAAGCAATGGTCACAACAGGACTCGTGATCGGCTGGACGGGCTCAGCGGAAGACAAAACAGGAACTGGGAAGACCACTTCTGGTAGGGTGAGCTCAGATGACGATGATTCCGAAGGGGAATCCCACGAAACCCGTCTCCCTCGTTTACCACGGAGGTCAGTGGGTGTGGAAGACGCCTCTGGAGTCGTGGGGGAACCAGCCTGGTCCCCAAGCATCGCAACGCCTATCATACGACCCTCCGGGATGACAGGAAGACTGGCAGAAGGTAAAGACCTCGAGGACGCCGCCCCAGACTCCTCCCGGGAGAAGTGGTCATACAACCGGGAGAAGTTCGACAAGATCCACTCACCCTCGGGTGAGTATGGAAGGGTGACACTCTTCTTGTTGAGGGGGGATGACAACCAGACTTCTTCAAGGGGGTCCAGACGATGCTTGGCAGAGAAGGACAAACGGTCTGCTGGGTTCTTCTTTGGTCGGTTCATTCTGTGATGTGGATGGCGGATGAACCCAGGCGCAGACAGTATGCAAATCACAGAACGTTTATTGTAGACAGAAAACAGGAAAACAAAAACCCACGAGGGGGCAAAACAGACGAAACAAGGGATATAAGACTGACAAGGCAGTACTAGAAAAAGACTGAACAAGAAACAAACAATACATCTTACAATACTAACAATGACTAGGCTACTAATAATGACTAGACTTGACAGGATACTCACTAGTGACGTTTGGCAATGAACAGACAAAAGACAGCGAAACACAAGGGGATAAAATAGGGAGACTAATCATGACATGACAGGTGACACAGATAAAGCAATAATGACTAAATCAGGATAACAAGGGGGCGGGGTAAAGAGACGAGACAACACAAGCACATGGCCCAAACAACAGACCATGCGCTTGTACATAAAACATGGGTCTGTCATGATCCTGCCACAATACTAAAAGAATACAAGGACATGATGGCAGAATCATGACACACAGACAGAAGAAATAATTGTGTCCAAATATATAGCAAAATTACTTGTTTTCTAAATAATAAAATCTTCAACACGCATCATAAAAATATGTGTTAATGGTGCCATGTTGTTGAGGAAATAGTTGCTTTTTCGCAAGCTTGCAAAAAACTGTTCTGCTATTTGACTATTTAGCCAACCCTGTAGCTCTGGGACCAGGCTGATTCTTCTGAGTACTTCCTGGGGGTCTTTTGTGTTCGAGTCATGAAGTTTGTCATATAACACGTAGTGCTCATATGATCCAGTGATGGGATGGCATTTGATATTCAAATTGTCTGTCTTCTCAAACAACCAAGGAAGAGAGACGTTTAGTTTGCCCTGCTTTGCTGAACTGATGTTGTCTGGTGTTGGCTCAGCTAGTCTCCCTTCATGAGGTTGAAATGGAATAGCAGTGGGCACACGCAAATTACCATGTGTGGCCAAGCCTCGCGCAAAGTCATAGACAATAACATTAGGAATGTGCTTCCATGACAACAACAGGTCCGCAAAATCTCTGGGACGTTCGGCTCTCAAATTGAAAGCCATAATAAAAACTGAATAAGGATGTGTATAATTATCATCTCTCAATTATCATCTCATTAAAGTAATATGCCCACCTGATGCTCCCCAGATTTTCTGGAACATTTTGTCATATGACTGCCTGTTCTGCATCTCCACTCTTAATCTTGAAACTAGATCCATCCGAGAACCTTTAGAGTCAATATTACAGGCCTTGCATAGATTTTGGACAACACCGACCTGTTAAATAATGCAAGTACATTGTCAGAACAATCCTTTTGTCTCAAAGATCACATGATTCAACTGAAGTTGAATTTTATGAAGATTTCTACCTTCTGCTTCATCAGCTCATCCACAAGACGGTCTTCTGAGACATTCATCATTTGAGCTACAGCTGATGTGACCTTTGCTGTAACAACTTTAGCGTATTCTGTATTCAATACAGTGTTATCCTTCCTAGTCTTGCTTCCTATCCATGGAGCCCACCTTTCATAGCTAGGTTGCACAGCAAATGGATTTTTGGCCCGGCCTGATGGACATGCACACATTTATTAGTCTATATAATATGAAAACTGAGACGCATTTCGGAGGAAAAAAAATAGATTGAAATTCAATAAATCATTCCCAGAAGAGACCATAACAAAGAGGAATTTATTGCTGGTTAAAAAAAAAACCAAAACAAAAAAAACACTGGGGACAAATCCTAGAGCAATCATCTCAAGATTTACTGATTTCCAGAAATTCTCAATGTCAACTTCCCCTCTAAAATCAGGTGGAGGCTCTTTGAGGTCACTCACTTACAAAAAAGAAACAAACAAAAAAGTAAGAGACAGATAGATAGTCGGTTGTTCGTTGTACGGGCGGATAGATAGTATTTCAAGAAAAGTACTTTTACATTTCATTACTCTGGTTACTATCTAAAAAAGAAAACAAACTCTTACCTGACATGCTAAAAACACCCTTCTTGTGCAAGTCCATGATGACCATGGGAGGATGGTAACCACAGTTAACACAGGAATACAAGTATTCGGTATCTGTTAAGGCCTCAAAATGACCATATCCATGTCTCTGTTGGGGTATTTTATTCTCCGGAGGCGCTCCAAAGTATCTATAGCCCTGGAAACTGATACATGGTTCTGGAATAGACATAACAGGAATGAGTCAACTAAAATTTTTTAAAGCTTAATTATTGGATAGGTATGTGTGTCATTAAACACTATGCAATAAAGACAAACCTGTAAACTGTGTCTTAGGTACAGACACAGTTTGAGACTCAGAAGCACATGATCATCAAAATTGTGGAGACCATCCTGCCATTCCTGGTACCTATAAATCATATTACACCCTGGGCATCTTCTGGTGTAAGTAGAGATGTCTAAAAAGAGTGGGTGCAAGTAAGATTCATGAATGATTATGATACAATCTAAATGACTAATGAACATACATTTTTGAATGTTGAACTTACTGTCAATGACACTTTCCATGGTGACAATTTTAGCTTTTGCAGTAATCAGCAGTGGCATGTCAAGTGCAGTTTCACCACAGCAGATCATACATGTTGTTTCAACTGGAAGATAAGTTGATGAAAATTCCTTTGATTTGGTAAGTGCCATTTGGCTATGGTTTTGTGAGGGCAAGACAATTGTGGCTTTGCACATGGGCAGTGCCAAGTACTTGCAGTTGAATTGTATGTTACCATTACTCTCCCAAGGCGATTATAGTGATGAACAGTAGGCTCATGTATGGAGAGAGTGATTTGCTTTTGAGATTCACCTAATTCCACCAACACTGAAAATGGAGCATGAGCTGTCTGAGCTTTTTTTTGTCTTTTCAAAAAAACTGCCTTCTTTCACTCTCCTATGAATTTAAGCTCGACCATCTCATCAAGGACTCATGGTTCCAGGTGCTCCTCAGATGCTGTCTCAAAACAATAATCCAGTGAACGAAGGTGTTCACAGAGACTAAACGTGTGTCCACTCCGGTGAGCAAGTAGCTGGTACTGGCAACACTCCTCCAACTCACATCTAACATAATGAGCTTTGCCCCACATCTTTCTCTGAACATGAACTGGTATAGTGAAACCATGACCACTTCTTTGAACTGCTGACAGTCCATTTGAGGGATCAACACACACACTGGAAAGATGCAAGTGCTTTGTAATATCTTTCGAATGGTCAGTATGTTTTCTGTTAATGTGGATTATCAAGTTCTTTTTTATTACAGTGACGGAACAATGTGGGCATTTAATCACATTTGGCCTTTTTAGCTACTGTGAACCTGACTCTGAACAGTGAACCCTGTGCTCGTTGACTCTGCGATCAGTGGCGCGGGTACAGTGTTCTCTTGTGGTTCACACGTGCTCTTTAATCCATTGGGGAGAGACTCTCTATTTGTTCCAGTGAAATCACAAAGTAAAATGCACACAAACGTGTCCCTGCTTGATATACAACCACTGATAAACATAATCGGTTTTAATGATGAAAAAAAAACTATACGAGTGCGGATTAGAACCCAGAACCTCGTACGCTTGGCAAAAGTTCTGCCACTGGACCATTAAAGTACATGCGAAGAATAATCGGATCTATGTATTTCTTCTAATGAAAATTCTCGGCACCAACACATATTAGATCTCATTAAACGAAAAACTAAACACAATGTACTATTTAAATCGATTGCTGGACATCGGTATATTATTGTACATAGGTACATCTGATTTAGCATTGTATTAGCAACCCCCCCTTGTCCCACCCACTTTTTAAAGCAAAGTTATGCCACTGAGTAAGAGTGTGATGTTTTAATCAGTAATGAATGTTGAACAACAATAATCTGGGGCTGTCTGTGATCTTTGCCGCGATAGGGGTTAAATTAGTGTTTTTGGTGATCCAGTTCTTTAGGTGGTGCTGTCACAAAAAACTAGGGTCCTGAAACTGCAGCCTCCGGTTGTGCAGGAATACCTTTCTCCCCCCGGGAGGTATGGACAGGACCATCCTGGTGGTGGTGAGGAGGGTGGAGGTAATTGTTGCGTCAGCATCTGCGAACTCAAACATGTGTAAGTACCGATCTTTTATACAGCGAGTATAAAGACATGATTGGATAGATGTGAATGTAATAAGTGACGTAGTAATTAAGTCTTCCTGGCAGAACTTATACTAAAGCTTTCATTTCTGTAATTTATCAATAAAATAGCATAGAACCTGAAAAGTTCTAGCATATATTTCTTAGTAACTAAAACCCACAGCTTCACTATTAGTAGAGAGAATTGCCAGGTGCAATTCATACGCACTCTCTCACACTAATGAATTCATATGAATTTTATCTTTACTGTGCTATCTTATCTATAAAGTTATATTTCTTACAGAAATCTTTGAAAAATATAATGTCCAAAAGACAAAAGAACTGATAAAAGTAAGCTGTTATGTTCTACAAAAATTCTACAAAAAAAAGTTTTTTAAATGTGTACATTTACATCTATTTAGTACTTTCTGCAGTTATACATGCACTGAAATCAAAGGACTACGGGCATGCAAAGACGACTTTTTTTATATATATATATATATATATTTTTATATTCACTAAATGGCGTGTGAATACGTACACACAACTGGTAGTGTCCTGGTGTCCAAATCGGAGTCACAAGGGCATCTTTCAAGTAAGCATCATCCTGACATGAATTAGAAAGTTTTAGTGAACACATCTTAAAAGCATGCATAACAGGGAATAGAACAACATGTACTTACAGGTAGACTCACAAATGGATCACAGTTGTTTGGTGGCAGCCATGTTGGTACAACATAAACATTGGCTACATAAATGTTCTTGCCCTGCAGGGTATTGTGTGTAGGAGGGTGCCATTCAAAATATGTACTGTCAACTCAGCTATTGTAATATTGTATAAACTGAATATTGTACAACTTGAAGGTATTTCTAAGTAACTAAATATATAATTAAAATACCTTTGAGCTTGCAATGCTTTTAATCAACTGAAAACAACCATTTCCAATCTGAAAAAAGTATATAATTACAATATTAATTAGAAATCCATGTAACAACAAATATATAAAGCAATGTAAAACAGCTGTAATCTTACAGTTGATTCCATGTCTCTGTTAAAGCCCAGTGTCCAAAAGTCAGCACGGTTTAGGACAGCATTCGTTGTTCGAACGATTAGTTCGTTAAGCTGGTCTCTCAATGTCCAGTATGTGGTTTAGCTATAAACAAACAAAAAAAGGTTTCAACATTCAAAATCCCACAGTTAAACAGAGCTGTATTAATAATTTATTGAAACTAACTAGTTCTTTTTGAGATGGATGATTTCCCAAAGTCCATGATGCTCGACAGGCTGAAATATTTTCACACTTGGTGAATGCTTCACATTGAGGTCCACAGTCTTCTGTGTGTTCAAAAAAAATTATTAGCAAAAAGGGAAAAAAACATTGAAAGTCACAAGGAGAAAAAAAAATTCCCTCACTAATGTCCTTGTTTATGTGATGTGGATGTTGCCTGACGGTTTCTCTTTTACTGGCTTGTGGGGCTGAGAAAAGTAGGGTAAAACAAGGTTACTATTGTAAAGTTACTCAAAATATCATGGTTTATAAAAGAAAGCAGTGCAGCATAACTATTGGCTACTGACCTAGAATAGCTTGTCCCAAGTCAGACAGGATGATATCTTCAATTCCATGAGGTCTGTGACCACGTTGCAACTGTACTTCCAGAAGCTTCTGGTTTGTGGATGTGTTCTTATGATGAATGATGTTGCGCATGAAGTGGTTTTCAATCTTTGTGGAAAATAACTTCGCAGAGATCTTTGATGCCAGAAATAATTAGACTTTATTTTCGAACGCCTTCCGTTCCATAGAGCGGCGCTCTAACGCTCTGGCCCTCCGGCCCACTGGCCCTCCAGCCTTCCAGCGCGCTCTCGAGTATATTTTGGTTCAGAGTTATATGCATACATCTTCTTCCAAAGAAGGTAACACACCCTATAGATAGTTTTGGGTAAAGGTCTTTTACCATGTGACTTCTCAGAATAGAATTTTCTGCAGCAAACAACATTCCATTCAAGGTCTTTCTCATACACAGAGGAAATCCAAAGTCACAGTGTTATGTGGATGGCGGATGAACCCAGGCGCAGACAGTATGCAAATCACAGAACGTTTATTGTAGACAGAAAACAAAAACCCACAAGGGGGCAAAACAGACGAAACAAGGGATATAAGACTGACAAGGCAGTACTAGAAAAAGACTGAACAAGAAACAAACAATACATCTTACAATACTAACAATGACTAGGCTACTAATAATGACTAGACAGGATACTCACTAGTAACTTTTGGCAATGAACCGACAAAAGACAGCGAAACACAAGGGGATAAAATAGGGAGACTAATCATGACAGGTGACACAGATAAAGCAATAATGACTAAATCAGGATAACAAGGGGGCGGGGTAAAGAGACGAGACAACACAAGCACATGGCCCAAACAACAGACCATGCGCTTGTACATAAAACATGGGTCTGTCATGATCCTGCCACAATACTAGAAGAATACAAGGACATGGCAGAATCATGACAGAACCCCCCGCTTAAGGAGCGGCTTCCAGACGCTCAAAGGGACACTAAGCACAAGACAAGACGGAACGAGACATAGACAAAAACCAACAAAACATGGAAAACACTAATAACGGCATACATGAATAAACAATTACAGGGTTAGGGTGGAACAATAAAAACATCAAACATCGCAGGGGAGGTGGAGGAATCACAGGGTTCATGGGGGGAGGTCCAGGGAAGATGGGAAGACTGGGGATCTTGGGTCCACGGGATGAGGGCTGAGGACGAGGACTCTGGGCAGGCTTAGACGGAGACACACAAGGAGAGGTCTTGGGGGAAACAGTCCGGGGCTTAGTGGAGACAGGGAAAACAGTCCGAGAACTAGTGGTGACAGGGACAAACGGGGAAACGGTCCGGGGACTAGTGGAAACAGGGACAAACGGGGAAACAGTCCGAGAATTCGTGGAGACAGGGGCGACCGGGAAGACAGACTGGGATACTGCTTCAGTGGTAGCAGGAACAGTTTCAGACACGGAGGACACAGAGGATGAGGAAATGGGACTCCTGACGGGGGACATAGCAGGTGAAGGGGCAGGACTGGGTGCAGCGCTCTCCGTGGCAGGCTTGGGTGCAACGCTCCCAGTGACAGGCTTGGGTGCAGCGCTAACAGGGACAGGATCGGGTGCGGCGCTCACAGTGGTAGGCTTGGGAGTAGAGCTCACAGACACAGTGGGCTCGGGACAAGACATGACGGGCACATCGAGGATCTTGACAAGCTTGGCAAGGTAGTCTGCTAGAGTCTCGGCAGCAACAATGATAGGCATCCGCTTACGAGCAGACACCACTTGCAGGACTGCTTCTGCTGCTTGATCGGCCGCAGCTCTCACAGAGGCGGGCTCTGGAACAGCGCTTGCAGTAGCGGGCTCTGGAACAGCGCTTGCAGTAGCGGGCTCTGGAACAGCGCTTGCAGTAGCGGGCTCTGGAACAGCGCTTGCAGTAGCGGGCTCTGGAACAGCGCTTGCAGTAGCGGGCTCTGGAACAGCGCTTGCAGTAGCGGGCTCTGGAACAGCGCTTGCAGTAGCGGGCTCTGGAACAGCGCTTGCAGTAGCGGGCTCTGGAACAGCGCTTGCAGTAGCGGGCTCTGGAACAGCGCTTGCAGTAGCGGGCTCTGGAACAGCGCTTGACGAAGGATGGGAGGCTCCCCTCTTCCTCCTCTTTCTCCTAGGTCGGGAAGCAATGGTCACAACAGGACTCGTGATCGGCTGGACGGGCTCAGCGGAAGACAAAACAGGAACTGGGAAGACCACTTCTGGTAGGGTGAGCTCAGATGACGATGATTCCGAAGGGGAATCCCACGAAACCCGTCTCCCTCGTTTACCACGGAGGTCAGTGGGTGTGGAAGACGCCTCTGGAGTCGTGGGGGAACCAGCCTGGTCCCCAAGCATCGCAACGCCTATCATACGACCCTCCGGGATGACAGGAAGACTGGCAGAAGGTAAAGACCTCGAGGACGCCGCCCCAGACTCCTCCCGGGAGAAGTGGTCATACAACCGGGAGAAGTTCGACAAGATCCACTCACCCTCGGGTGAGTATGGAAGGGTGACACTCTTCTTGTTGAGGGGGGATGACAACCAGACTTCTTCAAGGGGGTCCAGACGATGCTTGGCAGAGAAGGACAAACGGTCTGCTGGGTTCTTCTTTGGTCGGTTCATTCTGTGATGTGGATGGCGGATGAACCCAGGCGCAGACAGTATGCAAATCACAGAACGTTTATTGTAGACAGAAAACAGGAAAACAAAAACCCACGAGGGGGCAAAACAGACGAAACAAGGGATATAAGACTGACAAGGCAGTACTAGAAAAAGACTGAACAAGAAACAAACAATACATCTTACAATACTAACAATGACTAGGCTACTAATAATGACTAGACTTGACAGGATACTCACTAGTGACGTTTGGCAATGAACAGACAAAAGACAGCGAAACACAAGGGGATAAAATAGGGAGACTAATCATGACATGACAGGTGACACAGATAAAGCAATAATGACTAAATCAGGATAACAAGGGGGCGGGGTAAAGAGACGAGACAACACAAGCACATGGCCCAAACAACAGACCATGCGCTTGTACATAAAACATGGGTCTGTCATGATCCTGCCACAATACTAAAAGAATACAAGGACATGATGGCAGAATCATGACACACAGACAGAAGAAATAATTGTGTCCAAATATATAGCAAAATTACTTGTTTTCTAAATAATAAAATCTTCAACACGCATCATAAAAATATGTGTTAATGGTGCCATGTTGTTGAGGAAATAGTTGCTTTTTCGCAAGCTTGCAAAAAACTGTTCTGCTATTTGACTATTTAGCCAACCCTGTAGCTCTGGGACCAGGCTGATTCTTCTGAGTACTTCCTGGGGGTCTTTTGTGTTCGAGTCATGAAGTTTGTCATATAACACGTAGTGCTCATATGATCCAGTGATGGGATGGCATTTGATATTCAAATTGTCTGTCTTCTCAAACAACCAAGGAAGAGAGACGTTTAGTTTGCCCTGCTTTGCTGAACTGATGTTGTCTGGTGTTGGCTCAGCTAGTCTCCCTTCATGAGGTTGAAATGGAATAGCAGTGGGCACACGCAAATTACCATGTGTGGCCAAGCCTCGCGCAAAGTCATAGACAATAACATTAGGAATGTGCTTCCATGACAACAACAGGTCCGCAAAATCTCTGGGACGTTCGGCTCTCAAATTGAAAGCCATAATAAAAACTGAATAAGGATGTGTATAATTATCATCTCTCAATTATCATCTCATTAAAGTAATATGCCCACCTGATGCTCCCCAGATTTTCTGGAACATTTTGTCATATGACTGCCTGTTCTGCATCTCCACTCTTAATCTTGAAACTAGATCCATCCGAGAACCTTTAGAGTCAATATTACAGGCCTTGCATAGATTTTGGACAACACCGACCTGTTAAATAATGCAAGTACATTGTCAGAACAATCCTTTTGTCTCAAAGATCACATGATTCAACTGAAGTTGAATTTTATGAAGATTTCTACCTTCTGCTTCATCAGCTCATCCACAAGACGGTCTTCTGAGACATTCATCATTTGAGCTACAGCTGATGTGACCTTTGCTGTAACAACTTTAGCGTATTCTGTATTCAATACAGTGTTATCCTTCCTAGTCTTGCTTCCTATCCATGGAGCCCACCTTTCATAGCTAGGTTGCACAGCAAATGGATTTTTGGCCCGGCCTGATGGACATGCACACATTTATTAGTCTATATAATATGAAAACTGAGACGCATTTCGGAGGAAAAAAAATAGATTGAAATTCAATAAATCATTCCCAGAAGAGACCATAACAAAGAGGAATTTATTGCTGGTTAAAAAAAAAACCAAAACAAAAAAAACACTGGGGACAAATCCTAGAGCAATCATCTCAAGATTTACTGATTTCCAGAAATTCTCAATGTCAACTTCCCCTCTAAAATCAGGTGGAGGCTCTTTGAGGTCACTCACTTACAAAAAAGAAACAAACAAAAAAGTAAGAGACAGATAGATAGTCGGTTGTTCGTTGTACGGGCGGATAGATAGTATTTCAAGAAAAGTACTTTTACATTTCATTACTCTGGTTACTATCTAAAAAAGAAAACAAACTCTTACCTGACATGCTAAAAACACCCTTCTTGTGCAAGTCCATGATGACCATGGGAGGATGGTAACCACAGTTAACACAGGAATACAAGTATTCGGTATCTGTTAAGGCCTCAAAATGACCATATCCATGTCTCTGTTGGGGTATTTTATTCTCCGGAGGCGCTCCAAAGTATCTATAGCCCTGGAAACTGATACATGGTTCTGGAATAGACATAACAGGAATGAGTCAACTAAAATTTTTTAAAGCTTAATTATTGGATAGGTATGTGTGTCATTAAACACTATGCAATAAAGACAAACCTGTAAACTGTGTCTTAGGTACAGACACAGTTTGAGACTCAGAAGCACATGATCATCAAAATTGTGGAGACCATCCTGCCATTCCTGGTACCTATAAATCATATTACACCCTGGGCATCTTCTGGTGTAAGTAGAGATGTCTAAAAAGAGTGGGTGCAAGTAAGATTCATGAATGATTATGATACAATCTAAATGACTAATGAACATACATTTTTGAATGTTGAACTTACTGTCAATGACACTTTCCATGGTGACAATTTTAGCTTTTGCAGTAATCAGCAGTGGCATGTCAAGTGCAGTTTCACCACAGCAGATCATACATGTTGTTTCAACTGGAAGATAAGTTGATGAAAATTCCTTTGATTTGGTAAGTGCCATTTGGCTATGGTTTTGTGAGGGCAAGACAATTGTGGCTTTGCACATGGGCAGTGCCAAGTACTTGCAGTTGAATTGTATGTTACCATTACTCTCCCAAGGCGATTATAGTGATGAACAGTAGGCTCATGTATGGAGAGAGTGATTTGCTTTTGAGATTCACCTAATTCCACCAACACTGAAAATGGAGCATGAGCTGTCTGAGCTTTTTTTTGTCTTTTCAAAAAAACTGCCTTCTTTCACTCTCCTATGAATTTAAGCTCGACCATCTCATCAAGGACTCATGGTTCCAGGTGCTCCTCAGATGCTGTCTCAAAACAATAATCCAGTGAACGAAGGTGTTCACAGAGACTAAACGTGTGTCCACTCCGGTGAGCAAGTAGCTGGTACTGGCAACACTCCTCCAACTCACATCTAACATAATGAGCTTTGCCCCACATCTTTCTCTGAACATGAACTGGTATAGTGAAACCATGACCACTTCTTTGAACTGCTGACAGTCCATTTGAGGGATCAACACACACACTGGAAAGATGCAAGTGCTTTGTAATATCTTTCGAATGGTCAGTATGTTTTCTGTTAATGTGGATTATCAAGTTCTTTTTTATTACAGTGACGGAACAATGTGGGCATTTAATCACATTTGGCCTTTTTAGCTACTGTGAACCTGACTCTGAACAGTGAACCCTGTGCTCGTTGACTCTGCGATCAGTGGCGCGGGTACAGTGTTCTCTTGTGGTTCACACGTGCTCTTTAATCCATTGGGGAGAGACTCTCTATTTGTTCCAGTGAAATCACAAAGTAAAATGCACACAAACGTGTCCCTGCTTGATATACAACCACTGATAAACATAATCGGTTTTAATGATGAAAAAAAAACTATACGAGTGCGGATTAGAACCCAGAACCTCGTACGCTTGGCAAAAGTTCTGCCACTGGACCATTAAAGTACATGCGAAGAATAATCGGATCTATGTATTTCTTCTAATGAAAATTCTCGGCACCAACACATATTAGATCTCATTAAACGAAAAACTAAACACAATGTACTATTTAAATCGATTGCTGGACATCGGTATATTATTGTACATAGGTACATCTGATTTAGCATTGTATTAGCAACCCCCCCTTGTCCCACCCACTTTTTAAAGCAAAGTTATGCCACTGAGTAAGAGTGTGATGTTTTAATCAGTAATGAATGTTGAACAACAATAATCTGGGGCTGTCTGTGATCTTTGCCGCGATAGGGGTTAAATTAGTGTTTTTGGTGATCCAGTTCTTTAGGTGGTGCTGTCACAAAAAACTAGGGTCCTGAAACTGCAGCCTCCGGTTGTGCAGGAATACCTTTCTCCCCCCGGGAGGTATGGACAGGACCATCCTGGTGGTGGTGAGGAGGGTGGAGGTAATTGTTGCGTCAGCATCTGCGAACTCAAACATGTGTAAGTACCGATCTTTTATACAGCGAGTATAAAGACATGATTGGATAGATGTGAATGTAATAAGTGACGTAGTAATTAAGTCTTCCTGGCAGAACTTATACTAAAGCTTTCATTTCTGTAATTTATCAATAAAATAGCATAGAACCTGAAAAGTTCTAGCATATATTTCTTAGTAACTAAAACCCACAGCTTCACTATTAGTAGAGAGAATTGCCAGGTGCAATTCATACGCACTCTCTCACACTAATGAATTCATATGAATTTTATCTTTACTGTGCTATCTTATCTATAAAGTTATATTTCTTACAGAAATCTTTGAAAAATATAATGTCCAAAAGACAAAAGAACTGATAAAAGTAAGCTGTTATGTATAGGAGCGCTGTGTCATATGCCATGTCATATGCCGCTTTCGAGTCTCAGCTCGAGTTTCAGTCTTATTTGTTCATCAATGATGTCATCAGCGACTGTCATGGGAGGCAAGTAGTAGTTGAGAACCCAAATGCAACTTTAATTAACAAACGTGAACAAACACAAAACAAAGGCATGGCAAGGCATGAAACAGAAACAAGAACATGGACAGGAAACCTGGACAAGAAACATTCAATACTAGACCAAGACATGGGGCAAACATGAGGGCTTAAATACACAGACTAATTACTAGACAAGGGACATGTAGCGAATTAGCACAAAGAAGGGAATATATAATTAATAATTAATCATGGTTATGATCGAGTATTGCATACATATTTTAAATACATGGTCCATGTATTTGTATCTCTATATATATGTGACGGGTCACTCCATCCTACTGTTGCTGCTACACATCACCACGGACAACCACTTGGATCAGGTTTCTTTATTGCTGGAACACAGTATGACAGTGTTGAATCTTGGGTTCAGCAAATAGATCTCGGGACAACAATCCGTTATCTCTTTATCACAGTGTTGGTAAGTGCAACGCTATTCCCACAGTCACACTGAATCAAACTGCCCCTAGATGGCATAGTTGCATCACTTTTAATATAATTTAACTAGCAACTCTTTTTACTCCGTTACATACACCCCCCTTAAATTATGTTAAAATGGGGCAACATCCATGAAAATCTGGTAGACAGAAAGAAAGGAAAGGACCAAAAACAAAACAAAACAAAAAACAAAAAAAATGTGCATCGCGAGCACTGATGTACCAAAATCTCAATATCAAAAATCCTTCCATAAGAAGTGCGTAAACACAGGGTGGTACCAAACCCCGTATTTATCACAGAGAAACAGAGATGCCATCTACACCTCACAGTGTTGTACATAACTTTGCCCTTACAGTTTAGAGAATGTCAGGAAATAATCACAGATCACAGATCAGGCTGGCAATGAGGAAAAAAAACTAAACAAAAAAACAAAGTCTAATTGAACATACTAAACTCCCATCGACACTGCAATGAAACTAAATGCAGACCCTAAAATGGGTTCAGTATTCCCCAACAATCTTTGGCCTGACATCTCACAGATAAGCCTATTTGGATTCCTGACAGGTCTTCCACATCTGGTGACAACTGAAGGGGCGCGTGTGTTAGGAGGATGCGCACAAACAACTTGGTCTGGTCTAACCTCCACTAGATGTGGAGTGTCACTAAGGGCAACAGATCTATCAACAGGTAAGTGTGCAATGTCATATACTAGGTCTGGTGACTTGTCAGTGTGTGCATGAGTGATTTGGTCAGTTACAGAGTCATCAAGAACACTGTCCTGCCGTTCATCTGACTGGTCATCTCAAGAGGCATCTACGGATAAGGCCTTCTCAACGACGTCTTCCTCAGAAACACTCTCACTCTCCGCTTCCGCTAAGACCGGTGACTGCAGGAGCCAGTTCATGGTGCGCGTCTGAGAATCCTCCTTATCAGCCACTGCCACAGAGCTCTGTGCACCGGCACACCAGTTATCAGACTGTGACTCCTCAAGGGATGCCAGGTTCCCCCTCCTGTCCAGGGAATGTCAGGAAATCTACAGGGAGCAGCATGTTTCTGTGTACGACTTTTTCCTTCCCTGTGACAGTATCTCTGATTCGGTACACATTGACTGCGGATCTCACAGACACCACATCGAAAGGAGTTGAGTCCCACCTGTCCGCGACTTTTCTCTTTCCTTTCTCACCACGTTTGGCCAGCAACACGCGGTCGCCCAGAGCCAACGGCATTCCTCTGATCTATCGGTTGTATATTTTGGCATGACGGGCTTGTTCTCCGGTTGCATTCTTTTGGGCAATCCGCGCTGCTTCAGATAGGTCCCGCTTAAGGTTGTGCACGAACTCATGGTGGCTGATAACATTGGCGTCCTCCAGAACATGGTGAAACATGATATCAACAGGCAAGCGTGGGATCCGCCCAAACATCAGGAAAAACAGTGCAAAGCCTGTCGTCTCATGCACCGTGCAATTATAACAGAAGGTCAGCTTTTGGAGCATC
The DNA here is from genome assembly GCF_051911475.1 of Siphateles boraxobius. Classification (NCBI taxonomy): domain Eukaryota; kingdom Metazoa; phylum Chordata; class Actinopteri; order Cypriniformes; family Leuciscidae; genus Siphateles; species Siphateles boraxobius. The sequence continues at coordinate 2,182,800 of NW_027508920.1, read as the reverse complement.
TGTGGCCACCTGGCCTTGCACTTCGGAGGAAGAGCTCTTATCATGCCTCCAAGAGTTCTGTTGAACCTTTCCGCAATGCCATTGCCCATGGGATGATACGGAGTAGAGGCTGACATTTTTTCGGGAATCCCACGGGTCACGGGATTCCCGTGGGATTCCTGCAGGATGGGAGTCATCTTTGCTATCAATCACGGGATTTGGACGGTACAGGATAAATGGTTAACGGGAGCAGACGGGAGCGGGAATCAACCAATAGCAAAGACGACAAAAAAAGAAAAAAGTAAATGCATCATTTTGTAGTTTCCTTTTAATACGCCTACAATGTAACGCAATTAAAAAATAACTACACGACCCAGCCGTCCCAGAAGCCATCAGTGCTTTTTGTCACGGCTTACCGCCGAAATTCAAAGAGCAGTGTAGAGGGAGCTAACAGCCGCGGAGAAGTCGATGTGGCAAAAAATGATTTACAGCGCAAAGTCAGAAGTAATGACATGTCTATTAAGTTCACAGAACTGGTCGGAAAGTCTGAAATATTAATTAAGTTTATGAGAGTAGAATGTGACGGTGATAGCACAATGTACGCTGCTTGTAAGACATGCTTAGTCTTAGTCAAGTGATTCAGGGACGAGCGGTCTGAAGAAGCACACTTGCAAGGCAAATTCGGGAAAGAATCAGGCAAGCATCGCTTCGTTCATCAAGCGAAAATTGCCGTATATGGGAGCGGTACAGGAACGGGAGTCAGTTTAAACAGGAGCGGGATGGGATTGGGAGTCAATTTACCAGGAGCGGGATGGGATGGGATTATTTTTTAAACTTTGGTCTGGGAGTGGGACGGGACAAGATTTCTTTCTATGGGAGTGGGACGGGACAGGAGTGAAAATCCACTCCCGTGTCATCCTCTAATACGGAGTCGTATGAGATTTATGCACACCTGCCATCTCCAGTAGATCTTTAAGAAGCCAGCTCTCAAAGTTAGCTCCTTGATCTGAATGGATTCTTTTCGGGAACCCATAGATGCAGAAAAATTTATCCCAAAGACATCGGGCAACTTGTTTTGCAGACTGGTTCAGACAGGGGAAAAGAGCTAGCTTCGAGAAGTGGTCTGTGACAACAAGAACATCAGTAGTCTTCTTGTCACCCAATTCCGCTGTCCAAAAATCGATGCAAATCAATTCCATGGGAGCTGAGGTACGGATATTCTCGAGAGGAGCTCGGGCGTCTGCCTCAGGAGTTTTCCCTAAGAATCATCTCTGACAGTGCTCCACGTAACTCGCAATATCTCTCTGCATGCCTGTCCAAAAAAATCATTCACTGGCCAGAGAGAGTGTTCTTGAGCGGCCCTGGTGACCAGCTATATCATGAACTCCATGAAGCACTTGTTGTTTCAAAGCTTCTGGGTAGACAAACTGAAAGATCTTCCTGTCCATGTGGCAGTCCCTCTTCACTCTGTAGAGGAGTCCATTGCGCACCCTCAACTTCTTCCAGTGTTTCAACAGCCTGAGTACAGGGCTCGGCTCACCTAATCTCACGCGACCATTTGGCTTCCTACGCCGCTGTACATACAAGAGGACTCTGCTGACTACAGCATCTTGCTGTTGTAGATTGTGCAATTGGCTGAGTGGAATGGCAATGGATGGATCTTCCCCAGGCAGTTGCAGTGACTCTGGGCCTGTGCAAAACAGCTGAGAGACCCCCCCAGTGCGATGGGCATCCATGACTGCTGACACCTCCTCAGCACTGATCGCACCTCCAAAAGGCAAACAGGGATCCGGTTCGGGACTCAGGACTTCATCAACATGGTCATCGGTGGTCTGAACAGCTTGACAATTGGTGTTCATCCGAAAAGGATCTTGCACTGTGCCGGTGACAACTCCATTGACTTCATTCAACAGATGGCTCGTTTCCACTGAGCAGTACGGTACGGTACAGTACGGTTCGGGTCGGGTCAGTAAACCATGATCCAGCTAGCGTTTCCACCGCCAACAGTACCCTACTTGATAGGCGTGGTGTTTGCCGGAAAGAAGCGATCAACGTCATTTTCGCGCGAAGAAGAAAGCGACAAAGTAAACACCAATGGATGGCATACAGCAGATCTTGTTCTTGCTTCTCGGCATGTTTGTCACAAGGAGACAACTGCCGACAGTAGGCATTTCTCAATACCAAGTATGTAAAGTTCTCAGCAGAAGGACTCCCGAGGACGCGAGTCCGGTAATTCTCCAAATGGAACAGCGCATTCGTGAAAGCGTCACTCAGCTTGCTCTGCATGTACATTTTAGGCAACAATAAAACAAAATATGTTATAAAACACCACTCTGCCTCTTTTCGTTTTCATTTAAATACATTTTAAACATTATAGGCACACAAATGTGGTTCAGTCAATGTATAGACCTGATTATATACATGTTTAACATTAGCCTATTTATAACAAAACGAAATATAAAACACAACCCTGCATCTTTTCGTTTAAATTTAAAAAAATATTAAACATATTCCAGGTAATATGTGCATTTGTACAAATGTTGCAATAAACAACATTACAGTGATAATCTTGTAATAAAAAATGACAAAACTCAACCCTATCTCTTTTTGTTAAATTTCAGTTCTATCAATAATAGCCATTATAAAAGTATAAGTAAAAGGTAACGTTACAAGAAGCTATACAATAAGAAATAAAGCAAACAATTCAGTCAAATATACAAATTCAGCGCTAGTCTAACGTTAACTTTACAACGGAAAAGTTATAGCCTAAATATATGAAACTTCACTTAGCCCTCAGCCAAAACGATTGGCCAGGGAACGAATTATCGATTCACGAGACCAAAGATCACCCGTTAGATATAACGTCACACAAGACGAATTATCACTACAGAGTCAGCGGCAAACGTCAGAACGACTAGCCGAGGAAAGGGTGTTCCAGGTGGGGAACATGAGCGCCGAGCGCCCGGTGATCGCCTGGAATGGATCAAATTATCATAAATCATTATAAATAAACCGCAGATTTGAGCTTTAAACAACTACATTCTCGCCTCAAAAACTCTTAAAACTACATTTCGTGAAAGAATAACCGTAGTATTATATTCCAACTGTATATTAAAAAATGGCGCTTCTTATGTTGCCATTCCCCTTGTAGCTCGCGCAAGTGACAATACTCTGTCAACCAATCAGCGTTCTGCAGTGAGTCTAGCTCCTCCCTTTAGTACTGTACCACTGTGCTAGGTACCCCAACGGAAGGGTACCCAAAAAGTGGTACGGTACGGTTCGGCTTTTTGGTACCATTCACAACTTTTGACAGTGGAAATGCAAATAATTGCTTACCGTACCGTACCGCTCAGTGGAAACGAGCCAAGAGACAAGTAAGGCTGTTTCATCAGACGATGACTTACACAGGACTGGACAAAAGGTTCATGGCTTAGGGCATCAGCAACGGTATTCTTCGGTCCTGGGACATACTTCAAATCAAAGTCATATGCAGCTAGTTTCGCAACCCATCTTTGTTCACATGCATCTAACCTGGGTTTCGTTAGAATGTAGGTCAAGGGATTGTTGTCAGACCATGCAGTGAAGTGCACACCTTTTAGCCAGTGGGAGAACTTATCACATACACCCCACTTCAAGGCAAGGAATTCTAATCGATGCGCTGGGTAGTTCAATTGGGCACGTGACAGTGTTTTGCTAGCAAAGGCCACTGGCCTTGCAACCTCTTCACCAGGCTGAAGCTGGGAGATGACCGCGCCAATCCCATCAAACGAAGCGTCTACTGCCAGGATGAACGTCTTCCCGAAGTCAGGATGGGCTAACGTCACGGTGTGTAATAGATCATGCTTTAAAGTGTCAAAGGAATCCTGACACTCGGGGGTCCAGTCTCTGGCGTGAGCTTCACAGGACTGCAGGACTTTTTCTTAGGTTTCCTTCCTCTCTGAGCTTTCCCCCCATTGTTCTGTTCTGAGAGAAGCTTGAAAAGGGGTCTGGCCTTAGCCGAACACCCTGCAATGAAATGTTGATAGTATAGCAACATCCCTAAGAAGGACCGAATCTTCTTCTGCGAAGGAGAGACCCCGTCACTGTCCATCAGATCAGACACCTGTATCCGGCCAATGGCTTCAACCTTTCCAGGGTCTGTCTGCACTCCTGACTCAGTGATGACATGGCCCAGAAACCTTACTGTTCTCCGCAGAAAGTAGCACTTTTTCGGAGCCAACTTGAGATTGTTGTTCTTCAAACGAGAGAAAACCATCTCCAAACGCTCAAGTGCTAGCTGTTCAGTAGGAGCAAAGACCATGAGGTCATCCAGGTAACATAGGAGACTGGTGAAATTCTCATCTCCGAAAATGGAAAGCATCATTCGCATGAATGTAGCTGGGCTGTTCGACAGACCTTGAGGCATCCGGTTGTATTCATGCAGACCAAAGGGGGAAGAGAAAGCAGTGTACTTCCTATGGTCTTCATGTAAAGGCACATTGTAAAACCCAGAGGTCAGGTCCATGGTGGAAAAGTAGACATTTCCACCAAGTGCAGCGAGAGCATAGGCCTGGTGAGGCAGTGGGTGTGCGTCCTTAACTGTCCTTGCATTAAGCCATCTAAAGTCCGTACAGATGCGCAGATCTCCATTTTTCTTCCACACAAGAACCAGTGGCGACGCATACTCACTGTTGGATTTACTAATAATGCCTCTTTCTTCCATATCATTGAGAGCTGTTCTTAGCTTTTCATAGTGATTTGGCGGCACTCTGCGGTAAGGAAGGCGGAATGGCTTTTCATCCACCAAATGTATCTTGTGCACAAAGTCAGATGCCTCTCCACAGTCCAACTTGTGCCGCGAAAAGATTGTCTCATACCTCTCAATGATCTGCAAGAGCTTGTCTGTCCACAGATCAGAGACTTCACACGCATCCAGATCCAGGTCATGTAGACCAAGCTCATCCAATGCTCTCTTAATGTCTCCTCTGGACCTTGTCGTAGAAGCATCTGTCACAGCTTGGGGGAAAACTTGAACGCTGTCAGGCTGAGATAAGTCTTCGGCAGCGATGCAGGGAGACACATCTGCTAATTTTGTGTTTCTCTTTAACACTACCAGCTCAGCGGTGGGGTTCATGATCTTCACTGGCAGCCATCTGTCGCCCAACATCGGTGTAACAACTCTACCAACCAAAACCTTTCTTGGCCTGCATCTTGATTGAGTTGGTTCTACAACCACTGTGCTGCCTGCTGATATAGGTGCCGATGCAGGCAGTTTGCCCCACACAAGATGCTCACTCTCCGGTTGTAGAGTCACACACTGTTGCAGATTCAGCGTACCAACCTTGACAGGTACTGTGTCACCTCTCCATTTCTCCATATTTGAAAGAACAGAGAAGAAGTGATGACAATCCTCATCAATGCCACCACTGGGTTCAGACATCAACCGCCAATAGCTGTCAGACTTTCTCATGAAATGAAGGACCTTCTTAATAGCATTGCTACCCAATATCACTTCATCAGTCTGGCCAGGCACCACAAACATTGGGATGACCATCTTGCAATCGTAGACCACCACATCCACATCATATATAGCTTTAGGTGTGACTTGTTGACCGCCAGATCCGACAATGATGACCCCATCAGCAGAATATTTTCTCAGGCCTGAGTTATGCTGCAAGAGGCGTGCTTCTGCTGCTTCGCTCAGTGTGCATGCCATGCAACCACTATCTATCATTGCTTTCAGAGTTATGTTCGCTGCTGAGATAGTGGTATAGAACAAACTATCAGACCTCTGTATTTTATGTAGGCCTTGAAATATAACGGTTATGCTTGGGGGTACTTTGGAACTGAATGACTGGTATAGTGACTCAAAATCATCTGTATCGTCAGTAGGAGGCTCACAAACAGGGTCCGCACTGTCCTGCTCTTGATGCAGACCCATCAGTTTCCCGACTGAGCGGACATCTGTGCTGGGCAGCTGCGTCTAGAATGGTCAGGTGAATGGCACAGGAAGCAGAGTTTCCTGTCACGACAGTGAGTCAAGGCAGAATGTGCAGCATCACCACATACAGCACATGGCATGCTATTCAGACCCTCAATCCTGGGAAGTCTAGGCTTAGACACCCTGTTTGACATGGCCTGGGCAGGAGTAGCTCTCTGAAGTAGAATTTTTTCTAACATTGTGATGACGCGGTCAAGAGCAGGGGACTCAGTCAAGTTGGCTGCATGAAGGTCTTGTCTGTCAGGTGAAGACACACCAGCGCACTGCATTTCAACCTTGTTCACGTGAACCTTCTCATTGAGTCTCTTATCCACAGCAGAGGCAGTGCCCTTAGAGCGAATCTCAGTGTGATATTCATCTAGCACATCCTGGACCACTTCAACAGACAACTTATCTATTGTCTTTGACCTGAACGCCAAGGCAAGTTCTATAGATGGACAATTTTTGATAAACATGTGCGTCACTTCCAGGGCGGGGGACTCTAGTGTTTTACCCTGTTCTTTAAGCCGGTCAGTAGCAACATCCGCAGCCTGATGGAGCCGTAGCCAGTAGTCATATGCACCCTCATCACTCTTTGGCAGTGTAGTGTAAAAGTCTGCTAGGGGGAGGGGTGAACAGGGGACAGCAGCAAAATGTTTACGCAGAATACCATAGATGGCCTCCGGGTTCTCAATTACTTTAATTCCACTGTTCCTCATCCCAAACCTCACGACATCTTTTGCTTTGCCTCTGAGATGCGTGAGTATTTCTTCAGCCTGTTGCTCTGCTCTGATATTTATTTTCTTTATGTAACTCCTCATTAAGTCTTCTCACTCACGAACATTCACTGTGTCTGTGCTATCCCCTCTGAAGGTTGGAGGCTCCTTCACCTTCCTGTGAGGTACCAGTTGGACTTGAGACAAGTCCAGACTCTGTGTGGATGTGTTAGTGGGTGCGCTGAGCATGTGTGCTGTGCTAGGCGTGGACACTGCTTGTGTTGGGCTGAGGCGCACTCATTTGACTCTCTATGTCAGGTAACAGGGGAGTAGAAATAGGGGTGGACGTATCAACAACTTGTGCGTGTGGTGCATGTTCAGTGTAGTGATTCTGGGAAGAAAATCCGACCCCACTAGCTATAGGGGCCGCTGCAGCAATCTGACTATCCCCCACGACATGAATGTCACCTCCCTGACCAGGACTATCAAAATCCAAAAAAATCAGAGTCCCCCTCCTCCTACCAATGCCTTCACTAAATGGTGTGCTGATATACCCTTGTCTGTAGCTCATATTGGCGTATCATGCAGCATCAAACAATCAGTAACACAGTGTCAGCCAATCAGTAAAAACAAACTGCATGCAATATAGTCAGAAAAGACTAACAAAGAAAAATGTATCAATAAATAAAAGCAACTGAGGCCTATACTAATGTGCAAAACGATATGCTGTCCACCTGACGGCGTGATGAAGCCATCCAGTAGAATGGTCCCAGGTCGGGGTGAAGATCCAACTTCAAATCGATGAGTCACGGCACCAATGTGACGGGTCACTCCATCCTACTGTTGCTGCTACACATCACCACGGACAACCACTTGGATCAGAATTCTTTATTGCTGTAACACAGTATGACAGTGTTGAATCTTGGGTTCAGCAAATAGATCTCGGGACAACAATCCGTTATCTCTTTATCACAGTGTGGGTAAGTGCAACGCGATTCCTACAGTCACACTGAATCAAACTGCCCCTAGATGGCGTAGTTGCATCACTTTTAATATAATTTAACTAGCAACTCTTTTTACTCCGTTACATATAGATAATTAATTACAACGAATTATAATCAATACAGATAGGCAATAGATCGATTTTCATAATAACCCTTAACAGAATTAATTTCACCTCGAATAATCTGTTCGTCCACCGGACAGACCGTACGATCTTCTTATCAATTCTCAAGAAAGATTCTTCTTCTTATAAACTCTCAGGAAAGGTTATTCTTCTGATCATTAATAATTACTATTCTGTTCTATAACTAAGATACTTAATATAAATCTTGTAGCTTAAAATCACACATTTAAGAGACTTTGTTCGGTGAGCAGCAGACAGAGACAATCAAGCGTATAATGGGTTTTATTAAATGAAACTATGAAAACACACAACTACATTTAAACAAAGAATACATATTCAGAATAACGAAAGTAAAGAAAGAAAGAGAGAGAGATCACAGAATGGTAGATATCACAAACAGTTGATCGAGTTGAACCTTTGAGAGCTAGCAAAGAATCAAATCACCTTAAAGCAGGGGCAAACAATCTTAAATAAAAATAATACTTGCATGGATCTTTGGTGCTGAGCAAGAATGTGTGTGTGTGTGTGTGTGTGTGTGTGTGTGTGTGTGTGTGTGTGTGTGTGTGTGTGTGTGTGTGTGTGTGTGTGTGTGTGTGTGTGTGTGTGTTTGTGTGATGATCCTCGTTGGGTCTTGAGTTTGAAGCGATCTTTCGGTTCTTCCGGAGCGCGTGTCGTTCGCTGGAAGTTTAGAAGTCTACTTGAAAGCGAGGTTGCCGGAAATTCAGGTCTATTTCACTCGGAGATAGAAATGAATGAGCACAAGACTAAAACAAAGCAAGAAATGAAGAATAGAAAAATAGAATAGAATACTAGAATAAGGATAGAATGAACTAGAACACTAGAAGCAAGGATAAGCCGCCATCATCAACCTTTAAGGAAAGCTTAGCTCACACCTCTTCATGGTGAGCTGACCAATCACCCTCAGAAACTTTTAGCGGGAGAGACTTTCTTTGTCTCCTTCTGACAGCCTAATTTGCATGGTTTATGAAGGTGTCAGAATTCGTCATTTCTGCTCCCAAGAATGGTAAACATAGTATAATACCTTTTATCGTAACCTACTATATATATATTTAGAACTCTGCAACATATTTTGAATTTTTTAGAGATTTAGGCATATATGAATTTAAAAGAGCGCCCTACCCACATACATTGGAGTAAATGGATAAAAATGGTCTCATTTTACAGAAAACACTCTACACTTTAAGACAGTGGTGGAATATTGCATATATTGTATTGTATTTATTCACAGTTTTATGATAAACACACATAAAAAGTCATATTTCTTTTATATTTTTTAATTATCTTTTAATTTGAAAATCTGTAATTTTGGACCTGTTTTGCCCATGGCTCTTCTGCAGTTTCTTTTGATTCCACTAGGTGGCAGTAAACAGGGGGAAAAAATTCTTGATATCACCTTCTAAAAAAAAGTTATTGATATTTAACTGAAAGGAGTCACTGGTGTCTCCAAGTGTACTTTTACAGTCTCTGTTTTTGATTGCTAAAAGAATTGGGCATATCTGAATTTAAAAGAGCGTCCTAACCATATACATTGAAGTAAATAGATAAAAATGGTCTCATTTTACAGAAAACACTCTAAACTTTAACACAGTGGTGGAATATTGCATTTATTTTATTATATTTATTCACAATGTTATGAAAAACTAGGATAAAAAGTCAGATATTGATTAATTTATTTATTAATGTATTATTTGAGAGTCTGTAATTTAGGACATGTTTGGTGTATTTCCCTGTGGAAGGTTTCTTTTGAATCCTCTATGTGGCTGTGAATAGAGAAAAAAATAATTATCTTTCTATCACCTTCTTAACAAAAGTTATTGAGCTTTAATTGAAGGGAGACAATGTCATCTCTGAAGTCTCCACGTTTACTCCATAAACCCAAATTATTCAAAGTGCAAAAATAGGCTTATTATCTGAAAAATACTATTTTTACCATGTTACACTTGACAAGAGAAACACTTAATCACCTAACTTAACCCATGTTATGTAATATATTAGAAAAATGAGCGAGGTATGAGAAATTTGCAGTTCCCTTTCAGTCGATAACGTCGGACGTAGTCGACGCGACTGAAATGGGATCACGCTAGGGAGCCTGTCTTCTTCGAGTACTATTGAACGAACCAATGTAATTGGCGTGCGTGATTCGCATCACACACTCCGCCCCCGCGGCGCGGGTATAAATACGGAAGTGGATGTTGCCACTAGTTGCCTTTCGCTTCGGAGCCGATCGTTTGATGTCTCTGAGAGTGCTGTTGTCTACAACGAGCGAGTGTGTCGGTGTTCTTCAGGAAGACTCTCCCAGTGCTGGTGTTCTACAGCGCGAGTGCAGCGGTGATCGCGAGCTTTGAGCTCTCAACTGCTGTTTTAACAGCAACAAATTTCTAAATGTTTGTGTGTGTTGATGGCTGGTTAGAGGGCGGAAAAGTGAGTGCTTCACTGTTTCAGTTCTCTGTTCAGTGTTGCCGCGGTCATTCCCCTGTGTGCTCCGGCACTGGTGACGGTCCTATTTTCTGAAAGAGCAACACGGGTGCGTTTGCGTCTTTTTCAAGATGTCATTCCGCCCGTGCGTTTCTGGGTGCGGTCGTTCCCTGTCTCTCTCTGATGGTCACAACTGTTGTGTCACGTGTTTGGCTTACAGCACGCTGAGACAGCTTTTGTGGACAGCTCATGTTTTCACTGTGGGAACATGACTGTCGCAGTGTTGAGGGCGAGACTCGCCTTCGTTCGCGGAGAGCGAGTCCCCATTACCATGCCCCACCCTCGGGTGCTGTGTGGGATGGGTGACCGGTGGATAGTGTTGGATGTCCCGCCCGGTAACCATTCCCTGTGGGCTCCTCACTCCTCCCTTCCACTGCAACCACTGGAGCCTCCTGTGTTGTCTGCTGGTCCATCTGTAATGGGTGGGCCAGCGGTTTCACTCGGGGCTCCCCTGGAGGACAGGACGCCGATTGCAGCATCGGAGGGTGAGCTGACTTCTAGAGATGATGACTCGGCTGCATTGTCTCCCTCCGGGAGTTCAATGTTGCCCGAGCCGGATCCAGAATTATCAGCTATGCTGAAACGGGCCGCCGAGGCTGCCGGGCTCGAGTGGAACCTCCACCGTGTCCCGTTCAGTCTAGGTTGGAATCTGGAGTTTGGTATCTTGGGGCGGGCCGCGCTGGTTCTCAGCTCGCCGCCCCAGTGCCTTTCTTTCCCGAAATGCATGGAGAGCTTGTCAGGTGGTGAACAGCATCTTTCTCTGCCAGAAACTGCCTGACTAGCTTTTCCCCCTCATTACCCTTGATGGAGGAACGGTGAAGGGTTGCGAGGTGTCCCTCCATTGGAGCGGTCTGTCGACACAGGTGCACCTGTGTCCGGCGGCCGCTGCCTTTTGGGGGGATCCTCGTCTCCCCCCTAAGGCCTGTGAGTTTCGTCTGCTCCGACGGGCAGAGCTTACAAAGCCTATGGGCAAGCCCCTTCCTCTTGCGTGCCATGGCGTTGCTGCAGGCTAGGGCACCCATGGCATGCACGAGGGTAATCCAGACCGTGCGCTCATAGGTGAGCACCGCACTGCATCCGACCTCACCCTCCGGGGTACGGGTGTCGTAGCGTGCGTGATCGGTCTGGCGATGTCCACCTTGGTGGTCCAGTAGCGCCTTCGTTGGCTCAGCCTGGTTGGTATGGCGGATGCGGACAAGGTTTGGTTCCTGGTCTCCCCAATTTCCCAGGTTGGGCTGGTCGGCGACGCGGTGGAGAACTGCATCAAACAGTGCTCTGCCGCTCAAGCGCAGACGGAGGTCATCCGGCACATCCTGCCCCGGTGGCCAGCTGCTGCCTCCACCCGCTGCCGGTGGCAGCTCCTCCGCCTGCTCGTCGCCGTGGGCGTTCTCCGGCCGCCGCTCCTGCTGGCCCTCCGCAGCAGCCTCCACCCAGGCCTCAGCATGGAGCCGGCCGCAGTAGAGATGCCCAGCCCGCTCCAGGCGCTGCCAAGCCAGGTGGCAAGCGACAGCGAAAGCATTCCGGAGCGGGCCGCCCAGGAAGGGATGAGATGCTCTTGGAGTGGCACGATCACTCCCTCCCCCCGGGTGAGGGCCGGGTGGAGCCTTTGTTTGTGTGTGTGTCTGTTCCGCCGCTGGCTCCCTAAAAAAAAAAAAAAAAAAAGCGGAGCAAGCGGTACCCACACTTCAAAGAGAGAGCAATTTCATCTGTTCCTGGGTCCCAAGAGGGCCAGTCTGGCGGGTGTGACCCTGTATAGCCTTACACCCCTCAGCTCCCCCTTGGTCGCCAGCAGGCAGCTTGGTGCGTTCGAGGACCCGGTCATCCGCCTTCTCACGCGCCCCTTGCCGCTTGTGGAGACAGGTAAGTGTTGCACAGCACACTAACACCACTCTCTCTACTTTGCTGCCCCACATCAGGCTCGGCTACCCCGCTCAAGTCAGTGATAGTCATCACATTAGGTGTTGAGCAGACGTGCTCCTGAAAATTCAGTGATATTCATCACACCGAGTGTTGAGCAGTGCTCCTGACTTGTGCGTGCTTATCTTATCCTGCTGGCGAAGGATTTGATATAGCCGCTCCTCCAGCCGGTACGAAGGCCAGTTGTAAACTCGTTCTTCGTGCTACTAGGGGGTGGGTCGTGACCATCTTGGCCCAAGATTGGTCTGCAGCTTTGACCTGAAAGACAGGTGCTTCAGATCTCTACCTCCCGCACCGCAGGCCATCCTGTGTGTTGCGTCTAAGGGTGGAGTATCAGTACAGTGTCCTTCCCCTCGAGTGCTCCAGAGCCCGTTGGGTCTTCAGGTCAACTGGAAGAGAGTAATCTCGCCCACGGGCTGAGTATCTCTTTTCTAGTTTTGGAGAGGTACTCGGTCCAACATGTCTCTCCAATGAGAATGTGTTCAGCTGGTGTTGAAGTGAGAAAGGGTCCCACTGAAAGAACTTTCAGAGGCTCCTGGGGTATATGGTAGTCGCAGCCTTTGGCTCCCTCCATATGTGACCGCTTCAGCGCTAGCTTCACGATCGAGTCCTGAGGTGACCGTGGCAGAGCAGCTCACCCTGTGTGACTATAGTTCATCCCGGTCTGCTGCCAAACCCTCTTCAACAGAGGGGCCATGTACAAAGGGCGTGTTTTAACGGGGGCCTGGGCGACCCCCGACTACACGGGCATTCGTGCCTCGAGTTGTTAGACATTGCGACCGTTGCGCAAGCTTCCCCTGCATGTCACAAACTCACCCGTCACCTCCTCCTTGGAGTCAGACGCTTCTGAGGGCGCCTTGTACCACTCCTCCCGCTTACTCAATCGTGCCGCCATCGAGCCTCACGACAGTTATAGCCAGGGCAAGTGGAGACTCCATCCCCTGGGTCCGGCTGGGTCATGACCATTCCGGGGCCGCTCAGTTGCCCCCCCGGTTTTATTTTTCCGCCAGTGTTTGGGTAAACCGAGCGGACTACCCTTGGACAAACACTGGGACTCAGCTGCCCCAGGGGCCCGCAGAAATGCGTTTAACCCCAGTGAGCCTTCTAAAAGTGACTGCGACTCATGGTCGCCTGGCGCCTGCAAGTCAGTGAAATCATCACTCTTCATGTTGAGCAGAATTGCTCCTGAAACTCAGTGAAGTTCATCGCACTCAGGTGTTGAGCAGCAATGCTCCTGTAGCTCAGTGAGTCCATCACAGGTAGCTCAGTGAATTCATCACACGCAGTGCTGAGCAGAAATGCTCCTGGTGCTCAGTGAAGTTCCTCGCCCTCAAGTGTTGAGCAGAAATGCTCCTGAAGCTCAGTGAGTTTATCACACTCAGGTGTTGAGCAGTAATGCTCCTGAAGCTCAGTGAACTTGTCACACTCAAGTGCTGAGCAGAAATGCTCCTGTCGTTCAGTGAAATTCTTCGCACTCAAGTGTTGAGCAGAAATGCTCCTGAAACTCAGTGAGTTTATCACACTCAGGTGTTGAGCAGGAATGCTCCTGAAGTTCAGTGAACTTGTCACACTCAAGTGCTGAGCAGAAATGCTCCTGTCGCTCAGTGAGGTTCTTCGTACTCAAGTGTTGAGCAGAAATGCTCCTGAAGCTCGGTGAGTTTATCACACTCAGGTGTTGAGCAGGAATGCTCCTGAAGCTCAGTGAACTTGTCACACCCAAGTGCTGAGCAGAAAATGCTCCTGAAGCCCAGTGATCTTCACATGTTGTGTTGAGCAATGCTCCTGTCTTTTGCGCCCGTCGCTTGCACCTACGTGCCAAGTCAGGAGAGGAACAGGTCTTCATAGTTGCCCCTTATTGGCCCAACTAGACCTGGTTCCCTTCAACAGCCTTCCTGACTTCCCCTGAGAACTCTTTCGGGGACGGGGCACGATGGCACACGCGTTCTTCCCCCGGAGATTCCGGGTGGTCTTACATCTGAACGCGGAGGTTCAGGTGGCTATCACAAGAACATGTGATAGTTTCCATCACTTCTGCGAGCACCCCCTAGAATGGGGTAGCGTGCTTACGCCTTTAGAAGTGGAACCTAGTCGTTGAGTGCGTCTTCTCTCCAGAGGAGATCCTGAAAGCTTTCGATCACTTCAGTGCTCTCTTTCCTGCAAAATGGGTTGCAGTAGGCTGTTTTCCTTCACCCTCAAAATGATGTTGCCTCGGTGTTTAAACGACGCTCATCGTGTTGCAGAAGTATGCAGAAGCACGTTCTGATCGTCAGGTTCCTGAGGAGCAAGGTCTTGTAAATCCTTGTGTCCCTCTTTATCCTCTTGGGCCTTGTCCCTGGTGCGACTGCACTGCAGAGACCGCCCCTGAGCCACTGCAGGCAGTGAGTTAAAAATTCTGTTATATCAGTTCTCCTGCTCGCGTGGTCTCTACTAGAGGGTAGGGACTTGCTCGCTTTCGGTCAACGTATTGTGCCTGGAGTCTGGGCCGGCTAACTCTCACAAGCTGAGAACCCGGCTCGGATAGTGCCCAAGGTTCCTACCTCTCCCGTAATAGGAGCAGGTGGTGAGCCTGCAAGCGCTGCCCTGGAGGAGGCAGATCCAGCCCTGGCTTCTCTGTCCGTTCGCTTGGAGGTGTACAGAATGCAAGTCATAGACCTCAGACCAGCTCTTCAAATATCTGTTGGAATTCAGCAGAGAGGGAAGGCTGTTTCCATGCAAAAGTTGCACTTAGTGCTTGCCTTCATTTCGGCAAAGATCCTAGATGCAACATGTCCACTTAGGTGTTGAGCTCCTCTATGATGAGTGTAAAGTGCTCCGCCTGGGCGTTGACGATATACTTTGCTAAACAGATTCTAGAGTTGGGGGCTGGACGACACCTGGTTGAACCGCTGCTTCCCGTGGGCTCCCTTCTCATGAAACCAGTTTCACCGTGAGCCCGGTTCAAGTATCGGCTTGCTGCGCCATTCCCCTCCTATGGACTGGATACGTGCGCCTTTCTACTCCAGTTGAGTTCCCTTAAAATTGAACCCTGTTGAGTTCCTCCACACCCCTCCGACGTCGGACGTGCGGAACGTCTGGTGTTAGGCCTACCACTCGTAAGCAGTGTGGAACCTGTGTTAGGCTGGGTCCATATGTTGCGGTCCCTTCGGTGACCCCATATGTGTATTCTTCCACGATACGGCTCCCTGCGGTGAGCCCGTGTCTTCCCTCGGCAGAGTCTCTCTGCCGTCACTGTCCGGTGTGTCTCCCCCCGTCTTAGGCTGGAGCCACCCCAGTGACATTCCATATGTTAGACTGCCCGGTTTCCGCCCAGTTCATATGTGTATTCTCCACGTTACCTCCCTCGGGTTGGATGTGGCTTCCGCAGCGTCCCTTCCTTCCAACGTACGGGGAACGCTTTCCCAGTGGTCCTGTAGGAACAGCAGTGACTTCCCTGGCCTAAGCCCTGTCCTTCCCCGCCTTAAGTTTGCGGGGGCATCAGGAGGCTTTGGTTTAGGCACTGGAAGGTGGCAGCGTTAGTGGCGTGTTCAATGGTTGATCCCATTTCAGTCGCGTCGACTACGTCCGACGTTATCGACTGAAAGGGAACGTCCTGGTTGCGTATGCAACCCACCGTTCCCTGAAGGAGGGAACGGAGGACGTAGTCCCCTTGCCACTACAGCTGGACCACCGCTGACCCCGGGTTACTCTCGGCTCCTCAGCGAAAAGCAACTAGTGCGTGCATCCACTTCCGTATTTATACCCGCGCCGCGGGGGCGGAGTGTGTGATGCGAATCACGCACGCCAATTACATTGGCTCGTTCAATAGTACTCGAAGAAGACAGGCTCCCTAGCGTGATCCCATTTCAGTCGCGTCGACTACGCCCTCCGTTCCCTCCTTCAGGGAACGGTGGGTTGCATACGCAACTAGGACGTTCTTTTATTTTATTATACACAAATATAATAAACAGCACACCAAGACATTATCTACTTGAGTGTCCATCAGTATGCCATTTTCTGAAACAGTTTCTAGATGGCACCAAGCACAAGGGTACATTGCACTTCATACAGTACATAGGAGTCTTTACTTTGAGGCCTGAAAGTTTGCACAAAGCACAAACTCTCCTCCCACTTGCGGCATCTGACCCAAAGTACTCCGGACAACATTGCTCACCTGCTGCTGTGGCAGATGTGGATGTGGGTGGCTCTGGGGCATCAGATGTGGATGGCTCTGGGCAGTGTTGGGATAGTACACTTTCTACATGAACTAGTTCAAAGTTCAGTTCACAAATTTTAAAATTAACTAGTTCAGTTCATAGTTCATACTTCACAATTTTGAACTAAGTTCACGGTTCCAAAAAAGGAACTAGTTCATATTTCTTTTTTTCCATATGTTGCTGCGAGCTATTTTTTTAAAATTATTGCCACAACCCATATACAACCACAGACAGCGGTTATTTTATCGGCGGGCAAAGTTTGCACAGAAATGTAAGATTTTTCCCATCCTCACCGACCTTGTCTTAAAACTGATCATACGATATGACGCCTCCTCGCTGCTTTGTCGACTACATGCTGCTTTTTGTTTTGATGATGCATGCGGCGGCCTCGGTGCGACACTGGTGGCTTGTGTTGCCAGATTGGGTGTTTTTTCGCTACATGTTAAGGCCTGTTTATGTATGTTTTATCCGGGTTTTCGCCTGGAAGACTCTATAGAAATCTGACACCCTATTGAACGAAGTTAAACTGAGAGAGCGTGCGTTCACAGACACCAGAATGAACACGTTCACAATAACGTTCATCAGGCAGTAATACAGTACCTTCAGTTCACGTTCGCCCAAAATATGAACGAGTTCATGAACTATCGTTCAATGAACGCGTTCAGGCACAACACTGGCTCTGGGGCATGAGATGTGGATGGCTCTGGGGCATCTGAGGTGCTGGACAGTGTGGCCAGGTCAGACACAAGTCTCTCTCTGAATTCCTTCTGGCTGAGAGGAATTTTGTTCTGAGATTTGCAGAGGTGCTGGTAAAGAAGAAAACCGTTTACCACCGCAATGTCAACAAAATGAAAAAAAAAAAGTCCTGTACCATTTCATCGTTTTGTGCAGGACATTATAGTACCCAATGAGGGCATCTGACAGGTCCACACCTCCCATATATTTGTTGTAGTCTTTCACTGCCGCTGGAATCGGGACTCTGTGCCTTTCCCATACACCCTCGGGATTCTTGACGCGCCTGAGGACCTCATCACCGTCATATGCCTTGTGCATTGTCGAACACATTGTCACCTCTCGTGTGTCCATCCACTTTACAAAGAGAAACTTCCCGTCTCGGAGCCATCGAATGGTTCCCCTTTGGGCTCTGCGGCTGATGTCATTTGCCTTGGTTTTGGGGAAGCCCCGCCGGTTGGTGCGTATTGTGCCACACGCCACACAGAATCACCAACAGAGGGTGTGGGGGTCTTGGAGGTGTGAGGTGGGCAAACAACCTCCCTGCTGCTGGTGCATGGCAGATCTGGCTGCCACCACTGTCCAGACTGCAAAACAAAACAAATTTATAAATACACATTGCAATTTAGAAATGCATGCCAACATTACATGCACAAAAATAATTCACATATGCACATAACAGATACAAGAATATAATTCGCATATCCACATACTATACACAAATACATGTGTGCAACAATAAATAAGCACAACTCATGCATGCACTGATTCTAATATGAATGTAACAGAAACATGTATAATACATTTCATGTATAGATGAAAAAAGATGTAAAAAAAAACATATGCATGCCATAGTTCAAATAAGCTTGGGAGCATTTGCTTTTTGACACAAACATGTATACACACACAAACACATCATGCAATTGATGAACAAATATGTGCACATGCATACATCAATGTGGATCAGATTGCCCACATGCTAAATTAATGTTACATGCAGATTTGCATTTGCTTTTTGACTCAAACATGTATACACACACACACACATACATACACACACACACACACACACACACACACACACACACACACACACACACACACACACACGCACTGATGAACAACACGTGCACACACTGATGAACAACACCTGCACATGCCTGCAAAACTACAAATACGCATGTAACATTTTAGCACATGTAAGCGGCAAACAGCAGAAAAGGCTTAGCAAAAGCTCCCAAGCTTATTAGAAATATGGCATGAATATATGCGTGGGTTGTGCTAGTTTATTATTGCATGCATATGTATTTTGGGTGCAACAATAATCTCAAATATGCATGCGACAAAGTACGCCACAAAAAAACGCACATGCTTAGCATAACCACCGATGCTAATATGAATAACCACGTGCATGGGTTGTGATATTTCTCGATGTCTGATGCATGCATATTTTGTATTGTTCATGAAATAAACAAATACAACGTTTATAAGTTCGAAATGTGTACTTAAATTCAGGATCCTCGCCAGCATTGTAAGCAGCTTGTCTAACAGAGTCAAAACTTGCATTGCTACAAGTTTCAGTGTCACTCTGTCGATCAAGCTCCGCCAAAACCTCCTCCACGCCGACAAAAAACTTTCTTGAAGCCATTGTCCAAAGACAAACCACTCCAACCAGTTGTAAAAAGCACGCAATAACTCGAAAAAACACTCACAAAACTATCCAACTATCCCAAACACAACTCCAACTTCAACTGCAATGATTGCAGGCTGGCGTGGGAAAATCAAAAAGAAGACCCGCCTCCTCAACTTTGATATAAGAGATTTGGGCTCTGATTGGCCTAGAGGCATGATCGACGTGTCTATGGATTGCTGAGAGGTCCAGCTTTTTTGAAATATGACGCAATACGTGATGACGTCATCACAATCGCGGCTAACAAAGACAATGAAAACGTATCGGTTACCTAACGTAACCTCGGTTCTATCTAGAAGAGGAAATGAGTATTGCGTAAGTTAGCTTATGCTACGGGAAAGATTCATCTTTTCGAGATATTGAAGCCAAAAAATTATCCTTAATTTTTGTATCCATTGTCAACGCAGTGCAGCAGCTAGCAGACCTAGAGCAGGCTGTCTAGCGTGCTCATAGGCTGCCCTGCGGGAACGGAACTGCAGCAGCCTACCACTGAGCTTGCGCTTTCACAGCATCAAAGCCCAGAATAAGTGGGAAATAAGGTGGCCAGCAACGCGGGCCAGCAATTGTACATAAGCACTCATAGGGAATACAGAGCGGCGTCGCCGGTCTGCACAAGCATATAGCACATACCCCATAGTGCAGCTCAACCAGAAGAGCTAGTATACGTGAGAGTAGCCTGCGCACGAACATATCTGGACAGAACGTACATCTCACTTAAACTGACAGAAGTTTTGCCTGCAGAGCGGGAACTTCTAGGTTATAAAACCTGACAAAGGTGGACGGGGAGGCCCAGCCCGACGCCACACATATGTCGTGAATAGAAATTCCGCTGGACCATGCCCATGAAGAGGCCATGCCTCTGGTGGAATGAGCCCTGATGCCCAGGGGGCATTGCAGACCTGTCGACGCGTAAGCGGCTGCTATAGCGTCCACAATCCATCTGGATAGGCTTTGTTTCGAGGCGGCGAGACCCTTGGTGCGCCCACCAAACGAAACGAAAAGCTGCTCCGAGCGCCTGAATGGGGCGGAGCGCGCAGTGTAAACCCTCAGCGCCCTGACTGGGCAGAGGAGATTGATGTCGCTCTCGTTATCGGATGAAGGCAGAGCCGATAGAGTAATGACCTACGCTCTGAGGGGAGTGCCAATCACTTTAGGAACGTAACCGTGTCTAGGTTTGATGATGACTTTTGAGTCATTTGGCCCGAACTCGAGACACGCGGCACTGACAGACAGCGCGTGTAAGTCCCCCACACGTTTCACTGATGACAGGGCTGTCATGAAAACGGTTTTGAGTGATAGGTACTTTAACTCCACGGAATCTAGTGGTTCAAAGGGGAAAGCTTTCAGGGCCTCGAGGACCAACGAAAGATCACACATAGGAACCGACGGGGGGCGCGGAGGGTTCATCCTTCTGGCTCAGGAAGCGGATGACAAGCTCGTTCTTTCCTAGTGACCGGCCCCGCGTCGACTCAGTGAACGCTGCAACGGCCGCCACATAGACTTTGAGCGTGGATGGGGACCTCCCCTTATCCAACAGCTCTTGTAGGAAACTGAGCAGCCGCGAGACCCCACACGTCCGTGGGTCCAGGTTTTTGTCAGTGCACCATTTGGAGAACACAGACCATTTAGACGCATAAAGCTTTCTAGTAGAGGGAGCTCTAGACTGCGTGATCATGTTCATCACTCCTTCTGGCAGGGTAGCGGGTACCCGTTGGTTACCCATGTGTGCAGAGACCAACGCGGGATGCCAGATCGAGCCGCGAGCTTGCGAGAGGAGATCCATTCTCACCGAAATCGGCCACGGGGCTGTTAGTGACAGCCGCGTCAGCTCCAGGAACCAAATCTGATTCTTGAGACCCTGGGGGAATGTTGTCCCTGGATAGTTTGTCTGGGCCGTCGTTCAGGTGGCCTGGCACATGTGCAGCTCTCAGCGAGCGCAGGTGATGCTGAGACCACGTGAGGAGGCGCTCTCTCAGATCGCTGAGGTTCCTGGATCTGACGCCGCCCTGACGGTTCACGTAGGAAACCACTGACATGTTGTCTGATCGGACTAGAACATGGTGGTCCTGTATGAGCGGGAGGAAGCGCTTCAGTGCGTTCTCGACCGCTATCATTTCCAGACAGTTTATGTGAAGGAGCTTTTCCTGGTCTGACCACAGGCCAAAGACCGGTCTGCCCTCGAAGAGCGTACCCCAACCTGAGTTGGACGCATCTGTCGAGATGACCTTTCGGTACTAAACCGCTCCGATCATCACACCCCGCTGATACCAGTCGGCTGTTAACCAGGGCTGCAGAGCCGTAATACAGGTCTGAGTCACTCTGATTCGTTCGCAGCCGGCAGCCCAAGCTCGGCGAGACACACGAGCATTGAGCCAGCGTTGGAGGGTGCGCATGCGCAGTAAGCCCAGCTGAAGCACTGCTGCAGCTGAAGCCATACAGCCCAGCATCCTCTGGAATGTCTTCAGAGGGATGATGCTGCCCTTCCGGAAAGTCGCGGCTAGGTGTCGAACACGGCGCGCGCGCTGTGTCGATAAACGAGCCGTCACGGCCACAGAGTCCAGTTCTATTCCTAGAAAGGAAATTGACTGACTGGGCAGTAATGAGCTCTTGGTCCAGTTGACCGCCAGACCCAAGCTTTCCATATGACTGAGGAGCACAGTTCTGTGAGATAGTAGTTCTGTCTCTGACTGTGCCAAAATCAGCCATTCGTCCAGATAGTTCATAATTCGCAAACCCTGATTTCTCAAGGGAGTGAGAACCGCGTCCATGCACTTCGTAAATGTACGGGGTGCCAGGGACAGGCCGAACGGCAGGACGGTGTATTGATAAACCAGACCGTCGAAGGCGAATCTCAAGAATGGCCTGTGACGGGGTATTATCTGAATCTGGAAATAGGCATCTTTCAGATCGAGAGAAATAAACCAGTCCCTCGGGCGAACGTGCGCGAAGATTTTTCTGGTTATGAGCATTTTGAACGGTCTTTTCATAAGCACCTTGTTCAAACGTCTCAGATCTAAGATGGGTCTGAGGGCTCCGTCCTTCTTGGGTACGAGAAAATAACGACTGTAGAAGCCTGACTCGCTCAGAGAAGGCGGTACCAATTCTATGGCCCCTTTGCACAGCAGCTTCACTATTTCTGGGCGGAGTAGATGTGCTACTTCTGCATTCACAGTTGTCGCGGTCCGCACTTGAAAGCGTGGAGGACAGCGAGTGAACTGTAGCGAATAGCCGTGCCTTATTGTGCTCAGCACCCATTCTGAAACCCCTGGAATGGCTTCCCATGCGTCTATACATGTAGCTAGGGAGCGAATGGTCTCTGGGTTCTGATCGCAGTGCATTGCGGGGTCGAGAAACTAAACCGGAGGTGTGTGCGCGGCGTGCGCGCCCTCGGTGCTTGCAAGCGGCAGCTCGCTGACAGCCGTGACAGGCTGATACATAAGAGGCGTCCCGATTGCCGTGAATGGGGAGCACCCTTTTATCACTTCGTGTTGCGCGAGCGTAGCCTTGGGCAAAGTGTATGTTAGTAAGCGTGAGCACTTTTGTGCGGGTACGAGACTTACACATAAATTTGACGTCCCGATCGCTTTGGATGGGGACCGTTTTATGATCGCCCTGCGTTTTGTGACAACGCTTAGATGCACGTGCGGTGCTCGGGGAGAGGCATGCGTTAGTAAGCGTGAGCGCTTGCCAGCGGGCACGTGACTTACATTCATAACCTGACTGATCACAGTTCTTACATTCAACACACTTTTGCCTGCTTTATGAGAGTGGGTTCTGTGAATGACACGGGAAGCTTGTGTGTAGGGGTGAACACTGGGAAGTGGGCACTTTCTCTACACTTAAAACACCATCGGCGTGAGCCGGATAACCAGAAATTATACTCTTTATTAGATTTCTCTGGGTCGCCGAGGAAAACGCCGTTTGTGTGCAGGCGAGAGGGTTTTTCTACCGGCTCGTTGTCTGCTAAATGAACCGCTGCAGTAGCCTGTTTGAAGGGGACTGACAGGGAGAAAAGCTTTTGGCGGTGGTCCGGCCGCAGAGGGACTTGGCCGTCTTTTCCTTCCTGCTGACGCTAGGTAGGCTTCGCATTCTCTGGCTTCAGCGCGATCTTATGCCGAGGCCCTCTGGAGGGCGGCGGTCTGTGACGGCTGTCTGAGCGCGACCTAGGGCGGCCGCCCTGACGTGGCTGCGAAGGCTGGCTAGGCTGCGATGGGCGCTGAGTGGTGGTTCGTGCAGGCGCCGGGTCATGTGAGAGGCCTGTAGAGGAACTTGAGCGTCGATGCAGGAAGAGATTCATGGCCTGCGTGGTCTTTTGAACCTCCGAGAAACGGTCGACGAACCCGCTCACCGCTGGGCCGAAGAGACCGATAGGGGAAAGAGACGCGTTCAGGAAGGTGGCACGCTCGGTTTCCCTCATGTCAGCAAGCGTCAACCAGAGGTGCCTCTCTGTGACGGTCAACACGGCCATAGACCTTCCGATGGCTTGAGCTGCGGTCTTGGTAGCGCGGAGTGATAGATCCATCGCGCTCCTTAAGTCTGTAACGGCAGCTGGGTCCCGGCCCTCCTCATCCCATTCACGGAGGAGGTCGGCCTGTAGAATTTGTAGCTCTGCAGGCCTTGGACGGGAGGGCAGGTGCGCTGCGACCGTCTCTTCCACAGGGGGATGGTAGAGTATCCTTTCTCGGTGGCGCCGTCCACTTGGGAGAGCGACGTGGAGAAGTTGGATTGGAGCCTCGTGGAGAAAGGTGCATTCCACGACTTAGCCAGTTCTGCGTGAAGTTCAGGCAGAAACGGGGCGGGCCTGGCTGCGGGCGCTGGACGGCGGCGACTCTGAAGGAAGCAGCCGTCGAGTCTGTTCGGTGCGGGCTCCTTCGGCGGCGACCACTCGAGCCCGAGTCGTTCGACAGCCTGAGAGAGGAGGCGCATCAGCTCAGCGTGCACTCCAGCCTGGGTCCGGCCGGATTCCTGGATCGAAGAGGCGGAGGAGCGGTGAGACGACCATTCCTCGCTGTCCGATGCCAGGATGGAACAGCAGTCCTTTGTGGCCTGTTCCTTGCCCTCGTCCTCAGAAGCGACGGGCGCGTGGGCGGTGAGGGGAGGCGGAGAAGGCGAGAGCGAGAGCGAGGCTCGAGGGAGGGAATCTGGCGAGCGCGTCGCGGTGGCCACAGGATCCAGCGTCCCGCATAGGGTGGAGTGGGTTTGAACGCTTCGAGTCGAGCCCACAGGGTCGACATCGGAAGCGCGTCGCAGAGCTCGCATCCTCCAGACGAGAGGGCGACGGCTGCGTGTTCCTGGCCCAGGCAGAGAGCGCAGATCTCGTGGCGGTCTCCGTCACTGAGCGTGGCTCCACACGAGCCGCAGGAAGTGCGAGGCATCTTGAAAAAGACGCTCGCTGCTCTTTTAGAGTGATGTAGAGGTAAAAAGGATACGTCGCCGGATAGCGTAGATCGCACGGATGGCTGAAGGTGGCGTAGACGGCCGGCTTCTTCAAGCGCTGTCCTGGGCTGGCTTGTCGCTTCCTCAATGGCGGCGGCTTCTCTCAAGATCCAGCGATGCAAGAGCTTCGCTGAAGAGATGAAAATCAGAGAATACAGCCTACGAGCCCTGCTTATATACGCTAAGCCACACCCATATGGGCTTTGACGCTGTGAAGGCACGAGCGCCCTTCATTGGACGTGACGTCATGTCGGGCTCAGTGGTAGGCTGCTGCAGTTCCCGCAGGGCAGCCTATGAGCACGCTAGACAGCCTGCTCTAGGTCTGCTAGCTGCTGCACTGCGTTGACAATGGATACAAAAATTAAGGATAATTTTTTGGCTTCAATATCTCGAAAAGATAAATCTTTCCCGTAGCGTAAGCTAACTTACGCAATACGAGAGAACCTCTCGTAAGAGAACTAAGGATAATAAGAGTATCGCATGTTTCGATCTGGCATCGGTGACATATTACAGTGGCCTACTACTATTACAGTTGGCCATACATGCTCACAGACATGTGAAGATAGTCTCATTTTGAAGAAAACAACCTAAGGAACGAGCTGATATAGTGTTAGAGGCTAGTAGCTCCACACGGAAGTAGTGATCCGAACAGGAATATGACTCGTGTTTTCTCGTTCAAAAGAGTAATTTCCATCTTCGTGATTCTTTTGATAATAATGTTATTATAAAGTGTTGGATCGGTGAAATAAATAATAAATCTTGAGAGTGAGAGCTTTCATTTGATATATGACTTGCCTATTTCTGGTGAGTTCATGGGATATAAATATGAAATTGAATATTATTCATATGATTTTCTCAAGGGGGGGGTCGTTGAGAGGGGGTCGAATTTAGACCTTATTGTCTTCTTTGATGTAACATAAATGCAAAAGTGATGGGGATGTCAAGAAAGTTGAGATTCTAAGATTTAAAACAATATCATATATGTCTAGTTTTGTGCTGCACAAGTTATTTATTTTTAAAAATGATTATGATGATGCAATTTTGGACCCACCGGTGGGTCCGTGGGGGGACGCAGAGTTGGACTGGCTAACCCTCTGGGATCTGAGGTGTTTTCTGGGTCCTGGAGGTGTTCTGACATGCTCTGACATTTGTGCTTTTTTCAGTTATTTATAAACATGTTAATGGCAAAGGTGTAAATTCACTCTATATAGCACAAACGGGGCTACCGTAATATGTGAGCAACATATTTTTAAGAGAATAATGTTTATGCGTGGTTATTGAAAAAAATAAAAATGAAAGTTGCTGAAATAAGACCACAAAACACATACTAAATATGTGTCCACAAGACCTTTGACAAATGGATGTTGTCGCTTCGAGTTCTGGCTTCAAAATGATGTGAAAATCATCCTGCCTAATCGTTCACATAAAACAATACATTGATTTAAACTTTGAAAAGATCCTGATGGATCCAAGATGGCGCCGCGGATGGCTGCCTCGGTGTGGAGCTCTCCAGCTATTGTGTTGTTTTTGTTCGTTTGTTCTGCGTTTAGTCATTCCTTTCCTCATCAGTTTCACCAAAGACGACCTACTGGACATTAGGAAACACACACCAGAGACCTTTTCTACAGTTTTTGATTATTCAGACGTTTTGCTGGACATTCTCGTCGGAGGTGCAGCGTTGTTGTTCAAACGCGCGTTCAGACGCAAACGCACTGCACGGCCTGCGCACTGCACTCCCCAGTATTCATCTCGCGAATCTCCGATCCCTTCCTAACAAAACGGATGAACTTCTTCTCCTCACCCACACTAACAAGGATTTTTTGAACTCTGCTGCTTTGTGCTTCACTGAAACCTGGCTGAGTGAAGCCATACCGGACAACGCAATACATCTGCCGGGCTTCCAGCTGTTCCGAGCGGATCGCATCGCGGAGCTAACGGGGAAAACGAGAGGTGGTGGATTGTGTTTCTACATTAACGAAAGTTGGTGTTCAGATGTAACTACACTGAAGAAGATGTGCTCTCCTAATTTAGAGGCACATTTCATAAACTGTAAACCCTTCTACTCGCCTCGGGAATTTTCCTCTTTCATTCTCGTGAATGTTTACATCCCTCCAGACGCGTGCGTGAGCGCGGCGCTACAACAGCTGGCTGAACAAATATCTGAAACGGAACAAAGGTACCCAGACTCTCTTTTAATCATTCTTGGGGATTTTAATAAAGCAAATCTTTCCCGTGAACTACCAAAATACAGACAGCACGTTACATGTCCCACCAGAGACAGTAATATACTGGACCACTGTTACACCACAATAAGAAATGCGTATCACTCCGTCCCACGGGCAGCTTTGGGGCTCTCTGATCACTGTTTGGTTCATCTCATACCGACCTACAGGCAGAAACTGAAATCAGCTAAACCTGGAATACGGACTGTAAAAAGATGGACTAATGAAGCAGAGCAGAATCTACAGGCCTGCTTTGATTGCACTGATTGGACTGTTTTTGAAGCTGCTACCAATGATCTGGATGAGCTCACAGATACTGTAACATCATATATAAGTTTCTGTGAGGATACATGCATTCCTACCAGGACATTCTTATCATTCACTAATGATAAACCATGGTTTACTGGGAAACTCAAACACCTTCGTCATGCCAAAGAGGATGCTTACAGAAGTGGGGATAAAATCTTGTATAACCAGGCCAGAAACAGATTGACAAAGGAGATCAGAGTTGCTAAAAGGAACTACTCTGATAAACTGAAAAAACAGTTTTCATCCAACGACCCATCATCAGTCTGGAATGGCCTGAGGAACATCACCAACTTCCAGTCACCATCCCCTCGATCTGTGGACAATCAACACCTGGCTGACGATTTAAATTCATTTTACTGCCGGTTTGAAAAGCCCTCATTAACACCACACACCTGGTCTGATCTGCACTTCACACTTTCACCATCACCTCCTGCACTCCAATTATCACTCCCCCCTCCTGCCATCCAACCTGAGCTTAAGGTCTGTGTGGAGGACGTGAGCCGAGTCTTCAAAAAACAGAAGACTAGGAAAGCCTCAGGCCCAGACGGCATCTCATCTGCTTGTTTAAAAGCCTGCGCTGACCAACTGGCCCCGGTCTTCACGCAGATCTTCAACAGATCATTGGAGCAGTGTGAAGTTCCCTGCTGCTTCAAACGCTCCACTATCATTCCTGTCCCCAAAAACCCCAAAATCACTGGACTTAATGACTACAGACCTGTCGCTCTAACGTCTGTGGTCATGAAGTCGTTTGAAAGACTGGTGCTGGCCCACCTGAAGGACCTCACTGGACCCTTGCTGGATCCCTTTCAGTTTGCTTACAGAGCAAATAGGTCTGTGGATGATGCAGTCAACATGGGACTGCATTATATCCTGCAACATCTCGACAGACCAGGGACTTATGCAAGGATCCTCTTTGTGGACTTCAGTTCGGCCTTCAATACCATCATGCCTGGTCTTCTCACAGCCAAACTGACCCAGCTCTCCATACCATCCTCGATCTGTCAGTGGATCACCAGCTTCCTGACGGACCGGCAGCAGCGAGTGAGACTGGGGAAACACACATTCAAGACACTCACAATCAGCACCGGAGCCCCCCAAGGGTGCGTTCTCTCCCCACTGCTCTTCTCCCTGTACACTAATGACTGCACTTCTAAAGACCCCACTGTCAAGCTCCTGAAATTTGCAGACGACACCACTGTCATCGGTCTCATCCAAAACGGTGACGAGTCTGCTTACAGACTGGAGGTTGAACAGCTGGCTGCCTGGTGCAGTTATAACAACCTTGAGCTGAACACGCTCAAAACAGTGGAGATGATCGTGGACTTCAGGAGGAACAGCCCAGCACTCCCCCCACTCACCATCATGAACAGCACTGTGGAAGCAGTGGAGTCATTCAGGTTCCTGGGCACTATCATCTCTCAGGACCTGAAGTGGGACAATCACATTGACTCCACTGTGAAAAAGGCCCAGCAGAGACTGTACTTCCTTCGCCAGCTGAGGAAGTTCAACCTGCCACAGGATCTGCTGATTCAGTTCTACTCAGCCGTCATTGAGTCTGTCTTGTGCGCTTCCATCACTGTCTGGTTTGGTTCAGCTACCAAATCAGACACCAGGAGACTACAACGGACAGTCCGGACTGCGGAGAGGATCATTGGTGCCCCCCTGCCAAACCTCCAGGACCTGTACTCTTCCAGAGTGAGGAAGAGAGCAGGTAAAATCATCACAGACTCCACTCACCCTGGACACCTCCTGTTTGAACTGTTACCGTCAAGACGGAGACTCAGATCACTGGCCACAAGAACATCTCGGCACAGGAACAGTTTCTTCCAACAGGCCATTTCCCTCCTGAACAGTTAACACTCCTCCCAAGGCATATGCCTGTAAGTGCAATACTCCCACTGTTTAGTGCAATATCCTACAACTCAGGTGATACTTATATGTAGATTTATTTATTTATAATATTCAAAACACTGTAAATAGGTTCATAATCTGTAAATCTGAAAATGTCTATTCTGACTAAACCAAACTGTGATAGTTTTATTCTCATATATTTATATTTATATTTTTATTTTTTTTATTCTTATAATTTGTAGTATTATGTTTCATGTTTCATGTTGTATTTGTATTTGTATAGTCCACTGGAAGCCTCAGTACCAAAACAAATTCCTTGTGTGTGCAAGCACACTTGGCAATAAAGCTCTTTCTGATTCTGATTCTGATTCTGATTCTGAAAAACAGTTTTTTTGTCAGAAGAGGTTTATGCGTGGGAGTGGTAATGGCCTATCAATATTAAGGAGATTCAGACCAGGGGTGTGACATAGACACTCCCCCAATGGTTAATGGCCCATCAAGTGAGGCAGGAATCTCAGAGTCTGTCGAACCATATCAATGTCAGTCTCTGTTTTCCATGACAGAGTGGACTGCTCGTTGCTTGTCTGAATGTTTGTATTGGCCCTCTTTGCAACGGGTGTCTGATGATCACCATCATCTTTATAGCTGTAAAACAAACAAACAACTGTGAGCATGTTTATTACACAAAAAAATGTATTTCAAGCACTAAAAGTAATATTAGCCAGACATTGACAAAAAAATGTTTGTAAAGCCATGCAGAAACATGATTTTTGAATGGACAATGTAAAACCGGAATACGTAAACAGAATTATACTAATATCTGAAAGAAAGGGAATAAGTGTACTTACTCAGTATCATTTCCAATTGTTCTCAAAACTGAACTACTCCTGTTGCGTGCTCTCCCAGTGCGAGTTGCAGGTGAAGGTGAGAGTGATGCTACCACATTCCTATAAAAATAATAATATTAATAAAGGTTGAACAAAGTATTATACCAGCACATGCATAACTGATGGGCAATCAACATGTTGATAAAACAACAGAAAATAAGCTCTTTCATATTAACATTACCAATCACTAAATGTAATTTTGTGCATGCATAACAACAAGAATTTTTGCAAAGCCACACAGGCACATATACATTTAGTATATACACAAAATTGAACTAACATCTGTAAAATAGTGGGTAAATATGTACTTACTCTTTCTGATTTCTGCCGGTGTTGCTGCGCGCCCTCCTAGTGCGAGTTCCAGTTGAAGGTGAGAGTGAGCAACCTACATTCCTTTCAAAAAAAGTTGAAAACTATTATTATCATATATTTTATAGAGTAGGCTACTATTTCAGCACATGCATAACTAATGGGCATTAGCGTGCTGATTACACAAAGAAAACATATGTAACCTTATCAACCAACCTCCAAAAATAAATAATAAAGTCATACAAGCTCATGTTGTATCATCACTAAGTATATAAACAAAATTGCAGAGGTGGAAAGTAACGAATTACATTTACTCGCGTTACGTAATTGAGTAGTTTTTTTGTGTACTTCTACTTTTTAAAGTAGTTTTTAAAATCTGTACTTTTACTTTTACTTAAGTACGTTTTCTTTGAAGTATCAAAGGGAATCCCGGAATCAAGTCATGAAAATGGAATTCACTTAATGCAGATGTCACGTAAAAAATGCTAAATAATGGATGGATGAATACATGGAAAGTAGAATAAATCCAATCGCGACATGGTCTGTGAATATTTAAGCTAAGCACAAAAATACTGCATGTAAATATATAACCATATTTGTTCTGCTGAGCTGCGTTTGTCTACTACATACTGAAGTACTCGTGACGTTCATGGTGTTTCAGCGTCTCACAAACAATTTGAGGATATGAATACATGAACATTTCCAGAGCTGCTCTGAGAGAACGCCTAATGAGCATTTTCATAATTTTATTTATGAAAAACCATTGTCAAATACACTTTGAAACAGGTCTTCACTAAAACCCGTCAAAATAAAAGTTCGGTTTTACTAGGAGAAATTATGACAGAAATCCCAGATAGCACACGTACGTCTGGCCGATGTCGGTCTGATGTACAAAGTTCCATCGGCACGATGTCGCTCAGAGAGCGTTTGCTAATCGGCAATATGTCGCCGCAACGTCGGCATATGATCGCAGATGATCTTCGGCCGATGTTTGAACGACGCAAAGCTGTAAATCCCGGCCGCTTTATAGGACCTTTATTTATTTAGGTTGAACCTTTCTGGCTACACCTTTACATAGACACCATGCGCTGCTTTCATTGAAGCACGCACGAACACACACAGGCACGCACGCACGCACACGCACACAAACACACTCAGAGAGCGGAGATCGCGCTGCACACTCAGGATCACAGAAACTGTAGTCATCGCTGCCCCCGCAACTTACATTAATAAAATAGCATCGATACTGAACACATGCAACTTTCATCCCTCAAAATGGCCATATTCAAGAAGAAAAAGTAGAGTAGTTTGCATCACTGGACATAACTGTCAGGCATTTATCATTTCTATCGTAAAACAGTTGACTAAAGTTAAATGATTTGCAACTTTCATCTCACCTCGCAGTGCTCGCACTCTTTCAATGTTAAACTGATGGAATAACGTGCTCTGCTTCCGTGAACAGGAAACCCCGCCTACTTTGATTGGCTATCTATTTTGTATGGTCGCTATTAGACCACTAAGATAGACCAGCCTAAGGTAGCCTAAAGTGTAACTTTTAAACCTTTTTGTCATCCTAAAAACAAAGCAGAGCAAGAATTTCCAACATTGAGGGAAAAGTTTGGCCATTTCTAATTATTGACATATTATTGTTATTATTATTATTATTGACGTATAATATAGAACTTCTCCTCCTCAATGTCTATGGTGATATACAGCACCGGGGCTACTTGACTATCTAATATGAAAAAAAGTAGGCTATAATGACATTTAAAAATATCTTCTTAATTTTGTGTGTGTAACTGTCTCTATAATGAACAGACACAATTCAAGTTAAGGTAGTTTAATGACACCAGAAAGAGCTCCAGGACAAAAGGGATAAAAAAGGAACAGCAACAATGTAGATCCACGGTAAGAGACGGATTCTTCCTGGCAGCCTGTAACAGAGTGAAAAACAGTGGGGAAAAGCAGTTAGGTCTTTGCTTTAAGAAACAAATCCATCAATAAATACGTTTTAATTGTTTCCTTTAGACCAGGGCTATTCAATTAGCTTCATTCGAGGGCCGGATTATTAAATCGAAAAGTTGAGGTGGGCCGATGGGTTTATCTTATTTATTGAAACATAACAGTATAAATATGTAAGCTAAAGTAAACAAAAGTATTGTATTTACTTGGAAATGTTGTACCCAACAGTATGCAGATTTATCAGACCATAATAGGTCTCACTTGTAAAAGAGGTTTTAACCTCAATGTGACTTTCCTAGTTAAATAAAGGTTAACATTTTTTTTAATAAATAGCTTATACAGCTGTGAACAAATATATGAATTATACAAGATCATAGCTATTGGTAAGAATTATTTTATTAATAATTATTATAGGCTTAAATTAAAATATTCTGACAGTGAGATATCGTAACCATAGGTAAAACCATGCATGGCTACTCAATCACTACCACTGTATAAAAAATGCCTAAACAGGTAAAAACTATACACACAATTAATTATATATTTCTCTAGCCCCCTAATAAATGTAATGCAATATAAATGACTATAACATAGTATTCAATATAAATATTCCACATTTCTGCCCAAACCATGGTAAATTACTACAGTACATTTCATGGTAAATGTTTATAAGGGTGGTGATTAGGGATTTAGTCTTCTAACTTCGTTCATGGCACAATGTTTCTGCTATTTACCTCATCAGTCGTGTTGGGAATGTTGAGGCTGTTTCATCCGATTTAAAACTAGTTAAAATCATTGAGTGATTTGTGGTTTGTAACAGAGAGATGTGTCAGGTTGAAACGCTTCTCACTGGATGTCGCAACGCTGTTTAATAATAGTGTCCGGGACCGGGAGTAAACGCAACTCCTTTAAGCTTGCGTTCCGTTATATAAGTAAACGAGTGAAACAACTGAAAACAGCGCTATTTGTTCTCTAGTTGTTGTTACTGACGGAGAAATAGCTTCAGATGATTCAGTGACAGAACGGTCTGAACGAATCCGAATCGTTTCAGACCGTTATGCAAGCGCGTTTGGCCAATTCATGGAAAGGAAATAATCGAACCAAAGAATGATTAATTCGCGAATGATTGATATCGCTGGTTCAGTCGACAGAAATACGGGACACAAACATAGTAACTGCTGAAAATTTATGCTAAAATATATTAATAGTCGTTATAACGTAGTTCAAAAGACTTATATAATAAAGTGATATCTGATTTGTAACCAGGCACTAAAGCGATTACCTATAAAACGTGCTTTGAACCAATCGGATTGCTTGCGTCCTCCTAAAGGCGGGTATACACTGTGCGATGTCTGTGCGATTTCAGCAAGGTTTTCACACTGAACGAGTAAATCGCATGCGATGTAAAGCCAAAGTTCAGGATTTATGTGCTCACACTATATGGTCCGATCATCGAGCTGCGACTTGATCTGTTGGCCCTTCATGCATGGCCCCTCAACGGGTTCCCAGGAACCTCACGAGCGGAGCACTAAAAACCATCGCTGAGGCGCGGGCGCCCTCCACGAGACGCTTATATGCTCAGAAATGGAAACTGTTCAGTGACTGGTGTAATGCCAAGGGCCTGAACCCTGAAACATGCGAGATTACGAACGTACTCGCTTTTCTACAAGGGCTTCTGGAGGCGGGCCGCACCCCCTCCACGCTCAAAGTATATGTGGCGGCAATCACAGCGTCACACGACCCTGTAATGGAACGTCCATTGGGAAGAAACAACCTAATTATTCGTTTCCTAAGGGGCTAGGAGGATGAACCCTTCACGCCCCCCCCTCATTGTCGATCTGGGACCTAGCTACTGTCCTAGACGCTCTTAAAGGGCCCCCGTTCGAACCACTCCGAACCGTGCACCTTAAACAGCTCTCGCTTAAGACTGCGCTCTTGCTGGCACTCGCCTCGGTCAAGAGAGTGGGCGACCTGCACGCGCTTTCGACAAGCGCTGCCTGCCTAGAATTCGGACCTGACGACTGCAGGGTCGTCCTTAGACCGAAACACGGGTATATTCCTAAAGTGCTCACCACTCCCTTCAGAGCACAGGTTATCTCCTTAACTGCGCTGTCGTCTCCAGCAGACGAACAAGACGCTAATCTACTCTGCCCCGTTAGGGCTCTCAGAGTGTATTTGGAGCGTTCTGCCCTATTCAGACAGACAGAACAACTGTTTGTATGCTTTGGCGGCCGTACGAAAGGTTCCGCCGTTTCAAAGCAGAGAATCTCTCACTGGATAGTTGAGGCTATAGCGCTGGCTTATGAAGCTAAGGGACTTCAATGCCCCTGGGGAGTCAAAGCACACTCCACCAGGAGTGTGGCTTCTTCCTGGGCATGGTCGAGCGGGATACCGATCGAGGATATTTGTGCGGCGGCAGGCTGGGCCTCACCGTCCACATTTATCAGGTTCTACAACCTACAGGTCCCGACATTGCATTCCAATGTACTATCAGCATGATGCTAGTTGAACTACGAGTTCGTATCTAGATTATGTATGTGCTTGTGTCACACTGAGCGCCTTCTAGCCGCTCTGTATTTTTTCCCCCATATAAAGCTCTGCCGGCTAGTTGGATGATAACTTTGCTTTTCAGCTCAGGCACCTGCCTCTGGCTATCATAAGGCGAAGTTCAGCATGCACTGCGTTTTGCATGGTGTTCCCATAGCGTAAGCTACTTACGCAATAGGAGAGACCTCTCGAAAGGGAACGACTCGGTTACTAACGTAACCTCGGTTCCCTGAGAGGAGGGAACCAGTATTGCGTAAGCTGCCGTGCTTGTGCTTGGTTAGTTCGCTTCAGTCGTTTTAACCTAAAGAACTCTCATGACGGGGCGCCCAATAAATAGCTCTTGGCCACGCCCATCTTGGCGGGCTCTGACGCGCGCGGGCGCGAAGCGCGCTCATTGGTCGCACATTCAGAGTCGCCCCGTCATTGGTTCGAGCAAGTTGCCGCAGCACAGCCAATGACCGAGCTTCCTTCGTTCATTGCTGCCAGCTGTGCAGCTGCAATGCGTTTTACATAAAGACTTCAGTATTCTCGAGAAAAGGAGTTTTCCCATAGCGTAAGCTACTTACGCAATACTCGTTCCCTCCTCTCAGGGAACCGAGGTTACGTTAGTAACCGAGTCGATTTGCACTCGCAGATGATGTCACAAAACACTTGTCCTCGGAGACTAACATAACTAAACGCGGCTTAACGCATAGACAGTGATATTAAAAGAAATAAATGATAACTCCAAAAACAACATACTAATTAAAAATTGCCTACTATGTACAGTTAAGCGTTTTCCTCCCATAGAAAACTGTTAGAAAACTCTTAACTAGCTTAACGCATTAAAGGGATAGTTCACCCAAACATGAAAATTATGT
This sequence comes from Siphateles boraxobius, assembly GCF_051911475.1. Lineage (NCBI taxonomy): Eukaryota > Metazoa > Chordata > Actinopteri > Cypriniformes > Leuciscidae > Siphateles > Siphateles boraxobius. The sequence goes on along the minus strand of NW_027508920.1, from coordinate 2,147,609 downwards.
CAGTATTTACTCTCCCTAATGTTGTCTCGTAACACCTTCGTTCATCATTAAGATATTTTTAATGAAATCTGAGAGCTGGATCACTCCTCCATAGGCTTCTAAGGGATTGAAACTTGCCAGCCCCGAGAAGTAATTAAAGATATCATTAAAATAGTCCAAGTGACTACAGTGGCTCAATCTTAAGTTTATCAAGCGACGAGAATACTTTTTCCAGCTCTCAGATTTCATCAAAAATATCTTAATTCATGTTCCGAAGATGAACAAAGGTCTTACGAGGTTGGAACAACATGAGGGTGAGTAAATACTGACAGAATTTTCATTTTTGGGTGAACTATCCCTTTAAGACAGTGGTATTAAAAGACCAAACTGCCAAAAAAAAGCAAATTTGTTTGCAGGGTTTCACTTAATTAAAGGTGCCCTAGAATGTTTTTTTTTATTATTTTATAATGTTTCCTGGGTTACCCTTATAATGTTAGTATGTTTTTTAGATAAAAAATAATCATAATTTAGAAATAAATGGCATTTTTCCTAGCCTGCTTTTAGCCTCTGATTTGAACACTCTGTTTGAAGGGGCGACTCTGCTGTGGGATTTAGTGTAACCGCGGCCACTGCTGTGATTGGCTGACATGCTTGCATATGAAATAGCTACGCATTAGATGTGAAACTCTCTCCCGAATACCTTTACTACTGCTATTATACGTTTTTACTATAACAGCTATCGAGATTAACGAATCGTGAGATGTTTTTAAAGTATTTAGATCTATTCCCATCACATAAAATGTTGCCGTGATGAGCATTGAGCAGATGACAGTGTGTTGATCGCGAGAATGAAGATCTTATCATTGCAAAGCAGTTTCTGCACTCTCTAATGCTTTCACCAATGCAAACACGATGATGTAAATACAGTAAGAGCTTCGTTGTGCAGTAACGTGCGCCATTGATTTCATAACGAGTTTGGCAAGTGTCCAGATAAACTCGCGCTGTGTGGAAAGATTGTTCTTTGATCGCTTTCTGTATATAATTTGTTCACAATTTAAATACGATTATTTTCATCCTACTAAAAGAAACGATGTGAAGCCGATATTTTAGTCACTGGCTTGACTTACTGATGCATAAACAGTATTGAACGATTTTGAGAGAAAGATTACCTGTCTGAACTTGAACAATTACACATCAGAAAGTGTTGCTTGGTAGCTCGATCCGAGGCCAGCTCTGTATTGGCCCAAGTTGAGGAAACAGTCGGTGAAATGTTTGGAAATTTCCAGAGAAAATAAAATTAACCCATTGTTTCTTCAGAGGCTCAGATGAAGGAACTAAAAAATACTTTTGTGTTGATGTGTACATCCACACTGAGCAACTGCCATGCTTCGGTTGCGCAGTTCCGCCTGGCATTGAGGGCTGGCATTATGCAAATATTTGGAGGCGTACATATTAATGATCCCGACTATTGCGTCACAGTCGGTATTGTGTGGAGAACCGACCGTTTTTCAGGGGTGTTTTTCATAAACGTGAATTAAATGAGAACGCGAAAACAGTCCAGTTTGGGATTCACTCTATGTCATGTCAATGCACTGAACTCTTGTTATTTGACTATACCAAGGTAAATTCAATTTTGAATTATAGGTCACCTTTAAGGTTGCGAGAGATACCTTTTTGGGATAGTTCTCCCTCTGTGTTTATGACAAACTATGAGTACAAATTAAGTTTTTGCAAATCACCAAACCTGCTGCCTGTGTTTTAGTAATAATGTTTAACGATTTTTTTTTATAACTATTAGTTATTAAGCCTTAAGCATTTAGTTTGTTTTCTATGAGAGGAAAACTTTAAATGTATAATTAAACGGATTGCGTTCATATTCTGTGCTCATTTGGTTTTCTGTATGCTTTATTAGTATGGTTTTTACTGAGTTTGATCTTTTAATACTACTGTCTTAATGCATTAAGCCACGTTAAGCGTTGGTTTTCTCTGGGAGGAAAACTCTTAACATGAAATTAAACGCATTGCATTCTTATTCTGGGCTAATCTTCTTTTCTGTACATAGTAGGCTTTATTAGTATGGTGTTTGCTGAATTTGATAATACAATTTATTTATTTTAATATCCCTAGCCACGTTACCGTTTCAGAAAATCCCAGAGGACGTGGGTTTCATGACATCATCGTGTACAAAAGAAGTCCAATTTCATTGGCTAGACGCCAACCAATAAAACGACTCCTTTGCGACTCCTAAGTGCAACTATGTTCTACAAGTTTGTGTCTGTCATTGTATTTCTGTGAATGGCATTTTACACATTTGTGACTACTTGTCTGCAGCTTCAAATTCAGAATACAGGTTTGTGACTATTGTCTGCGACTGCAAATTTCAACATTCAACTTCAGATTTGTATTTTACAGGTTTTCACATTGGAGCTGTGAGTGTAAATTTAAGCATACAACAAGTATTTATTGTACAAGTTCTCTATTCACATCTACGTGCTCTCTAGTTTTGCTCCTCTTTTACCTTCATAGTTATTTCAGAATTTAGGGGTAAAATGCGAGAAATCTCCTTTAATGGACTTTGATATGCTGGGCACTACTCACTGATCTATAAGTGACTTGGGTAGGGCTGTCACTTTACATTCGAAAATCGATTGCACAATCGATCGGACCAACCAACACAAGTTTCGAAAACGAAAATAGGGAATCGATTTTAATGGCCCTCTCTCGGAGCACGTCCAGCTCGTCACGATACGCCCGCAGCAAACTCAGAACTGCAGGCTCTGACAAACACACATAACAGCAAATTATACTTCTGCATAATGTGTCTCTTTTTACAACAAAAATGTGAATTCTGCCGGTATACAGACAGTCTCATGCATACATTTACAGATTCGGGCTACAGTTTACAATCGCCTACGTAGGGGAAATTTGTTTGACATTTCTAATCGTAAACACAGCCATGTTGAAGCCTGCAGTAATGTTTTTCATTGATGTTATGGCACTCCACTCTGCTTATTGTTTTTCGAGAATGTTGCACTCCTGTTTGTCATTGTGCACGAAACTTCATGCCAAGAAATCATCAGAAATATTGCTGACTTGTGCGCGTCTCAAGCGCCCTCTTTACGTTCGTCCTAATGCCTGTTAGTTGTCCGTGGATTTGCCTATATTTGGCGTTGAAAATGGAAACGTCTTTAGACATGGAAAATCGATTTTACAATCGATTCAATGAACACTTATGTCTCATAAAATCGAACAGGATTTTTTCACAAAAGTGACAGTCCTAGACTTGGGCCGAGTTTCCCGAAACCTTCTTAATGCTATGTCGTTCTTAAGTTACACCTTAAGCTGTACCTTTTCGTCAATACATTATGTTTCCCGAAACATTCATAGTGAAGTATACCTTCTGTAAGTCATACGTTCGGAAGGTTGGTCTGGACCACTCTTAGCTTTACCTTATCACTGTTGTAGGTCTATACGAATATAATTCTGAAGTTTTAATACACCCAGACAGTGTTTAATTAGGCTAATTCAAGTGTTTTAATGCAAAGAATAAAATTATAAAATTGAAAGAAGAAAAAAAAGCTGGAAAAAAGTAAAAAAAACTTAAAATATTTATATTATTATGAGTAGCATTGTTATGAAATAGCATTATAATAATTTGTCGCATAGCCTATCTGAACATTATACTTTTAATGCTAATCTTTTAGAGATGCACCGATTAAACAGCTGGTGACCGGAATTCGGCAACTTTCATGTTGCGATGGATTTCCACGATTAATACCGTTCCAAATTATACAATATCCCGTCCTTGATATTAATATAATCCCGCGGTAACTAAAGAGCCTATCCTTTAGTCGTGTCCTCAAGAGTTAGGTGATCAGTCTATATAAATTCGTATTCTATTATTGAATAATAGATTTCCCCTTTATATTATAAGTCTACCTTTTGTGGTACTCTTCAACCTTGTTCGCACTATAACAATATATCATACATATACTCTTTATACATATACACATGTTATATGCTGCCTCTTTGGCTAGGCTGTTTGATCAATCAAATATCACAGTGATTATTCTTATCTCAAAAGAATGCTCAACCTCTGATGTCGCTCTCTTCAGGAAGGGTCCTTCTGGCCCGGTTAGAAGAATGTGACTCGCACTCAATGATCCAAGGTCCAGTCAAATGATTAAATAAATGTTACAAAATTTATTAAAACAATCAAATGAAAGAGGAGTACTTGTTACAGATCATAAATGAGTACTAACTAACAGATAGATACTAGCTAGGCTTGAAGCTTCTTGCCCCTGACAACTGCTGGTGTGTCAGGTTGGTGGTTGCAAGGAAGAGCGAGCAATCTCTGTTTTCTTCCGCTTATATAGGCTTTTTCTGCAGCTGGCTTTTGTATCCCCAAAGCGCCTTAAGCATCTAGTTTCACAAGACCGCTGTTGCAGAAAGGAGCTATGTCTCTAGCAACTGCTTAGAGCATATGAGTCCCTCAAGTATAGAGTTCATATAACTCGGGTGAAAGGTGTGAGACACAGTAATACATTTTAAATGTTCATAAACACAGCAATACACTTTGAATGTTCATAAACACAGCAATACACTTTAAACGTTCATAAACACAGCAATATACTTTAAACGTTCATAACTTTCATTAGTTCCGACACTTCTCTTCAACAAGTGGCTTTATGTGGCAGAACATGTTTTTTATTGTGTCCTTTTCGACCTCTGCATTTGGATTGAGACAGAGGTCCTGCTGAAGATTCAGATACAGCAAGGCCAATGCCATTCTCAGCAGGGCCTATTACTACACCCCCTCTTGGCATTGACCTAGCTTTGGTGTTTTTCTTTTTATTTGGTTTGAACTTGCTCGGTCCTTGACTATTGTCATATTGAAAATTTCTATCAAATTTATCTATTGTGTCAACAAAATTAGTACAGTACACAGTAGGTGTGACGCAGTCAAATTCTACTTCATACAGGCGATGGCCGATTTCATTTGGTTTACACTTCATAATTTTAAGGGATTTAAATTGACCATGGGTCATACCCGAGAGGAAGCACTATCTCATCAACCCCTGTGTTACCTCTTGCTGGTACCATTGACTGTTCTGTTGACACGCCGTGTCAACCACCTCCGGGACAGAGGGGGACGAGGAGAGCACGGCATGTGGGCGGCGCTCTCCTCGTCCCCCTCTGTCCCGGAGGTGGTTGACACGGCGTGCCGTCCACGACCGCTTCGCCCCTGTCCCCCTCTGTCGCCAGACCCTTGACAGAGCAGGCCCCTGTGGAACGCTGGTCCTTCCCTGGCCTCCTCTGTCAGGGTGCGGTTTTGACCTTGCCCCCACACCGGGCCGCTATGCCGTCCACGTCTGGGCCGGTCATTCCGCTTCGCTGCACCACCGGAGGGACGTCTGTGGTTCTCGACGCCGCTGGCACAGTTGGGAGCCTGCCTAGAGCTTCCCTTCTGTTCCGCGCGAACCATCGGCTCGGCTATGCGATTCAGTTCGCACGGTCTCCTCCCCACTTCAGGGGAGTCCGCTCCACTTTGGTCGATGGCTATGCCCTATCATGAGAGCGGAGGTTGCTACCCTACTGGCGAAGGGTGCGATTGAGACTGTTCCTCCAGCCGAAAGGAGGTCCAGGGGTACAGCCCCTACCTCCTTGTCCCGGAGAAGTCTGGTGGGTTACGGCCAATCCTGGTCCGAACCGCTCCCTTCACAGGCTGCCGTTCAAGATGCTCCTGGCCAAACGCATTTCTGGATGTGTGCGGCCACAGGATTGGTTTGCAGCGATCGACCTGAAGGACGCCTACTTTTATGTCTCCGTTCTCCCTCGACTCAGACCATACCTACAGTTTGCTGTCAGGGCGCGCGCATATCAGTACGCTGTTTTCCCATTCGGGCTAGCCCTGTCTCTTCGCGCCTTCACAAGGTTGTTGAGGCTGCCTTTGTTCCTCCATGGGAACACGGGGTTCGCATCCTGAACTATCTCGGTGACTGGCTGTCTTAAGCTCACTCCTGAGACCAGGTTTGCGAATACAGGGACCCAGTGCTTCAGCACCTAGCTCGTCTGGGCCTTCGGGTCAACCGGGGAAGGAGTAAACTTTGCCCCGTGCAGAGGAGCTCTTTTCTCGGTATGGACTTGGTCGCCTTCTCCACTCAGCCAATGCTGACTTGCCTGAGACTATCAAGCGCAAGAGTGCGGTTCCACTGAAGTTTCTTCAGAGGCTCCTGGGGCATATGGCATCTGCAGCCGTGGTTCGCCTCTCAGATTGCTTCATATGAGACCGCTTCAGCTTTGGCTCCGCGACCGAGTCCCGAGGTGGGCATGGCAACACGGCACCCTCCGAGTACCAGTTACTCCGACCTGCCGTCAGACCTTCACCCCGTGGTCGAACCTCAGTTTTCTACGGGCCGAGTGCCCCTGGAACAAGCTTTGCGGCATGTTGTTGTAACGACAGATGCCTCCTCCACGGGCTGGGGTGCCATGTGCAATGGACGTGCTGCCGCGGGCTCCTGGACAGGACCCCGACGCCTCTGGCACGTCAATTGGCTCGAGTTGCTGGCCGTACGTCTTGCTTTGCGCCGCTTCCGGGCCGTGCTTAAGAACCAACACGTACTAGTCCGTTCAGACTATACCGCCTCTGTAGCGTACCATCAAGGTGGTCTACGCTCCCGCCGTATGTCGCAACTCGCCCGCCACCTCCTCATATGGAGTCAGAAGCATCTGAGGTCGCTTAATGCCATTTATATCCCCGGAGCCCTGAACTGTGCAGCCGACGAGCTCTCACGGCTTCAGCCCCTCCCGGGAGATTGGCGACTCCATCCCCAGTCGGTTCAGCTGATTTGGGACCAGTTCGGGGACGCACAGATAGATCTGTTTGCCTCCCACGACTCGACCCATTGCGCCCAGTTTTATTCCCTGACCGAGGGCACGCTCGGCACGGATGCTCTGGCGCACAGTTGGCCGCAGGGCCGCAAGTATGCGTTTCCCCCAGTGAGCCTTCTTGCGCAGACCTTGCGCAAGGTCAGGGAGGACGCGGAGCAGGTCATTCTGGTCGCGCCATACTGGCCCGCCCAGACCTGGTTCTCCGAACTAGTACTCCTCGCGACAGCACCTCCCTGGCCGATCCCTCTGAGGAAGAACCTTCTTCCTCAGGGACGGGGCCACCTATGGCACCCTCGTCCCGATCTCTGGAACCTCCACGTGTGGCTCCTTGATGGGACGAGGCAGGTTTGAGTACCCTACCACCAGCGGTGGTGGCTACCATCACTTCCGCTAGGGCGTCGTCCACTTGACACGTCTATGCGTTGAAGTGGAACCTCTTCGTCAGCTGGTGCTCTTCTCACCGAGAAGACACCCGGAGTTGCTCGATCAGCGTTGTGCCTTCCTTCCTTCAACAGGGGCTGGAGCGAAGGCTGTCTCCCTCCACCCTGAAGGTCTACGTTGCCGCTATTGCCGCACACCATGACCTCATCGAAGGTAAGTCGGTGGGGAAGCACGACCTGGTTATCAGGTTCCTGAGAGGAGCGAGGAGACTAAATCCGCCCCCCTCCTCTCGTTCCCTCTTCGGACCTCTCAGTGGTTCTAACTGCCCTGAAGAGTGCTCCATCTGAGCCCCTGCAATCAGTCGAGCTTAAATTCCTGTCTATGAAGACAGCGCTCCTGGTTGCGTTGCACTGGCCTCCATCAAGAGGGTAGGGGACCTGCACGCATTCTCCGTTGACGAAGCGTGCCTGGAGTCCGGGCCGGCTTACTCTCACGTGATCCTGAGACCCCGGCCTGGATACGTGCCCAAGGTTCCTACCACTCCCTTCCGGGACCAGGTGGTGAACCTGCAAGCGCTGCCCCTGGAGGAGGCAGACCCAGCCTTGCACTGCTCTGTCCAGTACGCGCTCTCCGCGCCTATGTAGACAGGACGCAGTGTTTCAGGACCTCAGACCAGCTCTTTGTTTGTTATGGTGGGAAGCTGAAGGGAAAGGCTCTCTCAAAGCAAAGGTTGTCTCACTGGATAGTGGACGCCATTGCTTTGGCATACCAGCAGCAAGGTCGACCGTGCCCCCTTGGTGTGACTGCCCACTCCACCCGGAGTGTGGCATCCTCTTGGGCTCTAGTGCATGGCGCCTCGCTAACAGACATCGGCAGAGCTGCAGGCTGGGCGACACCTAACACATTCGCCAGATTCTTTAATCTCCGAGTGGAGCCAGTGTCCTCTCGTGTACTCGCTTCAACCAGCTAGTACCGGACCCGCTCAGGTGTCTTCGCTTGCTCGCCATTCCACTCCACGGACTGGATACGTGCGATATTCTCCTCAGGTGAGCTTCCCCGGAAGCCCTGAGCTCCTCCAGCACTCCTGACGTCGGCGCCAGTGTCTATTGCCTGCGTGTCGGCTAGGTGCCTCCCGTGTGCATGGTCCCTCCTCTGAGCGACCCCCACATGTGTATTTCCACTGTAAGCCTCTTTGAGCATGTGTCTTTCCCTTGGCAAGCCACCTTGCCACCCCTGGGGTTGAAATATTCCACCTGCGGCTGGACACCCCAGTGTTCTCCATATGTCTCCTTCGGGTCATATGTGTATTCTCTAAGCCCCCCCCCCACTGGGTTGGCAGTAATTGCATATTTCCCCTAAACTTTGGGATATGCTCCCCAGTGTACCTTGGTATTCCTGTGCTAAATAGGAGTCCTTCGTCCGTGCAAGTCTCACGACAGGGATCTCAGATTTACGCAGGGCACTGGAAGACAGCTGAGAAGGTGGCGTGATTAGACTGGTAACCCCATTCGGCGTCATCCGACGTAACTCAGAGTGACAACGAAAGGGAACGTCTCGGTTACGTATGTAACCCTTGTTCCCTGAGTAGGGAACGGAGACGTTACGTCTTCCTGCCACTTTCCGCTGTACCGCGGGGATCGCCTGAGCTCAGTCTTGGCTCCTCAGCGAAGAAACATATCTGCCTGTTGCCGGCGTCCTCCTTTATACCCACGAGGTAAGGCGGAGATACGCTATGCAAATTCCGCAGACCCATGGCATTTCTTTGCCATTGGCTCGTTTTGTAATACTCGAAGTCGATAGGTGTTCTAAGCGAAACCCCATTCGTCGTCATCCGACGTAACGTCTCCGTTCCCTACTCAGGGAACGAGGGTTACATACGTAACCGAGACGTTATTCCTCCTGCCTCTACTCTTCTGGTAGCCAATATCATTAGATAAAGAATTACCAGCAGGGTAGAGCAGAATCCTACATGTTTCATATAACTGACCCCAAGATAATACTGTACCATAACACATATGGTGAGTATTATATTGAGGATTTCCAGTATTATCCAGCCTCGAGTCCCAAAGATGGATTTCATTCTCGGGCTTTTTACAACTTGCCCAATTAATATTCCTGCCAGATTTAGCCCTTTACGTAGATTGTACATGGCTATGTGACAGATTGCAATTGGAATTTGCCATTTTCCCCTTAATCCCATTATCATCACTAGCCAGTATAGGCTTAAAATAGTATCATAAATTGTAATTTGAGATTTATTTACCGGCGGATTGGAGCAAGTGGGTTCAGTCAGATTGGAATCATTTCCCCAGGAGTTTGGTTCAAGCGATGATGCCATTGATCTGGTTTTCCGAGATCTATTGCTTGTTGTATCAGTTCAGTCAACTGTGGCCAGCAGATGAGTGGAGCAATACTTCAAGCTTGCAATTTTTAGATTCTCGTATCAGCTATAAGCCCTCCCCCTCACTGTCGTTTTCAGACTCTGAATTATCAAACGTCAGGGGAATTTTCCTGTACCTAGCCTGATTGGCTAGTCGGCTTAGCTGTCTGCAACGTACACCTACGTTCAACACTTTTATCAGTATACCTAATATCACAATGATTAGTATTACCCCCCCGACACAGTATAACACTATTTCTAATATAGACCATATGTCTAGTAGTACGTTCCAAACGCTTTGGGCTATTTCCTTGATTTTCTCTCCCATGTCTTCAAAAGCTTTTTTCAATACCTTTGCAACTAATTGTGTTAGAGTTATATCTGTGGGACCCCTGGTTTTTGTCCAGAGGTCAATTCTATGTATCCAATGTCCTCCCATGCTTTCACCTTCTAGGAAGTCATCCACGGGGTGTAATAAATCTTTCCAGTCACTTAGATAATTAAGGTATGGGACCAAAGCGCATATCTTTCGCATTTGAGTTTCTCCGACCATTTGTTTCAGAATTAATGGAGTTACCCTCAAATTCTCGTGTTTCCATTGATTTCCCTCTATAGCCTCATAGCTGCAGGACATATGGTTTCTGACAGTGCTTTTGTTCAGGGTTACAGCTGCATAAGATTGCATTATAGGCGCACTAAATGTTGCATGTCTCCAGTCATTAAACATTCCTGCAGTACAAGGATATGTGGTTTGGACCTGGTCGCTCCAGAATTCAACATTCTGGTTGTCTTGTCTAACTCCCACTATAAGAGTTTCTGTTCCTAGATCAAATTCTTTGGTACAATTTAATTCATAGGCTAGTCTTTTCCCTTTGGAACTTCTAACTATCTCTATGATCGTGCTCTGCCGTGTGCATGGTCCCCCGTACCAGTCAGTTACATTCCATTTTTTAGCAAAACTTCCTTGGGTAGGCCTAATGTATAGTCTACTACGAGTTCCCCACGAGTAGCTATCAGGATCAGATACTTTCAAATAATATCCACTTTCCCATTGACCTATGGATTGTTGCTTATATGAGTTAGGAATTTTATATGAGCCCAGATATTTCACATGGACTGGCCACACAAGATTATTTTCTTTTTCTCCTGTGCCGTTATATTTTATGCCTTGGAACCCACCATATCTTACATACCCATTTTTTCTTTTACTAATAGTATTATACTTAAGGGCTTCCCCTCCTTGCAACATATATAGTAAAAGAGCACTTCTGTATTGTTGGTCTTTGACTTTCGCTCTAACATAATGCGTCAGCCCCGAGATGTCTAATATTTGTGCTGGAATCCCTGAATTCGGGAAATACTCGAGAGTGTATGGGTGTCTGTAGTTGCCATTAGCTCTTTTCTTTCCCTCAAGCGTAGCTTTCACGGTCCATGTAGTCCTATCTGTTTCACCACGGGTTCCTTCTGTAAAATTATAATTACTTGTAATCCATTCGTGCCACATGCTAATGGTTTCATTTTCATACTTTTCCATTAGCGTCTGATCCCATGGGGCATCAGCTTTTATGACACAGTACCAGACCTTCTTTTTCTGGTCTACCTTATGGTCACACTGCTTTTTGTGATCAATTGTGGATCTACCTTTATTGCTAGGCCAAATCATCTTACCTATCCATGCGCATCTTTGGATATCTTCACACATGGGGGTGGCTCTAGGCTTGTTATAACACTTTATCCAGTTTGCGTTCTCTGCAGGAATTACAGGTTTCTTTTTGTGTATTGAATGGATTAGGACCTTATCCTTAAACTCACTCATACGAATCCAACGGTCCACTGGTTTGGGCCCTGCACGTTGAGCTGCGTATTTCATCAGCCCTGGCTTAGGTAGTTTCATTTCCTTGGTCTCCAAGGTATTGTCTGTTATTTCTAATTTATTTTGACTCCTTCCTATTAATACTTTTAGTCTTTTTATTTCTGCCGTTCCTGTCTCACAGTTCCATTCTCATGTGGAGATTGTTTTCCCATATACATAGTTCCACCACACTAAGTCAAAATTCCTCAGGCTAATGTTTCTGACTCCTGTATCATTTATCCTTTGTCCCTTCAGCAACACATGGGTTTGATTTAGCACTTCTAATTTGCTCCACTTCATTATGGTTTTACCTTTCTCCGTCGTGGGACCATAATCTATAGCCGAATTTAGGAAGCTTCCCTTATTGGTACACTTCCAGTATTTGGGATCTATATCAGTTATCCAGTTTCTCATCAACTTAGCATTATTCTCAGGATTATAAAGTATTCCTGCTAGAATCAGAACCGAACCTTCCTTCGTTATTGTTTGGTTATAGCAGTGTAATTTAGTTATCTTTTCAATTTTGATACAAGGATATACCGTATAGACGTTTTCTATTTCTGATGTTCCAAACCCAGCCAAAATGACTATTATGAGGATGAAAGTCATACTTATCCACGCCATGACCTCCTGGCATTTCTTCCTGTTGTCCCAATGGAGTCGTCTGTACTTCTCTTTCAGCTTTCGTCCTCTCCCCCCTCTAGTCATTTTTTGCTGTGGGACAGAAAGCATATTGTTGCCTATCTTTCCCTATGTGTGATTTTGAGCAGCCAGTCTCGAACTCTTTCCGTCTTTGGTTTATTTTCCGTTGTCCAGGCAATTTTCATGCCTTGTATGCCGAATCCTATGCCCATAAAACCTCTGGTGCAACAGAGATTCACCGTCATTTTCATCAGCACTGACGCACTCTTTTCATCAAACTTGATTTTGTATCGAGCTTCTTTAGCCATAATAATCTGACTTCTAGACATCATGGTGAGGTCGGTTTCACGGACCCCTTGTTCCCATGTTCTAGTTTCCCAGTTATGTCGCTCTATGTTGAAGTTCATGTTTTTAATCTCATTGATTATGAACTGCTCGGCTGTGCTGCTTTCATACTGACCCTCTCTTTTCACCAAAATAGCTTTGTCCGGTTTATTTAGATTATGTGAGATGATTTTCTCCCATGCATTCAAGCAAGTAATTTGTCCCAGAATCTGGCCCAAAACAGATCCTTCTTCTAGAGGGTCTGTATGGGATGGACTATGCAGTCCTGACAATTTACAATATTGATATAGCCAAGTTCTCTCTTCCTCTTCCATTAGAGGAATTGGATTGCTAACCCACGAGGTCATAACCATACCTTGGGAAACACAACCCATAGCTAACTTCGATTTTCGGGTCAGCCAGACTTCTTTTTTACTGACAGTCTGCACCCACTTCCGCTCTTCTAGCTTATCGCATCTGTTACACAGTTCCAGTTTAGTCTCTCTAAACGTGCAGGAACACTTCGAACCTAGTAAAATAAGTTTCTCTTTACATAAATTACAGGTTCGGCAGACACAACTGGTCGCTCCCAGTTGTATCTTCTGGATGACCCACATCTGTTTGCTTAGTCTGCAGTTTCCGCACACTGTGACTTCCCCAACTGCACAGTGCCCTATTTTCCCTTCTGGATTATACCAGGAAAAAAGGTTTTTTCCCTCTTTCATGAGGGATTGTCTCAAACTTTCTTTGCTTGGCCGATCCTCATTCGGGCCTTCCCAAAGCAACTGGGCCACGTCACTCCTTTCACAAATGCAACAACTCGTGAAGGGTATCAATTTGCTATTGGTACCGTCAGGGCAACCCTCATGCCATTTCTTCACCCTAAGAAGTGCATATGCTTCATTTTGACATTGTACCCAGCCCGTCTTAGACTCTATAATGGACTCAAATACCACCTGCTTCAATATGCTTTTATTATGTCCCGACATGACCAAATGCCGTTATTTTCCAACTCCACACTAGTATTTGATGTGATTTTGGTTACCGTATCAACAGTACCCGTTTTATGTTTAAATCGTTTTCCTCTGATCTTATGTAGTATAATTACTTGATCGCCTACCTTAAATGGGTTGGAGCTAAAATTCTCTTGTTCGGGCTGATCCTCAATTTTGAGTTCACTTGGTCTGACTCTGTAATTTAGAAAGTGAGTGCAGCGGTCAATTAATTCGTCCCAAAAACCTGATTTTTCGTTCTTTATAAGAAATTCCTTGCATCTCTTAACCGCGGCCTCAGCAATTCCATTGCTTGCGGGCTGGTATTTCACACTTTTTATCAGTTTAACTCCAACCTTTTTGCAGTAGTCCTCGACTTCCTGTCCTGTCAGGTTAGATGCATTGTCGCCCCTGACTCTCATCGGTGGTCCACGGTATTTTATCCATTCATTTAAAGCTTGCACTACTACTGAGCTTGTAGCCTGTTTGCATGGATATATTTGCAGGAAATTGGAGCAATTATCCACTATTACTAAAAAGTAACAATTCTTTTGTCTGGTCGCGGGCCGGATCGGTCCGGCGAAATCGATAGATATTTCTTCATTTTCTCGCTCTGTTTTTATTGACCCATAGTCATTATTTCTGCTGGTCATTACTTTCCTGCACTCTGAACATGCCTTTCTGACTTTCAGGTAGGTTGTCTTCAAATTTTGTATGTTAAGCCCTGTGGCTTTACAGTACTTTGCCATGTAGCTTAAACTTGGATGCATTAAATCTTCATGTAGAGTTTCAATGAGATTCTTTTCACTGTCTTTGGTGATCGCCCTAATTATTTTAGTCACCTGCACTGTCTTATCTCTGAGGTATCTGTCGACCTCAGCATTACCCGATGTGGCAGGCGTTGTTTGCACCGTGTGGCTGCTTTGATGCAGCACCTGTGGTTTCACATCCTCTAACAACACGGCAATCTCTCTCCATAGAACGTCTTGTTTTAACGCTTTGCCTTTTGCAGTGCAAAAGCCGTTAAGTTTCCATGTCTCAATATGTTCCGTCAGTGCTTTATCCACATAGTCGCTATCTGTGACTAAAACCGCACCTGTTGTTTGTGTCAACTTCATGTGCCTCAAGGCCTCTATGACTGCAGTCACTTCAGCTTGCTGTGCTGATTCCTCATGTGACAACTGTCCTTTTTGTCTAAAGACGGTCTTACCTCTTTCTTTTCTAATAAAACCCCACACAGTTTCGTCATTCTCTTTAGAACCGTCTGTAAAATAACAAACAACGGTCCCCTTCGGGATTTCCGTTATTTTGTCCTTTTTGTTGGTCTTACTCTGCCCGAAAACGATCTGCGTATCCTGTAGCAGCTTGCTCCATTTAGCCCATGTGAACTGATGAACTTTTGGTGCTTCACTCACTAAGTTTTTTGCCTCTCTCGCCAGTTGAGTTATCCCTTCACCCTTTGCTTCAACGATTATCTGTTGATCTAAGGCTAAGGTTTTTATTGGTATCAGGCATTTAGCGATGCTGGCCAAGATATCAACCGCCGATTTCGGTTCCTGTTTTACCTGATTAGCGGGTTTTGGGTATGACATAAACTGGATCGGGTTCTTTTTATCTTTCTCATTGTAGAGTACCAGTTCCATTTCTTCTTTAGTGTTTTCTACACTCACAATCAATTTTTGATCTGGCTCCCTTCTTGCTATTTTTCCTAGGGCCGGAGCTAAATCGATTAGTTCTAACCTAACTTTTTCTAGCTTGTCATTCCAGGTTAGTTCATTTCCTTTTGTGGCCCCATAAAGTGGCTTAGCTAATTTAGCATAACCTGGTATCAGATCCCTGATAAAATTCATGTGCCCCATGAAACTCTGCAAACCTTTCAAGCTCGTTGGGCTTTTTTGTCTCAACTCCTCCAATTTTTCTCTTGTAGTTTTTGAGAGCCCTCTGTCGGCTCCTGTTGTAGCAAAGCCCAAAAAGTCTACCTCCTTTTTCCCGATCTCAATCTTCTTGTAACTAGGCTTAAAACCCACTTTTATCAGCCTAGTCAGAACTTCGTCTACTATCCTCAGGTGTTCTTCTGGATCATCATTGATGATGATTAGGTCGTCGATATACACAGTTACTGGTAGACCCCGACATCAGACCGACTACAATAGCCTGAAATGCATTTGGACTATTCATGAATCCCTGTGGAAGTCTAGTATAACAATAGTGCTTAGTTTGGAACGTGAACGCAGTTTTAGCCATACTTTTCTCAGTTAATGGAACTGTCCAAAAACCGTTTGCTAAGTCTATTTTTGTTAGTATCTGGCCCTTAGGCAAACCATTGGTTACGTCTTTTGCATTAATCAGATATCTCGTATCTGGTTCGGTCACTCGGTTTAATGATTTAAAATTCGTGACGAGTCTCCAGCTTTGGTCCGGCTTCGGAACGGCCTGTAGCGGGGAATTTGTGACTGCATTGGCTATTTCTTTGATCACCCCTAACTGTTTTAATTCTTTGATTGTTTCTTCAATTTCTGCTAACGCCTTTTTGTGTATGGGGTATTGTCTCTGCGGTTTATGCACACCACCTTTTATTTCGTACTCGAATTCTTTTCCTAGCAGGCCAACATCATTTTTAAATTTGGCAGCTCCATTTTTATGTTTTTCTAGAATTGCTCTTACTTTGTCTTTGTCTAGAATAGTGTCTTTTACCATTCTGTCAATTTCTCCCCTGAGGTCAACCATTTTCATCCATCTGACTGAGACGTCTTTATTACTCTCGCCCACAATGGTACAGGCATCCTGTAATGTAATCAAATTTTCTGACTGATTAGGAATGATGGCTACACCTTTCCACGTGTACCAATCTGAAGAAATTGGTGTTTGCGATTTGTTAAAGCCATACACTCTCATTTTTCCCTCTTGTTTCTCTGCATCCCCAGGTAAATCGTTCAGACAACTGATCTCCGCCCCTGAATCCAATAGGAACGTTCTCCCATTGTAGTAGAGGTAGAAAAAGCCGTCCATTTTTTTTAATTAGGTCAGACTGGATGGTTGCTTTTCCTTTGGGGATTCCCTATTTCTGTTGTCGCTGAAACTCGTTAGACCTCACGGATCTTGTCTTGGTTTTGTCATTACTGTACGAATTTCTCCCTGCTGGTTTTTGTCTAGCTCTTTGTTCTCTGACTCTGCTTTGCTGCTCTGGAGTCATCTTATCCCATTCATCTTTTGAAACATAAGTTGAGCTATCTGGCCTGGTGCCATTTTTTGAGTATGCAGGTTTCTGTAATTGTCCTCCACTGGGCTTTCCTTGCCTTCCTCGGCTTCGCGATCTATTTCTTCGCTGATTGCTGCTTGGTTTGATTGATTCCCTCTGTTCTCTGGGAACTGTTGGCTTTTCTAAGTATTTAGTCCCTTGTCGCCCATTATAGCCCTGTGCTCCTCTGAGCCTCTCTGATTTTCTTTGACCTTCTGGCCTGTTGCCTGTTACCCTCTGGGACTCTAGCTTTCCCTTTTTCTCAGCTTCCTGCTTGGATCGCCTGTCATACCTTACTGCAAAAGTTTGTGACTCGTCCCAGTGAGTTTCTTTACCCCATGTTTTTAGCGAGTTCAGGCCTGGCAGATCATTTTCAAACTTCAGGAGTTCTTTCACTGTTTGAATTGGTTTACTACCTCTTTCGGCTCTATTTTTGCAGAATATTAGGACCCCGGTGCTTTTGATCTCCCTCAGCCCTTTCTCATATTTCTCTTTAGCCGTCACTCCCGAAATATTCTTCTTGTGAAGGGAAATGTCGTCAATTTTTAGTTCCAACCCTACCAGTTGATTAATCATTAGCTCTATATCCTCCTCATGAATATTAAGCTTTTTCCCTAATTCTACTATTTTTTGCAGTTTCTCATGTTATCTCTGGAGTCGAGTTTCATTCCATTAAACATCCCCATTTCTGTGGCCGTTATGGTATGCTTAGGTCTTGCCCTAGTTTTTCTTACTGGCCTGGGGTAATTTTCTTCCTCCGAAGAAGAGGACTCACTTGATTCAGACTCTTCCTGTGAGCTCCCTGGCACTCTATAGGGCCCTGTGATCCTGCGGCTATTCCCTGATAGTGCCTTTTTTCTTATTGAAGAGGCTGCTACTCAGGCTAAGTTTATGCCTAATCCTTCCCTGGGCTCTGGCACCTCGCTTTCTTCCCCTGCACTGAAATCATATTCATAATTTCCTTCCTTTTGGGGTACTATTTCTGGTTCTGTTCTTCTGCTATATATTGGGTTATTTGTTTCTGTTAGAACTTCCTTTCTTAGTTCAAAAATATCACCCATAACAGGGTCCCTTCCACGCCGACCTCTATTTTCTGGGAGAGCCAGACGGAGACATAATGCTAGAGCTTTTTGACAGGCATCCTGTTGTTCGGCTATCATATCTTGTTTAGCCTTAGAACTGTTCCCGGGCATGTCTAAAATTTCATCAGCTGTCGGCCCTGTCGCTGCTAAGAAGAATTTCTGCATGTATTCGGGCTCTGCTCTCCTGATGCTTCCTTTTAGGTTATGCCCCGGTTGGGTTAAAGTTTTTCTCCCCGCTAGGTCTACGTGTTCCCTAGCGTGGCTACTACTCCTTCTTTCTTTAGACAAAGGTCGTGCTTTTTTATGATTAACCCTATTTCTTTGTGGAATGGGTTCATCCCATTGGTTTCCTCTGCTTTCTTCACCTTCCCAGTCAGTCCCTTCTGGGTACGATGCCCAGTCTGCATTAATAGCCTGAGCTAATTCATTTGCAACTGCTGCATATGCCGGCCCAGGGCTTGCCTCTTGAAAGTCTAATCTTCTCTGGACACTAGGGCCTGGTCGCTCAGTATCAGAATAATTGATTTCAGTATTCTGAGAGTCCCTGCGCCTTCTCTGCGGGGGAAGAACCGTACCGTCATACATCACTCTTGTACTACCACTATAGACTTCTACACTAGAATCCATGGTTGGCTTGTATGAGACCTCCATTCCTTGATCGAAATGGATTTTAATTTTGTCTCCTAGTGTCCTATTTGTGTCAATCCGTCCAACTATGGCCCTTACATCTGCTGCTGAGGTGCAAATAAACTCCCTTCCATTGTTTATTTCGCAATCTCCTATATACCATTCCGAAGTGCCTTCCTTGGTACTTTTTTCTCGGAAAAATGTATCACGCGTTGTTACAGTGATTTGGTATACAGATACAGGTTGAGAGGTTGCAAGCACATTTAAGTCTGGTGGCCTTTGAGCCATTTGAGTCATTTCAGCTGGAAATGCAGACCAAGACAAACACTTATTTCCTTTTCTTAAGGAATTTACAAGACCCTTTCTCTTAAGGGATTTTTGTTAGTTTTGGTCAGATACTCATGGTTCTGCCGCGCGGTTTATTTCGCTTTTCCTTTCAATAGGGCGTCCCCTATTTATAGCGAAGCTTTTTTGGGTCATCCAGCTTTGATTGATCAAAATCGCTTTTTGCTCCGGGTCTTTATTATCTAACGATAATCCCGGACGAGCCCCCATGCGATGGATTTCCACGATTAATACCGTTCCAAATTATACAATATCCCATCCTTGATATTAATATAATCCCGCGGTAACTAAAGAGCCTATCCTTTAGTCGTGTCCTCAAGAGTTAGGTGATCAGTCTATATAAATTCGTATTCTATTATTGAATAATAGATTTCCCCTTTATATTATAAGTCTACCTTTTGTGGTACTCTTCAACCTTGTTCGCACTATAACAATATATCATACATATACTCTTTATACATATACACATGTTATATGCTGCCTCTTTGGCTAGGCTGTTTGATCAATCAAATATCACAGTGATTATTCTTATCTCAAAAGAATGCTCACCCTCTGATGTCGCTCTCTTCAGGAAGGGTCCTTCTGGCCCGGTTAGAAGAATGTGACTCGCACTCAATGATCCAAGGTCCAGTCAAATGATTATAATAAATGTTACAAAATTTATTAAAACAATCAAATGAAAGAGGAGTACTTGTTACAGATCATAAATGAGTACTAACTAACAGATAGATACTAGCTAGGCTTGAAGCTTCTTGCCCCTGACAACTGCTGGTGTGTCAGGTTGGTGGTTGCAAGGAAGAGCGAGCAATCTCTGTTTTCTTCCGCTTATATAGGCTTTTTCTGCAGCTGGCTTTTGTATCCCCAAAGCGCCTTAAGCATCTAGTTTCACAAGACCGCTGTTGCAGAAAGGAGCTATGTCTCTAGCAACTGCTTAGAGCATATGAGGGCCTGGGCCTATTACTACAATGTGATCGGGCATGACAAATGTCAAATGCACTAGGGCGTCGCATGATTATCATCGCGCAACATCAGCATCCCACGTGCACACGGAACGCACATGTACTGTAGGAAACCTCGTGAATTACGGCCGTTTCAGACCACAAGCGTGAAGCGGGGGTTTCGGCGCCTATTTTTAATCTAAGTCTATTCTTTTTGCTGTGCTGCTCACACTTTTGATGGGCAAAATAAATATGATTTCACACAAAAAGTGCCTAAAATGCACATAATTTGCATGTGTGTTTTAACAAGAACTGGAGTAGGCTATGTCAGAAAAGAAAATGAAGACTTACCCAAAGAAAATTTACCCATTTAAACTTGTTTTTATTATTCAGTTTTGGTAAAAGTATATGGTATTTTATAAAAAAAAATATAGAAAATAAATATTCGTGTATAATATATAAAGTGGTTAGAAAAAATTTAATCGGCTAAAAGCTGTATCGGCAAGTCAAACTCAATGAAAAATCGGAATCAGCCTAGAAAATTGTAATCGGTGCATCTCTATAATCTTTCTGATTGTCTGGTATCAAACACCATTACATATCTGATGTTCACCTAGATGTTTTATTTATTTATTTCTATATTTGCCGTAGTATTGTCGATGGGTTCAATAACACATCCCGCAAAAGGGGGGCCTTGGCCAGAACTTAGTGGTATTTGCGGGGCCTTGTCATGGAAAAGTTTGGGAACCCCTGGGCTAGGCTATAGTTTGGATTATTTTTTATAATGCTCCATTAATCCTACTAAATGCAATTTCAACTATTTCTGTAGTGTATATTTTATACAGAATACCACTTTCTCACATAACGCAAATGAAGCAGCCCCTGCACGAGTGAATAATTGATTCTCTAGCCACCGTTATCAACAAATTCAGCACTATCACCACGGACACGACAGCACCAGGTAACGTCGCACGTAAGAAGGTATATCTTAAGCAACTTCCTAAGGTATTCGGGGAACATGCCTAGAAATGGTATACCTTTAGTTAAGTTATGCCTTAAGAGTCTTCGTAGCGTCTCGAGACAACGTTATCGGGAAACGCAGCCTTGATTGGTCATGACGTCATGTAAAGTGAAGCCACCATATTGGTATTCCCTCAAATTCTATTGAATTAATAGAAAATCATCTGATTTTAATGAGAAAACATGAACTAACGAGTCAGCATTTTTATATTTGAATACTATACATTCTTACAATGAAAACATCCTAAACATTTCTGATTATTATCAATGTTCAAAACAGTTGTGCTGATTAATGTTTTTTGTGTAAACCATTGTAACAATTTAAACCATTTATTTTTCCCTCCAGGATTCATTGTTAAATAGACCCTAAACATATAAACACTACTGTTCAAAAGTTTGGGGTCAATAAGATTTAAAAAAGGGAAAATAAAGAAACTCATATTTGTATTCGGCAAGGATGCAATAAAATGACCAAAAGAGAGAGTAAGGATATCTGTTTCAAATAAATGCTGTTTTTTTACTTCCCTTTCAAGGGAACTCGAGCTGCGTCAAACGCTGTGGGAACGCCCCTGCGTTGTGCGTCCTGAAGCACGTATGGAATCAGCCCAATGGAGAGATGGAACGTCATAGGCGGGTGACGTCATCGACCAGGAAACTATAAAGCACCCCATAAACACAAGCGCAACAGCTTTCTGTGCCTTCAGTCGCGCTATATGTGAATCTGTCCCTGTGTGAATATTGTCTGTCTTTACATACTCTGCACCACACAAACAATTATATATATATATATATATATATATATATATATATATATATATATATATATATATATATATATATATTAAGAGAGATATGGCGAACGAACAGCAGTTTAGGAAGTGTGTCCCTCCCTGCTCGCATTATTTTACGAGTGGGGATACACACGTTCTTTGTTTGGGAGTGCAGCATGCCCAGACAGCTCTCGAGGGAGCTGATTGTGAGCATTGCGAGCGTCTGCCATTAAGGACGCTCCGCTCCCCCCGGGCGCTCTTCGAGGAGAGCGGTTCGGTGCGCGCTCCCCGCGGTTCGGGTCCCGCTCTTGCCGAGGCAGAGCAGAGCGACGCGTATCGGGGGAATCGCAGATGGATCTCTCAGCGGGGTTAGAGACGGGCTCTGCCTTATCTCTCCCTTCACCTGTGAGATCCAGTGCCTCAGTCCCGTGTTCGGAAGCACGCGCTGCGGTTTCTTCCGCTCGGGCTGAGGCACCAGTTATAAATGAGGGAGATGTGGAGGATTCGCCACCTTACACTCCCGAAAGTGATGAGCTAGTGGAGGTATTAACAAGAGCTGTAGAAAAACTCAGCATTGTATGGCCAGTGACTAGACAGGAGTCTGTTTCTAAATCAAAATTAGATGAGAAATTTTTGCCGTCACGAGTGCAACCTCCACGCCGGTGCTTGCCGTTTTTTCCCGATCTCCACACTGAGGTGTCGAAATCGTGGAAAAAAACGGTGTCATATAGAGTGTTTAGTCCCCAGACTTCAACATATTCTAATATTGTGGGGGAAAAATCATATGGTTATTCGGCTATGCCTCGCGTGGAAGAGACGCTTGCGAGTTTTCTCTCCCTCGAGGCTGCGTCATCTGTTAAGGCACCGGCATTATCCACCAAGCCTCTTAAAAAAGAAATATTTCGGTTTTTGTGGGTAAAGCGTATTCGGCGGAGGGTCAGGCTGCGTTATGTCTGCATACTATGTCTATTATGCAGGCATACCAGGCTGACCTGCTGAGGGACGTGAGTGAGAGTGAGGAGGTCAGTGCTGACGTGGTTCGCGAACTGCGTCAGGCTGCTGATTTATCCCTGCGCGCAACCAGAGAGTCGGCCAAGCTAGTGGGTCGATCTATGGCAGCTCTGGTGGCCGCAGAGAGACATCTATGGTTAAATCAGACAAATATAAAAGAAAAAGAAAAAGCTTTCCTTTTAGACACTCCTCTCTCCCCCCTGGGTTTATTTGGCGATGCTGTAAATTCTGTCATCGATAAATTCCAGGAGAAGGAAAAGCAAACAACAGCTTTTAAGAAATTTCTCCCTTTAAAAATTCATGTCCCTGGGGCTGCTGAGCGGGAGCAGCCCCGGCCGTCTGCGAGCTCATCATATAGGGCGCTGAAGCAGAGTGTCGCGTCTCGTGCTCCCCCTGCTGGACAGTGGGCTCAGCCGCGGCACTCTCAGACGAAATCTCCCAGTAATAGAACTGATCTGAGGACAGTTATATTAGCTAAGAAGGCTTCGGCTAAGAAGAAGTCCTGGCGCCACGGCGCGCAGGACACTGAGGGTGGTCCCCACCGAGGCGGAAAGGTGTTCACCTCTTTCTACGGTGCCCATTCTTCCTCTGTGCCCTCAGGGGCCCGTTCTGCCAACCCCGCCTTCATGCCGGGGCGCAGACGGTCCCAGCGAGCGATTTCCCGAGGGACGCTCGCTCCCTCTGAGGAGGGTTTCAGAGCGTTTAGACCAGTTGTTCCCTGCCGGTGTGCCGTTACAGGGCGCTGCGTTTGCTGCTCAAGTTACACCAGAGGCCAGTCTCGAGAGACTGGTACCCTTAGTAGAATTTCTGGCAGAGTGGAAAAGCCTTCCAAAAATATCTCATTGGGTCCTGCAGACAATAGAAAGGGATTATGCTATCCAATTCAGGTGTCGTCCAACAAGATTCAGAGGGGTTCTGCCTACAGTGGCGGGCCCCGAGCAGGCTCTGGTTATGGAACAAGAGGTGAAAGCACTCCTTCAAAAGGAGGCTATAGAACGGGTTCCTCCTCCCAGTGTGGAGTCAGGCTATTACAGCCGATATTTCATCGTTCCAAAATAGGATGGGGGGTTGCGTCCAATTTTAGACCTGCGCCTATTGAATCGCTCGGTAGGGAAGCCAAAATTCAAGATGCTCTCTATCAAGCAGATCGTGTCACAAATCAGATCCGAGGACTGGTCTGTCACGATAGATCTAAGGGACGCGTACTTCCACATTTCCATCCTTCCACAACACAGGGAGTTCCTGAGATTCGCCTTCGGGGGCGAGGTGTACCAGCACAGGTTTCTTCCGTTTGGCCTAGCTTTATCTCCCCGCACTTTCACGAAATGCATGGACGCAGCACTAGTGCCCCTGAGGCTTCAGGGTGTTCGTGTCCTCAATTACATCAACGATTGGTTGATTTTAGCTCAGACAGAGCAGATGGCGGTTCGACATTGAGATGTCGTTCTCGTTCATATCAGGAAGTTGGGGTTGAGGCTGAACGCAAAGAAAAGTGTATTATCTCCTCAGAAGACCACTTTTCTGGGTGTCATTTGGGTTTCGGTTTCGATGCAGGCACGACTCGCTCCGACCCGCATCGTTTTGATTCTCTCAGCTGTGAAACAAGTAAAGCTAGGCCAGCTACTTACTGTAAAACAGTTTTAGAGACTGTCGGGTCTGATGGCAGCAGCGTCCAACGTTATACTTTGCGGCCTGTTGTACATGAGATCGCTACAGTGGTGGCTCAGGACCAAGGGATTCTCCCCGAGGGGAAATCCGCTCCGCACGGTCAAAGTCACGCGGCGCTGCCTTCGTGCTCTGGTCATGTGGAAAGAAACTTGGTTCCTATTCAAAGGGCCTGTGTTGGGGGCTCTTTGTCGTCGCGTAACGCTAACGACGGATGCCTCCCTCACAGGGTGGGGGGCGGTCACGAGTGGTCGTCCAGCCCAAGGGCTGTCGCAGGACCATCATCTATCACGGCTTATAAATTGTCTAGAGATGTTGGCGGTGTTCCAGGCTCTGAAACACTTCCTAGCAGACCTGAGAGGTCATAATCTGTTAGTTCAGTCAGACAACACGTCGGTGGTCTCTTATATAAATCATCAGGGGGGCCTGCGGTTTCGCCGGCTTTACAAGTTGGCCCGTCAGATCCTCCTGTGGTCCCAAGGGAGGTTACTATTTCTGAGAGCAATGTATCTTCCTGGGTATTTGAATGTGGTAGCAGACTCCCTGTCGAGACAGGGGCCGAGGCCGGGGGATTGGAGACTCCATCCCGAGGTGGTGGAGCTCCTTTGGTTGAGTTTCGGTCGCGCCTTGGTGGGCCTATTCGCTTCCAAGGAGACCACGCATTGTCATCTGTGGTTTTCCATCAGCCATCCAGCCCCTCTGGGGTTGGACGCTATGGTGCAGCCGTGGCCGAGGTCACGTCTGTTCGCCTTTCCCCCGATTGCTCTGCTACCTGGAGTTCTGGAGAGGGTTCGCCGGGACGGGGTCAGCCTATTATTAGTAGCCCCGCTCTGGCCGGCCCGAGTATGGTTTGCGGACCTGATTTCTCTCCTGGACGGCTCTCCCTTGGAGCTCCCGGTCAGGAGGGATCTACTCTCTCAGGCGGGCGGCATGATATTTCACCCCCGCCCAGTATTGTGGGCTTGGCCTCTGAGGGGGCCCAGCTCATGAACTCTGGTCTCTCAACCGAGGTTGTTGAGACCATTCTTCACTCCAGAGCTCCATCCACGAGGAAGCTTTATGCCTTGAAGTGGAAATTCTTCACTTCTTGGTGTGGAGAGCACCTGCAGGACCCAGTTAACTGCCCAGTGGGTGCAGTGCTGGAATTCCTGCAGGAGCGCTTCTCCACAGGGCTATCCCCCTCCACACTAACGCTTATAACTCGTTTCCTTCGTGGCACACTGAGGCTGAGGCCAGCAGTTCGTACGAGGGAGCCGGCCTGGGATCTGGCCATCGTATTAGAAGGTCTTTCCCTAGCTCCTCTTGAACCTATCGAAGAAGTTCCTGAGAAGTTTCTCACGTTTAAGACTATCTTTCCTCACTAAAGAGAATCGGAGATTTGCAGGCTCTGTCGGTTTCACCCTCGTGCCTGGAATTTTCGCCTGGCATGGTTAAGGCTTTTCTGCATCCTAGACCAGGTTACGTTTCCAAGGTCCCTACTAATGTTGTTAGACCTACAGTTCTGCAGGCCTTTTATCCTCCTCCATTTCTGTCGTCTGACCAGGAGAAACTTAATTTACTCTGCCCTGTTAGGGCGTTAGACGCCTATGTCCACAGAACTGCCCTGTGGAGGAAATTTGGGCCACCCAAGAAGGGGTGTCCCGCGTCTAAACAGAGAATGAGCAAGTGGGTGGTCGAGGCTATCTCACTTGCCTATGAGTCGGCTGGTCAGCCTTCACCTTTGGCTGTACGAGCCCACTCTACCAGGAGTATGGCGGCTTCTAAAGCCTTACTGTCACCGCATACTTTCATTAAGTTCTACGACCTAGACTTAAGTTCTACCCCTGGGGCACAGGTGCTCTCGTCCTCTGTGCACTAGTTCTCACATGGCGGTCACTTGGTCCTATGGCGACGTGGGTATTAGCGTTCCCACAGCGTTTGACGCAGCTCGAGTTCCCTTGAAAGGGAACGTCTCGGTTACGTATGTAACCCTAGTTCCCTGATAGGGAACGAGACGCTGCGTCATTCCACCATACTCCCGGCATTCCCGCTAGCGCTTCCTTCAGGCCTATCAGAAGCTGTTGCGCTTGTTTTTATGGGGTGCTTTATAGTTTCCTGGTCGATGACGTCACCCGCCTATGACGTTCCATCTCTCCATTGGGCTGATTCCATACGTGCTTCAGGACGCACAACGCAGGGGCGTTCCCACAGCGTTTGACGCAGCGTCTCGTTCCCTATAAGGGAACTAGGGTTACATACGTAACCGAGACATTTCTATTCATCAAATAATCCTGAAAAACACAAAAATATGAAGCAGCAAAACTGTTTTCAACACTGATAATAATCATAAATGTTTCTTGAGCATCAAATCATCATATTATAATGATTTCTGAAGGATCATGTGAAGCTGTGATGCAGAAAATTCAGCTTTGATCACAGGAATTACATTTTACAATATATTCACATAGAAAACAGTTAACTTATTAAAATAATAATAAGATTATTTCACAATATTATTGTTTTTAATGCTGTGTTGGTGAACGTAAGAATTTTTTCAAAACATTAAAATTTGTACTAACACAATTAGTGTGTGTTTGACATTAGTGCATGTTTGAAGTTTTACTTACTAGTCATGTGGTTCATAGCGTCTTAGAGATGATGATCAGGACAGAAACTGCTACGGTGCAAGGCATCAGCATGGAAGGATCTAGCAACACTACAAACCATTTGTCACAGAGCCAACAATATTATTATACAATGTCAGGTTTATTAAAAGGAAAAAAGCTACAGCAGAGGGGAAATGTAGTAAAGAGAAAGAATATACAGAAAATAATTTCTTAATTAGGATAACAGAATTTGGTTTTAGGTTTGCTTATAGGTTTAGGTTTAGGTTTGCTTTAGGTTTGCACTGTTTGCTCATACAGTGTCACTTACGTTTGGATGTCAAAACCTTCTTAAAATAAATTATAAAAATTAAAAATGTAAATTTGAGAAATTGAAAAATAAGAAAATGACAGATGCATGGTGATATAGGTGAAAATATTGTGACAAAATGGATATGAAGATATGAGCTTCCTCGGTTCACCTGTGTTTCCTATAACTCTGGCAGCAGCTTTCTTCAGAAATGTTGAGCTTGTGGAGCTTCCCCTCTGTTTTAGAGGGGTTATTTTGTTGCTGCTGAAATCACAGAACATTTTTTATCAATATTAAAATATTATGTTTACGTTTATGTTAAATAAATTAGCTCACTTCCAAGTAACACCTTTACTAAAACTCTCATCTACACATAATAGGTGGTTAAAAGCCCAAACTTTAACAAAAGCTCAACCGAGTTAACGTTAACGTTAGCTTAACCTCTTCTGAAAACGGTTGAGATGCTAACGGACTTTTTCCGAAGACACTAAACCATGTCTATAAAGTAAATATTCAACAAAAGCGTGTCAATTACAAGTAAGAGAAGTGTCAAGAACAGTTGTGTGTATTATTTGTGTGCTCTTAGAGACTAATCTTACTTGAAAGCAGTGAAAACAACAGCGAGAGAGGGAGTTTTGCTGCCTGTCAGTCGCAGTGGTCCCGCGCCGTTTCCATGGCAACTCTGCGCCACTCCAGTGTTTGAAAGCGACTCGAAAGTTCAGGCGCACGGCCATTGATTAACCCCATAGATTAAACCACGTCAAAAGCATGCAGCATTTACAAATATAAATATCTAGAATTAGAACATTACTTAAATAAAAATCTCATAAATATTAAATTATTAATTTAAAACTAATTTTGGAGATCTATGTGGAGATTTAATATGTGCAATGGCCTATGCATTTTTAGTTATTAGTTATTTTTTTGCTAAAGCCTAGACTACTTCTGGTAAGTGTTAATGCTTTTCCCCGGGCTTAAGTAAAAATATGTTTGTGAAAAATAGTAGGCCTAGTATGATTTAATTAAATGCATTTATGGTGAGACAACTAAATTTTCATGTCAATCTGTGTACATTTTGACCACGAACAGTCACTTTAATTCAGCGCGTGCAGCACAGCTGAGCATGTCTGAGACTAAGAGTTTTAAACTGTGCAGCCTACAGCTCTAAAAAGACCAGCCATTTCTCATATTTATATCACATCCTTTATCAAAATGGTTAATTATAAAAGACATGTTGTTGTTTTAGTGCAAAGAGATGGACCCGTGCAAATATCGGCCTCCTGTATAGTGGGCCGACCCAAAGCCGCTGTAACGGAGCTGGGGAATAGAGCACTGACTAACAGGAGTTCTGCCTATGCCTGGCCGATGCCTCTGCGATGTTATAGGGAGGGAGGCCGACGCTCGATGTTTGGCCGACGTCGGCCAGACGTACGTGTGCTATCTGGGTATTGTAGGCATACAATAGAACGTAGCCTACTTCTCAAAATAATAATAATAACAACAATAATAATACATTTTATTTGAACATTATTTAAAGGAATATTTATTTTTTTGTCCATGGTTTAATTTAGTAAATCTGTTTTTGCAGCGCTTCCCCAAAAAATAAAAAGACACAAGTTTAAATTTACATTTGATTACCACCGTTTTTGATAATATATTTGGATTAAATCATAAAAAGTAGGGGTGTAATGATACACAAAACTGACGGTTCGGTTTTCCCACGGTTTTGACGTCTCGGTTCGGTTCAGTTTAGAAAGCTAAAAAAAAAAATTTAAACAGTGGTTTAATGAAAAAATGATGTCTTTGTCTTTAAATTAATTCAATTACAATTAAACGTTTTGCAAGGATTAAAAATCTGCTAATGATGTAAACTATATAGGGAGCCGCACATTACTACAACATTAAAGGTTAACAACAGAGCCTAAATTTAGATGCTATTTATTTTTTAGATATAATAATCAACACCCAACACATTGTATGAAAACATGTGAACATAAGGCAGTTTTTGCATTAACTTTACTCTAATTCGTTATTGAAATATAATAATTTACACAGTTGCTGTCATTTTCATGAAACATATTTTAAACGTACATTAAATAATCAAGATATAATTAACAGGTTAAGTAAAATATAATATGTAGGATAATATTGTGCATTTATTTAGTGCAAGAGTTAATTTCTCTAGGAACCAACAAGTTGTGGAACCTGAATCACTTGCCTGCTGAGGTAAATATAAGGCTAGACAAGCTATGCAGTTTTATTGACGTCTTTGCGCTGCTGAAACACTGATTGAGCGATTACACGAGTTATGATGCCTTTCAGTAAGTATACTGTATTTTTCAACATACCTTCAGGTGTCCATTCATGTTTATTCTGTAACTGAGGAAGAGATGATCGCGTTTACTCGCGTTTACTCCGCGCTGTCGCTTGAAATGAGGAGCTAGTACAGCGATCTGTCACGCCACATCAAAGAGCGCCAAACGGCATTTATTGTTTGATTTTTGTGATCAAATAGTCAGAATTTGAAGATTACACCTTGCTTATTATCGAAAGTAACAAAACACGGAGCTTGCTATTTGGTGTTAATGGTGGTTAGGCGACTACAAAACTGAATTCGTTGTGTACACATTCCAGGCAGTGTTGCCAGATCTCGCGGGACAAAAAAGCAACCAGGCCCGTGAAAACAAGCCCAAAACAAGCGACTTTTTCTCATAGACAGTAAAAGAGCTTTTTCTACGGAGCCCCCCTAGGTTCCAGGAAGAGAAAAATAAATAAACTGTGTGCACGGTTTTACAATCCGTGGTGACAGATAGTTTTAAACTGTGGGTACAGATTGTCAATTTACACCCATGTGGACAGATTGGTAAACTGTGCCTAGTTTTGTAAAACTGTGCACACGCTAGTTTATTTTTCTTCTGTAATGAAGCTTGGCTGTCCATCTAGTGAAAAATGTTGGTACTGCGGCCAAATAAAATCTTACTGAAAGCTCATTATTTGAGATATCAACCTAAAATTTGGAACACAACTTCTTCAGATTTTTGGCTTACATTTTCTGGCAGTTTTAGAGTAAAATATATTTTGTAATATATATATTTTGTATAAAATATAAATAATTATATTTTTACGTTGTTCATTTTCATAAACTCAAACTTGTATAACTTTTTTTCTGTTTCACTTTCCTCATTTCATAAAACTTAGCTTCAACAATAATCTGGCAAATGTCTTCTTTAAAACAAGACCAACCATAGGTCTATATTCCAAAGCATTCTTGAATTACAACCATTTAAGTTTGAATAGTGATTTTCATGTCTATTCGAAAAAAGGGGGAGTGACAGTTAAAGGGTTAAACAATATTAAACTATAATATCTATATCTATAATATCTAAAATATAATTTATATATAAAAACTCTCCTACAGTCCAGTCACTATCAGTCGCGACGGTCACGACTCGCACCTATTTTCATTTAAACGTCACTCACTGACGTTTCCTAACCAGAAAAAAAAAGATTGCCCTGCTCTGCCTCTGATTGGCTAGTACTCATTGCCATCTGGGTCAGAGCCAATTAGAAGCAGGATGTGGGTGGGAAAAAACTCTGTGTATAGGGAAAGGGGAGAGACAGAGGGAACAGGCAAGACAAACTCCTACGTTTAAATAACATATAGAAAATATCTGCTTGACAACGAGCTGAGAACAAGCCCAAATAAGCAAGTACACTTTAGAAACAAGCCCAAAAAAAACGCGACCCGCAACTAACAATATTTGTAAGCGACTTTACAGAAAAACAAGCCCAAAGTCGCTTATAATAAGCGGACTTGGCAACACTGATTCCAGCTCCAATTAATGAGCCGGGCTGGGCGGGGCCGGGGTAGCTTGCAGGGCGGGGCGTGTTCGGTACGCCATGAGAGTATCGCCATTCGAATCGTGGGTTCTGTATCGCGGTTCTTCGGTTTGGTTCGAATATCGTTACACCCCTAATAAAAAGAAACATTAATTTTCTGAATAAAATACATTTCATAGGACAATATTATTCTTAAACATTTTAATAAATTATTAATGTTAAAAATAAGTTGTTAATCTAATTCATTATTAATTATCGAATTTAATTGATTAGACATGTTTTATTGAAATTTTAATAAACAAACAAATTATTTCAAGTTTGTAATAATAAAAGCATTTGTTCAACCAAAAAAAATTCCTGTTTTCATTAATTTAACTGTCATTTTAACTGATGATAATAATAATAATACCCATAATTTAATAATACAGTTTATTTATTTAACAATTGATTAATACTGTAAACCGTGATATTTTCTGAGACGTTACCATGCTGTGAAAATCTTATACCATTACAACCCTACACGGGAGGGTCCCCCACCCCACCCCCGCTGTTAAAAAAGTAACTCAGTAACTTTTACTCTGAGTCAATTTCAAATGAGCTACTTTTTACTTTTACTTGAGTAGATTTTTAGACCGGTACTTTTACTTGTACTTAAGTAAAATTTCATTGAAGTAGTAGTACTTTTACTTGAGTAGAATATTTTATTACTCTTTCCACCTCTGCAAAATTGAACTAACATCTGTAAAATAGTGGATAAATACTGTATGTACTTACTCTTTCTAATTTTCGACTGTGTTGCTGTGCGCCCTACGAATTGCAGGTGAAGGTAGTAATGCAGCTACATTCCTTTAAAAAAAAGTTGAAAACTATTATTACATAAATATTTCCAAGTATAGTACCATTAGCCTATAACTGATGTGAATAATGGCTGTATATGCGTGTCAATGGGCCATTACCGGAGATAGCACACCGCAAACATTAACACATTTGTGCACTTCATCAACCGGGCATATTTAAAAATGCGATGGAATATGCGGGATATTTATGCAATTTAATGCAATGAAATTGCGGGAACTTGCAAAAATTGCGGGAACTTGCAAAACGTCTCAGGTTACGTATGTAACCCTGGTTCCATGAGAGGAACGCTCTGCGTGATTGCGTCGGGAAGCACGTGTATAATCAGTCCAATGGAAGAGCGAGACGTCATAGGCGGTGACGTCATAGACCAGGAAGCTATAAAGCACACCAGAAAACAGACCGCGACAGCTTCTGAAAAAGCCTGAAGCAAGTCGATCAGGGCATGCAGGAAGTATGGCAGGAGAACGCAGCGTCTCGTTCCCTCTCAGGGAACCAGGGTTACATACGTAACCTGAGACGTTCCCTTTCAAGGGAACTCGAGCTGCGTTGAGACGCGGTGGGAACCCCATACCCACTACGCCATAAGACAAATGCCCGTTCTGTGTGTCCTTGCGCACACTAGAAGCAAGCAACCTAGCCCCGGGAGTGGAGAGGTGTAGGTCATAAAGTCTGACAAATGTATGAGGTTAGGACCAGCCTGCCGCATTACAAATATCCTGAAGGGAAACACCCGAAATTAAAGCCTAGAGGCAGCTATACTCCTTGTAGAATGGGCCTGAACAGCCACAGGTGAACGCTGTCCGGCCGCTTCATAAGCAAGTGAGATAGCCTCAACTACCCACTTGCTCATTATCTGTTTAGATGCAGGGCAACCTATCTTAGGTTACCCGAAGCAGACAAATAATTGTTCTGATAAACGCCACTGAGCAGCTCTGTGGACCTAAGCATCCAAAGCCCGGATAGGGCATAACAGATTTAAGATTTTCCTGATCTGGGGTATTAAAGGTGGAGGACAGAAGGCCTGGAACACAAATGACCTGCACATTTAGTAGGGACCTAGAAATACAACCAGATCTGGGGTGAAGAAATACTACCACCAACCAGGTGCAAATCCAAGTACGTGCAGGCCTCAGCCTCATGTACCACGGAGAAGACGAAATTAAGGATCTCTCCTCAGAGATAGCCCAGCAAAGAAACATTCATTACAGAAATCAAGTACTTTACCAACAGGGCAGAAACGAGATTCAGAAGGCGTTCTCTGCACCAGGCAGAGAACAGCATATTAGTCTTCTCGTGGAGGGAGCTCTAGACTGGAGTATGGTCTCCACGACCTCGGTCGAGAAACCTGAATCTATGAGCTGGGCCCCCTCAGAGGCCGGGCCCACAGTATCCACAACTCCAGAGCTCCCAGGAGCAAAGATATCGGGAAAAGCGTATAGGTGTAGCGGCAACCACACCTATTACATTACATCCAGTCTAAGCGGAGCTGGATGCGTGAGGGAGAACCACAAGGGCAATGCATTGTACAAGTGATGCGAAAGGTCGACTTGTAGTTTGACCGAAGTTCTCCCTAAGAAGCTCCACCACCTCGGGGTGAAGTCTCCATTCCCCGGGCCACAGCCCCTGCCTCAACAGGATATCTGCTCTGATATACGAGACCATCAGTGTGTTATCCGGACCCTTCGCCGACCAACCACTCATGATTGCCCCCGACTTGTGAGGGAAACATCCGTCGATAGCATTATGCGTCGACAAGAAGCCCCCAACACTGGGCCTGGACGAGGAACCAAGGTTCTTCCACATGACCGAGGCACGAAGGCATAGCCGCGTGACCTTGATCATGCGAAAACGGATTTCCCCTCGGAGAAAACCCCTTGGTCCCGAGCCACCACTGCAGGGGTCTCATGTACAGAAGGCCAAAAGTAACTATGTTGGACGCAACTGCCATGAGCCCCAGCCAAAGACCTTTCACCGAGCGGCCACTCATGACCGCCCCCCATCCTGTGAGGGAAGCATCCGTCGATAGCGTGACGCGTCGACAAGAAGCACCCAGCACTGGGCCCTGGCGAGGAACCAAGGTTTCTTCCACATGACCGAGGCACGAAGGCATAGCCGCGTGACCTTGATCATGCGAAAACGGATTTCCCCTCGGAGAAAACCCCTTGGTCCCGAGCCACCACTGCAGGGGTCTCATGTACAGAAGGCCAAAAGTAACTACGTTAGACACAACTACCATGAGCCCCAACTGCCTCAGAGACTGTTTGCAGTGAGTGACTGACCTAGTTTTACATTCTTTACGGCTGTGAGAATCGCAGAAATACGTGCCGGAGACAGACGTGCTTGCATTGTTGTCGAATCCCATAATACACCTAGAAAGTGGTCCTCTGAGCTGGGAGGAGTACACTCTTTTTGGTGTTGAGCCGCAACCCCAACCTCCTTATGTGGGACAGAACGACATCTCGATGTTGAACTGCCAAAAGCTCGGACTGAGCTAAAATCAACCAATCGTCGATATAATTTAATACGCGAATGCCCTGGAATCTCAGAGGAGCCAGAGCTGCATCCACGCATATTGTAAAAGGTGTGGGGTGATAACCTAGAACGAATGGAAGAACCCGATACTGGTATGCTTCGCCCCTGAAAGCAAACCTCAGGAACCTCCTGTGATGAGGATGGATAGATAAGTAAGCATCCTTTAAGTCTATTGTGACAAACCAGTCCTCGGACTGAATCTGTGACACAATCATATTTAGCGTAAGCATACTTTGAACTTAAGATTCTGAAACCTGCTGTTTAATTGACGCAGGTCTAGAGTAGGACGCAACCCCTCATCCTCTTTCGGAACAATGAAGTAATGGCAGTAAAACCCTGACTGTCTGCCGGGAGGAGGAACCCCTTCTACAGCTCCTTTTGCAGAAGTGTCAGTACTTCCTGCTCCATAACCAAAGCCTGCTCGGGGTCCACCACAGTGGGGAGGACCCCTAGAAATCTGGGCGGACAAGAACCGAATTCTGAACCCTTTTCTATAGTGTGCAGGACCCACCGAGAAATATGTGGCAGTAGTTTCCACGCTGCCAGAAATTCTACTAGGGGAACCAGTCTCTCAAGACTGGCCTCTGGATTTGGTTGAACAGTCACTACGGTGCCCTGAAGCGGCGAACCGGCAGGGAACAACCGAACTGACCGTTCTACGACCCTCCTCGGAGGATCGTATGGGGACGCTGACACCTCGGTGCCCTGAACGGCGAACCGGCAGGGAACAACCGAACTGGCAGCGCTGCGACCCTCCTCAGAGAGTCGCACCCCAGAGGGCGCCGAGGAGAAACGATTTCTCAAAACCGTCCCTGCCCCGGAGGAGCCCTCAGAAGCTTTATTAGAGATGACGACAGTCCTCAGATCTTGCCTCCCTTTAAATAACTTAGTTCCAACGACCCTCCTCGGAGGATCATTGGAAAAAGCAGGCACCTCGGAACCTCGGAAAAGTTCATGAGACTGCTCCGCCCAGCAGTCTCAGGAACATTAG
Organism: Siphateles boraxobius; assembly: GCF_051911475.1. Classification (NCBI taxonomy): domain Eukaryota; kingdom Metazoa; phylum Chordata; class Actinopteri; order Cypriniformes; family Leuciscidae; genus Siphateles; species Siphateles boraxobius. The sequence goes on along the minus strand of NW_027508920.1, from coordinate 2,112,359 downwards.
ATTGGTGAGGAAGAAACCTCTGGAACGCCGCTGAACGGTTTATTCTTAGTTTTTTTTTGTTTTTTTTTATCAGAAAAACTTATATATATATATATAAATTATCACTCCGTGGCCACCAGCAGGAAAACAACCGAACTGGCCGTGCTGCGACCCTCCTCAGAGAGTCGCCACCCAGAGGACGCAGAGGAGAAACGATTTCTCGAAACCGTCCCTCCCCAGTATAGCTTATCTGTTTTTGCACGACGCAATTCTCGAATAGCGTCAGTGCTGACAACCTCACATTCATCCATGTCTTTATAATTTACCCACCAGCGTTGCCTAATAAAAAAAATTATTTAGATGGCTGGTGGGTAACGTCGGGGTTAAAAATGATGACGCCGACTCTGGAGAGAGAAAGCTAGTAAGCGTCTCTTTAACCCGAGGCACTGTCATACCATGATACTTAATACCCATAGCATTACTATAGTTAGACGTTGGGCATTAAACACATAAAATAGAAACCGACTTATTCCACGATCTCGACACCTCAGTGTGGTGTGTGGAGATAGGGAAAAAACGGCAGTCCCCGACGAGGAGGCTGAGATACAGAGTTTTTCTGTTTTTAGATTTATTTCATCTAATAAACTCTTTTTATTTTCACTCTCATAATGTTCAGCTGGCCAGAAAATATTTAACTAGCAACAGCACTAGATAAACCTCCTTTTAAAGCTCCTCTTTATTCAACAGAGTTATGAGCTGACTTATTTATTCATTTATTGAAAACTCAAACATCTGCCTTTTCTTAATATCTTTATTTGTTTTGTTCTCTTTTTCTAAACAAAACACTAACGATACCAATTCCTCGGAACTGGAAATCGCCAGCACTGGATCTGGCAGGTGAAAGCTGAAATAGGGCGGGGCCCGTCCCAACCCCCGCTGTCAGAGCCGTTTGCGAACCCCAAAATGCGAGTCGCCGCCGTGCATCGGCAACAGCGGGACCCGCGCGGGGAGCGCGAACCGAACCGTCCTCCTCGAAGAACGCCCGGCGGGAGCGGAGCGTCCTCACGGACAGCTTCTCGCAATGCTCACAGTCAGCCCCCTCGAGAACTGACTGTGGCATGCTCCACTCCCAAATAGTAACAAAAAGCTGATGTGTGTGTCCCCACCCGTGATATAACGTGGGCAGGGAACAACACAAAAGCTGCTTGCTCTCTTTTGCCATATAATATATATTTATTGCAACTTGACAGACAACAATAAATATGACAAGGACAGAATACACAGATCGCTTGCTGAAGGCAACAGAAGCTGTTGCGGTCTGTTTTCTGGTGTGCTTTATAGCTTCCTGGTCTATGACGTCACCGCCTATGACGTCTCGCTCTTCCATTGGACTGATTATACATGTGCTTCACGACGCAATCACGCAGAGCGTTCCCACCGCGTCTCAACGCAGCTCGAGTTCCCTTGACAGGGAACTGCGGTTTGATGAAAAAGAGAAAAAAAGTGATTCCCCCAACACCCTGTTCTCACTAGGCTACTACCTTAATGTAAAGAGTCATTTCTTATTACTTCCTTTGATAAGCAAGCATACTACATCATAGAAAGTGCTGGGAATATTTAATTTCTCATCTTGTTTTATTTCAGACTGTAGCGAGTGTAAATAAGGTGTGGCCCCTTTAAGAGCTGCTCGCTCCCTGTTGAACTGTCTGCAGTGTTATATTATATGTGCGCCTTGAACACCCCATGTGTGCGGGTAATTTCTGTTTGATGCTACTTCTTTTATCTTATTTTGTTTATTAAGTAACGATGTGAAGGTAGAATGTGTGACAGACAGTTATACGAGTTCGATTTGTGTGATGTCAATCGCCTCCGTGAGTCTGTCTGGCCTCTGCAATAACTTCAGTTGTGAGCTATCCCATCGCGTAATTGCGTCACTTCATAACGTTCCCATGGAAACAGGGGGAAATGGCTGCTCTTGTGTGAAGCAAACGTAACATTTTTCAACTTTCTGCTAAGATATATGTGACTTTTTTGCAACGAAAATGCGAGGATTATGAAATCATGCAAACCCCGCATATTTTGCACGGAAATCGGCAATTTATGCGGCGAAAGTGCGGCGTATTTGAAAAAATGCGGCCCCCGCATGAATATGCGGACTTTGGCTGATTATGCATTGAATTCAGCGATCGCATAATCGCGTTTTTCTGGAGGGACAGATAAACAGTATAGTCAAATTATCCAGCATAAACACTATAGTCAAATGATGCAGCAAAAACACTATAGTCAAATGATGCAGCATTATAGTTAAATGATGCAGCATAAACACTATAGTCAAAAATATAATCTAAACATACATAATATTTTGTACATATAATTTTTCATATCATACAGCATATAGCATAGTCTAGACAATTTAAACGTAACTAAAAGCGGCCTATTAAGATATATTTTAAATTTCAATACTGGATGGCAAGTCTGGAAATAGTCCAACCAGTAAAATATGTACAAGTTTATATAAAATAGCTTGTCAACTAATGTAAGTTAAACTAAAAGACTTACTCATCCGAAATTGCATCCACGGCTGGATCAAGTCGCACTTCAAAATACAAACGTTCGTCATCGGAGTCCCGCTCTTTTTCTGAGGAAAATGTGAAGTCGTCGTCACTATCCAGGTCGAGCTGAAGAGCTTCTTCGCCTGTGTAGCGTGCCATCTTCCAAACGCGCAGGAAAGTGAATGAATCTAGTGATGGAACTTGCTGCTTTTAAGGCATTTACCTGGGGGGCGTTTATCTATTTTGCATAGATCGCCTCAACCCAGCTAACACAGTTACGTTGTGAAGACGTAACCGGACCAGACCATATTCGTCGTAGCGACGTACCACATAACGTTCCAGCGACGTAACTTTGTGATTCCCATAATCGTCGTGGCAACGTTATAGTGGTACGTCGCAAGAACGTGATGAGGACGTCTTAATGACCAAACTGGTATGTTGTGAGGACGTATCATCAAAGGACCGTGTTAGTTGTAGCGACGTACCACATAACGTTCCAGCGACGTAACTTTGTGATTCCCATAATCGTCGTGGCGACGTTATAGTGGTACGTCGCAAGAACGTGATGAGTACTTCTCAATGACCAAACTGGTATGTTGTGAGGACGTAACATTAAAGCACCGTGTTAGTTGTAGCAACGACCAAAACCACATAAAAAAAATCTCTAATCAGCATTTATTCAGTGTGTTACCTGTACGATTGTGTGTAGCCTATATGCACCGCATGCATCAATGTGTCACACACGTGTGCCTCAAGAATCAATCAACTAGAAAACATTCATATCATTTATTAATCAGCAGTTAGTTGATGACATTTTCCACAGTAAGCTAATAAACAATTAACATATAATTTTTTAGAATATATATTGTAAAAGTTAACAACAAAGTTATTGAGAAGTGAAAATTTGGCATATACATTAATTTTAATTAATTTGATCTTTAAGAAAAAAAAAAGAAAAAAAACAATGAAAATTTCTAATGAATCAAAAAGTCTTATTCGTCTTCAAAAAGTAGGAGAGTTTCATCATCGTCATCATGCTGCTGCACACCTTTTCTCTGGTCCTGCTTCTGCAAAATGAAAAGTATATTTCAGTTTTATACAATTAATTGCACATAATTTTTTTTAGTTGACTTTGACATTTGTTGAAATTAAATTAAATGTTAGATTCAGCTGGTCAATATGATTTATTTAAAATATGATGGTTTCATTATATTAATCATATAAGATAACTATAAATATACTATAAATCCAGTAATTGTGTTTACTAAATGGCTCAAATGCAGGAAACAAATACATGCAATAGTGAGTTTATTAGTATTAGTGGATTAAAAAATAGTAGCCTATATAGGGATTACGTGAGAAAACCAGTTCTCTTCACACTTCATCACAGTAGGTGGCGGCATGTTGGTTCGCAACCCGCCATTAAACCAAAATGAAGAAGAACTGACGTTTGTTCGGCAGTTGTTGAATGAACGATATAAGAAAAAACTTCAGCTGCGCTGTGTGAGTAACCATGAATCATATCTTTCATTCTAATATTTTATTTGTTGTTATGATTGTCAGATGTCAACTGTATGTAAATTATGACGAGGTGAGATGCGCTAATCATGTTAGTTTATAGCACGAGATCCAAACTTTTGTTTTACCTAACGTTAATTAGATTCGAATGAGCGGAATTGGAATAGTTAAAATTCAAACATACCCCAAGCCTAATTGACCTAAACGACATAATGTGAAATGTTCTTTTGTCAGACTAAACTCCTTCCAAACACTGTAGGAGGCCACTGCCCGCATCACCCGCCGGGTGTTTTCCCCAGGGTTTGGACCTCCAACAAGACTTAAATGGTGTGTCTACAAGATGGAATACATTTTCAAAATGGTAATAACTTTTGTTATTTAACTTAATTCTAACACTTTTTTGTCATTTCACGTATAGTTCACTATTCACATACCACTCTATTCCGAAATGTCTCCTCTTTCATTTTTTCTTCAAGAGAGAGGAGTTCCTCCATAGTGCCACACACATCAAGGCTCATCTCCTCCACTCGCTGACTAGTCCCATCACCCAGGGCACGAGCATAGAGTTCATACAGGGCTGCTGTTGAGCTCCTCATCGCCTTCATCTCACTCTCTATGCTGATGATTCTCTGAGTGAGTAGGCTCAGGAGGTGATCTGGGAGAATCAATATTGATTCATTCAAATAAAGGTAAAAACTAAGTTTCAAATTATGTTTTGCATTTACCATTCTTCTGGATGTCTCTAGGAGGCGCTGGTCTTAATGATGCATCAAGAATGGTACAATCTTCAGGTCTTGATTGCGTTAGTGTGGTTTGTTTGTTCGGTTTAAATGCTGGGGGAAATGGCAGCTGAGGTTCCACTGTAAATAAGAAATGAAATGTACTTGTATTGGTATCAATCAACTAATGAAATTAATTTGGGTATTCTGAAAACCCCCAAACACTGTGGTAAAGTAAAAAAATTAAAACTAAGAAAGGCCTACCAGTTGTTGTACAGTTCACCCGGTTCTTCTTTTTGGGGTGAGGTACTGAAGAAGTATCTTTAAAAAAAAATGAATAAAAATGATTTTTGAATTACTTTAATTGTTTACTGGTAAACTTTTTCACATGCTCAGGTTCATACCTTCATCGGAGCTGCTGAGACACACTTGTCGTTTTTTTCTCTTAGGAACGTCATCAGAGCTCTCCACAGAAGACTGCACAGCTGCTCTTTTGGACCACTTTTTAGCAGTTTCATAGTCACCTGAAGTAAAAATACAGTGAGTATAATTTAGCATTCCTTAACAGTAGTTGCACTAACATTTTGTTTGAATGGTCCTTTAAAGTAAAATGAAATACCTGTTTTTGCAAACACTCTGACCCTGTGCCTGGTCCAATTTTTTTTATCAGGTAGTTCAAGCCTTTTAATTTTTTTGGTCACATTAATTGGTGGCCAGTAACAGTATTGTACCTGCATTAAAATAGTACAATTAAATTATGAAATAAATATTGTAGAAGTAGAAAATAATTGCAAACTGTAATATGAAAGCAATAGTAACTGAAAATCTAACTCAAGTAAAAAGTTAGATGTAAATGTTAATAATTGAGAATTGTACTCAAAACACGCTAAATGGAACTAACATTTGTTGGGAGAACAATGTGTTAAATTTGAAAAGAGAAACATGAGGAAAAAAAATAGAAGAGTTGTCCTTACAAGGAGGGCATGCAAATACTTTTGTAAAAAAAGATTAAAAGTGCTTTACAAAAAATGTGCATCAATAATTTTAAAGATGCACTGTTATGTTCCATAAAAGCAAGAATTGTCCATTTTGATTTTCATGGTGAATGTAAAGATATTTGTTAATGTATGTTGTTGATACAAGTGAGATTTAATACCTCATCTTCTTCAAAAAGCCAGGTCTGTAGTACCAAATCACAAGTCCCCTCCTCCAAAAATTCAACTATTGCATACATTCTGCAAGAAGCAAGAAAAATCATTATAAATGGAAAAGAAGCTAATTATATTTACCAATCGCCTCAAATCACATCATATGACAACCTATTACCTTTGATTATAACTTGTGGAGCAATGACAGAAAAATCACACTCCTGTCTTCTGCATTCATCTTTATCGCATGTTTTGTGAGTTCTGATGTTGGAATCCATTTGATAGTGTTGTTTTTTTGGTTGTACGTGTAGGCACCAATCAAAAATGACATGCATGGGCTGTGGAACAGAGGGTACGGTTTACTGTACACACGGCAAAGCACTCTTTCTTCCTTGTCTGGCACTTGAAGAATTTCACAGCATTGGCCCCCACTGAGGATGTATGCACAGTCTCGGGCCTTTGTAGAGATTTTCTGTACATTTGTATTGTTTGGAGTTTTTTTCTGTTTGCTCATCTCTTCCAGTCTCTTAGAAACCTGAATCAGTGGGTGTCTGCCAGAACGCACCATCTTCTTCAGTGACTGCAGGTAGTTTTCAAACATGAAGGCACTACAATTTTCCAGACAACCAAAGTTTTCTGCATCACTTGCTATGTGCAGCATGGTATGGGTGTTGTACACGAGGAACTCCTGTCCATAGAGTGTCCTACCTTTTTCCACAAAGTATTGCAGCAGTTCATTGGCATATTTGGAATGTTCCTGCACAAGACTTGGACATACTAGGATTGCCATGGCCACACTGAAAGAAAGGAAGTGTAAGTACATGTCATCTGGCAGTATTCCCTTTAACACAATCTTCCCTGTGTATAAAAGGAACTGACGAAACTCGGTTGCTTTCCATCTGTCCAGCTCCTCAAGACCCCTAGGCTTTCGCACAAATGCAGATGGTATGCAGTTCCGGAGAGACAGCAGTCTTGCACTAATCTCTTTGGTTTGGCTGGCCGAAACCCTCACAGCTCTGTCTCCTCTGGTCCAGATGAGCAGGAGCCTTTTCATTACACCGAGACAAGCCTGGTGCATGTAATCAATGGGAAAGCACCTCACCATGTCTATGGGGAGGTGAGACACAGGTGTGTTCCCATGGTGATGCTGAAATTGTGTTTGGTTTCTGAATGCTTCATCTGTCCGGAGTGTGAGGTCAGCAGTCTCTTGGTATGTGACTCTGTTTAACCACACACCTTTTTGCTCACATCAGTCACAGCCAAAGTACCCGGAATACAGTTTACTATTTTTCACTAATGCACGAGCTGGAGCATCACACACAAAGCACCTCAGATTGACATTTATTTTTCTTCCCATGAAGGTAATCCCGTCATTCATCAGATGACCCAGGTCCCTTACTGTGTCTTCCAAAAAACCAAGATCTGTTGGTCGACTTGCACCACATGTCAGAGCCGTGGGGAAAATGGTAACAGGATCTAGCATGACTGCGCAAAGGATTGGCCACATACATGTTTTGGAGCTTTTGTACAGTGGTAATCCATCAACGTTCAGGGATAAATCAATACAGTGGAGTTTAACTATTTCATCAAGTGGGTAACTTTCTAACGTTTCTTGTAATTTCTGTTTTAGTGGAAAGTAAACGTATTCCATTCCAGATGATTGCTGTGTGTCAAGTTGCCGGGGAGTGTGCAAAAGGGTCCGGGCAGTTGAGGGTAATTCACTGTGTCCATGCCTTTTTAACAATTTAAGAAGGTTGTCAAGTGCATTGTGTTTTATCTGGTTTTCAATAGCCCAAGTGGACAGCTCTTCTGCCAGTGACGTGTCCTTACTGTCGTCGTCTTCAAGGTGAAAGGCCAAGGATTCATTCAAGCTGTTAATTACCTCCCATGTTGTTGCTATTGGCTGTTCTCTTGCATTTTCAGAGTGCAAATGGTGTTCAGTGTCAGATGAATATTCCTCACAATTCTGCTCCATATCAACTGACATTACTACTCCGTCAGCACCTTCTGATTGTTCTTCAACTGGAAGATCAAGTGATTGTACTTCAACGGCTGGATTAGTCTCCAGGTGAGATGGCGATCTGGACAATGCCTGCCTTGTGGTTCTCCAAGCATGCACATATTTCCTGTGCATCTCTCTCTTTTCAGAGCTCATTCTAGGAGAGTAGCATTTATTTAATTTATATTTAATTTGTACACCCTTTTTTTTATATACCCAATCTGAGCTTTCAAGTTAGTTAAATTGTCTTATTTTTCTTAAATATTTAGGGATCACTGATTATCAGATTTTATTTTTAAATATTGTATTTTTGTAATGTTTGGTCCTTTTGTGGTCTTTCAGCACTAAAACCAAATCCTACTAGAAAGAACATGTTACTGTAAATTTGTAAATGTCTTACCTTGTAGTGTTGAAGGCAAAATGAAAGAACTTATGGACAAAAACTGCAACACATCAATGTGAATGGTTTGTTATTTTTAGGCACTTGCAATAGATATTAATTGGTAAAATGTTACTTTGCTATATATTGAACAATTCACATGAAATTAAACTGCAAATATATAAAAAAAATCTATTTATCAAGTTGGAAGTTTTGCAGTGCTCTCTTAATTTCTGAATCTACATAAATAGCCTATGTATGGATAGTTGTCCCATCGCAAAAAAATTACCAAATATAAATATCCAATGTAAGTTTAAAAATAAAATATACAACATATATTACTGACAACACATTTAGGAGCAGCTAAGTAATATGATTTACCTTGCAATTAAAACTGAGGCGACAGAGGAAGACAATCCAAAATCTAATAAAACAAAAGTAGTTAAAAAATTTATTTCATTAATCAAACCTGGTAACAGTCCTAAAGTTTCATGTTACATGTATGCTTCATTATGCCAATAAATACTGAAAACTTGTCTGATAGTTAGTCAAAACGTACTTACGAAACCAAAGCTCTTAAAAGTCTTAGCTCTTAAAAGAACTTTTGGGGTGTACAGTATCGGGCTGCTGTGGACACGTGCAAAAGAAAAAGAGAAAAACAATAAACAAGGCTGAATATGAGTGTGATGGGCCTCTATACGAGTTAAAATGTTTCATTACAGACTAATCAGAACGTAATGAACATGGCAAATCTGAGATGTAGGATGACTGGTGTGTATGACTTACAACAAGCAGATGGTACCTGAAGAAGCTGAAAAAGAGAAGAGAATAATTATTTTATAAATCATAAAAAGGTTTAAATGTATAAATTGTATGATAACATCGAAAAATAAGCTATACGAGTTCATATGTGTGAACTATCCCTCTCAGTCAGAGCGCATTAGAGCAAATGACATCATACATCTAACGGTATTAATTTGTAAATTGTCCCTAATTAGATTTCTTTTTTGTTTAAATGTATAATTTGAATATAAATTGAATTAATTTAAATGTTAATGTAATGTAATGTTTAAAGATGATTCCAAAAATATATGTATTTATACAAATTCAGGCTGAATCAATGGTCTGCACAGTCTACACCCAACTGTGACCTTAGTAATAAGTTCATGAAGTGAACCACATCTTTCTACAAACAAAGGTGTATTATTGTGACTTGGCCAAAAAGCTACTTGCACTGGGGCGCCTATTGTTTTTATGGTCCGCTTCAATAAATACTTTTCAGTGTGTTTGCACAGTATTGAACCATAGACCTCATTTTAAACTCCAGTACAATAGGTGGCGGTATGCATATAGTCTGCTGTCCGCCAGTAAACCCACAGGTGAACAGGAACTTGGGCCATATCCGCTTATACACACACACGGCTGGTAACGTAAGATGTATCGCTGGAAGACTGCGGATACAGAAACACTTTAAAAAAGGTAAGACGTTTTATAATGTAAACGTTTATTATGTGTTTAATTATAACTACATCAAATGTTAGCTTGTATTTTATTCAAGAATCAATTATTTCGACAGATTGTGCTTCGCGAGCTCTGCAATTGCATGATTTTGCGCATCGCTCGCCCAAGAAATGTACTTGTCTTGCGCACTTCACCCTCAGCGTATAACGTTTGCTGTGGACGAAAGGTTAATATATTAATTTATTACATGGCTTGGTTGAATTCTAATGGTTGAATTCTTGGTAGTATGCGGTCTATTATTTCTTGATAAAAGACATCTGTATAACACACCGTTGCCATGAAAAACAGAGCGTTGCCATGGACACAGTTCTGTTTGCTCTGGAGGATAAACCCCTTTTTAAAATCAATATTTTGTGTCAATTTATTGATTTATTTGTTAGGTAGCCATGTAATAAGTGTGATAATGTATAGCGATGCTGTTGTTATAGCGAATACATCCCCTTCAGACGGATTCAAGACCACTCCGTTCGCGTCGGGGTCCTGATCAGCCTGTCGGATTGCTCTACATTAACGTATCCCTACACATTTAACGTAACTTTACTTACCACAAATGTCACTGTATGTTTTAGCGGGGACAGTGGTCTAATGGACCTGAATTAAAAAACTAAAAATACGTGAACAACAATCTTTATATGAAAAAAATAAAATCAACTCGAGCTCGTCTATATCAGTCTATATCCACCCCTGTCTTCAACCAACAAACGTTAATTCCGTTATGGCAGTTATTTAGTATGACTGACGAGGAGCATTCTATGCATTTTAAATGTCTTATTTCCTTTACAACCCTAACTGGGTCAGGGGATTATGATGCAGGTAAGTTAGGCTATAGCTTGTTAAGAATGTTGAGGCTGTTGCTCTGTGTATACATGGATAGTTCATTCATGGGGAAATTGTTTAGAGAGTGCATTCACGCAACCTAACAATTGATGCTCATTACTGTGCCCTCTGTTTCTGTGTTTAAGTGCCTGGTGTCATAGTTTACTTCCTGGCTTGAAGGATGAAGCTGTAGGTAAGCAAATTAAAATGCCACACAACTACCTGACACCTTATCACTATTTTATATATATATGTGTGCATTTTAAGTAATATCAATCAAACTGAAGCTTTGCAACTGTTTAAAATTAATTTTGTTTTGTGAGGAGAACAGTTGCAACTTTGAACTTTGCAACTGTTCTCCTCACGAAACAAAATAAAATTTAAACACAAATCTGGTAGCATCACTATAACAGAAAAGTTAATGTTTTATAGTTTAAGCTCAAACTAACCAAAGTAAAACCTTTAACATTTTAATTACTAAAAGTAATTGAATTTTTAATATACCTCAATACCGGTGTATGTTGCTAGTTTTTACCTTTGTTTAGGCATTTTTTTATACAGTGGTAGTGAGCGAGTGGCCATGCATGGTTTTACCTGTGGTTACCAACTCTCACTATCAGAATATTTTCGTTTATGCCTATGATAATTATAAATGAAATAATTATTACCAATTGCTATGAGTTTGTATAATTCATATTTATTCCAAGGAAAAAAGTTTTACACAGCTGTAAACAAGTTCTGATGCTGCCCTCTGTAACCGGTAGGCGTGGCTTGGGACTGGCCTCATAGGGCAGTGAAGCAAGTGCATTCTGGGAGTTGTCTTTCATCCACATGAGCCAAAAAATACATTTTCTGGATTTTCTCAGTCTAGAAGGCACCAAATTCTAAAATAATTTCACATTTCTACTACATAACCCAATTTAAAAAGACATTAATCTTTCCAGCGGTGAAGTATACCTTTAACCCACCGGCCCACCTCAACATTTCGATTTGATAATCCAGCCCCCGAATTAAGCTAATTGAATAGCCCTGTCATATGATGTAGTTTATTACATGAGAAAGAGTGCCATTTTCCCTAAATATCAGCATGATTACAAATGTGATATTGTATTGTATAACAAAACAATAAGCAGAGTGGACTGCGATTAACATCAATGAAAAACATTACTGCAGGCTTCAACATGGCTGTGTTTACGATTAGAAATGTCAAACAAATTTCGCCTACATAGGTGATTGTAGCCCGTATAGGTATCTGTATGCATGAGACTGTCTGAATACCGGCAGAATTCACATTTTTGGTGTAAAAAGAGACACATTATGCAGAAGTATAATTTCCTGTTATGTGTGTTCGTCAGAGCCTGCAGAATCACCTTTTGCAGCCTGACTTTTTGACAGTTTGTCAGTTTAAATTAACATTAAATTGTGGTTGTAGAATGTGATATAGCCCAAGATTACATGAGAATGTATGTCTTACCTGGATCTTTTTTGTTTTGTTTTTGTTTTCCAGTAATTCAGCAATTGGACTCGTTTCCATCCTTTTTGGCCTCTTCTGCACTTGGAGTCATTGCTTTCATCCGATTCAGCGACTGTCGGATCTTCATTTCTGTTTGCATTACTCTGCTTAAATTTTAAACCCTTAGCAACAATAAAAGGGTTTTCCATTTTGGCTGTAGTTGTAGTCAAGTTATATATATATATAGTGGCATGAAAAATAACCACTAATAAGCATTGTCATACATTAAAAAAAAAAAAAAATATCTGCACACTGATTTACATTATGAAGAACACATTAAATTGACAGTATTTAAAAGTCATGGTAATGGTAGGTTAATGTCAGCATTACAGGAAAGACACAGATTGGTGAAAGATTAATGACACCAGTGTTTTGCTCCAAAATAGTTTATTCTTTCCCCTCCCCCCTTCCTTTATTGGTCCTGCTTTTAATACTATTAGCACAGTTATTTCTTTTTTTTTAATGCTGTAAAAATCTTTCTGTTATTTCTATTTTAATAAAACTTTTAAAGCCTGTTAGTGTAGTTGCATTGTAGTTACTTTATGACAACGTTGTGAGGACGTCGTGGTAAAGTTCCATTTTTTATAATCTTGGCTAACGTTCCAGAAACGTTGTGGGCACGTCCTCAAAAGACGTCGCTAGTTTATCCCATGGAGAACGTTGTAGAGACGTGGTCAACTGGTCTCCAGATAACTTTTCAGAATATTGCGTTGCAAGTATTATCCTAGTGAAACGCCATTTATATATTATTTGGGAAATGTACTTAATTCAGCAAAAATTGTATTAAGTTATCTGGTGACCAGTTGACCACGTCTTTACAACGTTTTCCATGGGATAAACTAGCGACGTCTTTTGAGAACGTGCCCACAACGTTTCTGGAACGTTAGCCAAGATTATAAAAAATGGAACTTTACCACGACGTCCTCACAACGTTGTCATAAAGTAATGTCACGCTGACCAAGTGACGACTAACTGACGACGTCGTCACAACGTACTGTGTTAGCTGGGAACACATTATCTTATGAATAGCGCGCTCTGCGAGTGGGTGTGAACACATTAACGATAATTAGCTGAGACAGGAGAAACTGTACTTCTCTTTAGTTTCATACAGATTACATTGCAAGAGAATATTTTTTTTAAATGTGAATTGGTTTATTTAAAAGTATACATTTAAAGCTTTCTTTAGACATACGTTTCATGTTTGTGTGATAAGTATTAGCTGAGTTTCAGTTCATTTTCCGGACTTGTTTCAGAAAGATTTTTGCGCAGACAGAGTGAGCTGAAAGCGCACCCTGTTTATTTTCTTTATTTTACAAAAACACCCGGTTTTGATGTTAATGTGAGTGTACACAAAAAAGAAGACCCTCTATAGTTTATAATCATGCATTGCTTTTATTTATATGACCAAAAATGACGGAGTATTTTAAGTCTATGTTGCTGCTATGTTAAAAAAAAAACAGCAAAACGCGCCGGCGCGTTTGTCGACCCCAGAGGGTTAAACTGAAACAAGGAATGTGGTGTATAATTGTGTAAAATGTATGATGAAACTTGCCTAGCAATTTTGCCAACCAAATACCAAGAAATAGGTTGCAGCAGTTTGTCTTTCGACTACACTTGCAAAATCCGCGATGGGATAAGAGAGGGATAACGTGTCTGGTGAGAGGGGCTGTTGCTCTGGTGTTATCGGAGGCTGTAATATGCTGTCCTGGTTTCCCTGGCTGTTTTCCAGAAAGTCGTCCTTGGGTGCTGAATCTTGGAGCAGTGCTAGTATGCCATAGTCTGTCTGTGGTGAACTCTGTGGGCAGGGCTCAGCTGAGATTGTGTCCATGAGCAGAGGTTGTTGTGGCTGAGTGGTGTTATCATTGTCCTTGTGTGATGTGTCAACCGCATGTTCAGTCAGGTGCTGAAGTGAAGTCCTGTGGTTCATACTGTATCCAGGTGTGTGTATGCCATTCAGGTTGAGTGGATTGGCACACACTGCAGAAGGATGACGGAGGGAGAAGTAGATATTGCCCTTTAGCACTCTTGAACCAAGTTTGTTTGGGTGGTGGCCATCCTGTTGAAACAGTTGCCTCTGACTCCAGAAAAGATTGAAGTTGTCAATGAAGTTCACTCCTTTTATCAAGAGCATTTATTTAAGAGCATATACTTTGCATTGTTGTAGTCTCAACAGGTATTAGGACATTTAGCATTTACATTACTGTTAATCAGACATTACTTGATTACACATTGTATTACCTTGTTATGATATATAGTGACCCATACAATGTGCCAAACATAATGTGCCACATGAAGAGACAGTGCAGCATATGACAGTAGCAACAGCTGAGAAGATTTGGGTCTGTGGTGACCAGGTCCACCTCACAGACACTTCCTTCTCCCATTCTCTCTCTTTACTACTACAACACACACACACTCATCCTACTCTGCATCATTTCTCATCAAGATATGCACAAGTCACAAAAATAAAATCAATCTATCCTTGTGGAAAGGTTGCTTGGTAGCTAAATGTAGGTCTAGCAAGTCTTATATTTCTGTAATTCACACAGATCAAATACAAATATGCTGACTGAATATATTGCTAGTTTATTTTGAGTAGCCAGCTAGCAGTTCTCTTGGCAGTTTGCTGATAATCCGGTGTCTAGAGTAAAATGGTCAAAACATCTCCTGAGAAAAATCACATGGTCAACCTAGTCTTGGTTATTTAATTTTGATTTAGTCTTATTTTCCTTACCTTGTCATTCAAGACCAGGGCACTTTGTGTACATTTCTGGAACTTTCGCGCTTCCACATCCCGCGCAACTACGGATCTCCCAGGAATATTCATTATATATTGCTGCGTACATTTATCCGTGTCACCTAGATGCGCGTGCGCGATCATGGTCGACTGACAACGAGATTAAGCAGCTGAACAAGAATACGGCCGTGTTCCGATTGTTCTCATCTCAGCTCCACCGAGACAAAATAGACATGCCATTTCAAAAATCTTTCATTTATTGTCAGAAATATGTTTTCAAAAGCATCACTTTCATCAAATTTTATGTGACATAATTTCCAGTAGGCAACTGACTGCAAACGAACAGGCTTATGTGCCGGGGCTGAGCCCCGGAGAGCCCCGGCCCAATTTAACCACTGCCTGTCATGCTCCTTGGAAACTGAAACTCCTCATTTACAACTTCAGCCGCATTCTCTCTTCGCATAATGGCCTGAAGGAGGAGTGAATTCTGCCTGACTTGACCCTTTATCTCTTCCAGCATCTGGTAGAGCCAGGGTTCTCTTTCTGAATCAGACAAACATACGATGCAACATTATAACTACACAGAATGTGTAGATTGTGAATGTGATTTCTGTTATAACTACACAGAAATGTGCTTACATTTCCCATAAAATAGTAAAATTTGACATTTTCAACATTTGATATGTTGTCTATGTCCTTTTTTCAGCTAAATATGATTTTACAAGATATGGAATTTTATTTTTATTTTGCATTTTACATAGCTTCCCCAATTTATTTTTAACCCTCTGAGGTCTAGGGTTTTTTTGGGGTCCTTTTTTGACATGCCCTGACATTTGTTCCTTTTTCAGTTGCTTATAAACATATTAATCGCAAAGGTGTAATTACACTCCATTTAGCACAAACAGGGCTACCATAATATGTGAGCAACATGTATGTACATGTTTGTATTTTGAGAGAGAATATTGTTTATGCATGGTTATTGAAAAAAATAAAACTTTAGTTTCTGAAATAAGGCCACAAAACACATACTAAATATGTGTCCTCAAGACTTTTGACTAATGGATGTTGTCGCCTAGAGTTTTTGCTTCAAAATGATCTGAAAATCATCCTGCCTAATCATTCACATAAAACAATACATTGATTTAAATTTTATAAGACACTTTTTGTTTGGAAAGGCAATATGCGTGGAGGCGTGTTCACACCTGAGAAAACAAAGACCTGCATAATGTGCCCCTTAATGAGCTGCATAATGAGCCTTTCACACACGTGTGTCACTGGGTACCAAAGAATGCGAGGACACAAAATAAATCATATATATATATTCATTTGAAGTCGAGGACTTTTCTCCCCCACCTTAACCATGCAGGAAGAGCAGCGTTTGGCACTGCGTCGCTTTTCAGCGCTAGCTGTGTGGAGAAGCCCATTTCCACCTCTATTGCGTTGGAGAAGCAATCCCACATAAAATGCAGGTTGCACACTCGAGCGATAGGCGGGAACTCACGGTCTTCAAGGTCGAGTGCATGGAACCACTGGCGCCTAATTTCCAAGTCTGGTAGCAAGTTATGCAGTCCAGCAGTGCTGTTGCAACCAGCAACACTACACCTACGTATCATCCTAACCACTGTACTAAATACAGATAAAGCTAATGTTAAAAATTTACGCTATCCTAACTGATGCAATACTATGCTACTCATTAACTATGCTTCTAACAATACTAACAACACTAACAACTATGCTAATTAACTACCTAGGCTACATGAAATAATCTAAATAACTATATAAATGCTATGCTATCCGTATGATCGTTTTCAATACTCGTAATTCCAACTCCTGACTCGCTACAGTAGTTTTGACGGAACTAGATGCTTTTATACCAGGGGCTGCCAAGGGTGTGGTGAGCTCGCACCAAGGGCGTGACGGAGTTCCGTCACAGAGTACCCTACGTCACAGAGTTCAGGAGGTTTCCGTTTAACCTGAAGAGGGCAGCACTCAGACGTTTTACATCATATATTTGAAAATTAAAACACTTTATACCCAAATGTCAAAAAATTTACTCGAATCAATGAACAGCATTTATGAAGCTCCATTCTTACAGATCATTAACTAAAAAAAGTTGTTTTAGTGTTTAGTTACCCTTTAAATTGTGGTTGCAAATCAAAGCACATTGATATTAAGGCTAATTGTTAAAAGCAGAGCTTAAAAGGTTTATCATTTGAAAATAGTACAACTTAGCCAGGCGAAGTTGGTTTTATTCTCGTTTTTGATTACATAAATTTTATTTTGTTCCTTGAACAGTTTCTAATCCATGTCAGAAACTAAAAAGGTGATTACTAAAAACTCCTGTAAAAAAAACTATTGTTAAAGGTTTGGAATAATTCTACGTACCATCTTGTCTTAGTTCAGGGACTGTCACAGCAGGTGATGATGGTGCAAATTGTTGAAATGGCTGGCAAGGTCAGGCTTTTGGCTCCATTACTGCAGAATTATTTATTTTTTGGTCTTTCCATAGTCTTTGCATATGGAAAAGTAAGAAACAGAATCAGTACAATGTACAATACATTGCCAAACATCACAAAAGTTTCGCTGCGATCTTATACAACAGGAAAGTGACTAATGTTCAAAAGTTCCTTTCAACATATCGTCCCCTTGGAATTAAATATAATTTACTACAACTCAATTTTGACAGAAATGTCAGATATAACCTTGTACTGTAATTTCCCAACTATTAGCCGCAGCTTATACATTTATTTTGCTAAATTTCTTCAGGTTAATACACGAGAGCTGTTAATATGGTATTAATGTTTTTTTTTTACTTGCATAAAACACTCTCCTGTGGCTTATACACAGGAAATTACTTTAATTAATTCTAAGGGGACCATATTCCCAAGTCTTGGATGTTAGGAATCTGTGGTGACCTGATATGTTGGGAAATGATGCAATGACCACTGTATGTTTTCGTCTGTAGTGTACCTATGTGGAGCCAGCTTGTTGAGGCCTGCACTGGAGGTCATCCTGAGGCTGTATCAGATGTAAATCCATTTACATATTTTGATGATAGTCTGTTGGACACATTAAGTCTAATCAATTTTTTAAAAGCGCAGTGCAAATAAGCAGTAGGCTATAAAAGGTTATCAAGACTTGATGAATCAATGGGATAGGTGAAAAAAGATGACTTGTTTTGGAATTTAAGACAGACTAGATGCGATGCTTCCTTGTCTTTTAAAATGTTTTTCACTATATAAATATCTCCATTGAACAGAATACAGTTGTCTCCCTCTGATAAACTAATTAAAGTTCCACAATTTACATATTTCTTATACTGTGTAAACTGCTGAGATGTCACATTGTATGGAAAAGGCCCATTCTTATGTTCCTGGTAAAAACCATCCTTGCACACCCTTATTTTAGTTCTGACACTTGCTTTTTCTGTCAATCTCCTGATGATCTGTTGAAGGGGCTGGGTAGGGGTCCTAATCAATTTTTTTAATGTGTAGAGGAAGTTCTCAAATGGGAAAGCTGCGAAATTATGCAGCACACCAAACTGCCTTGCATCATTGGCAAGATGTGTCAGCCCGTGTATGTTATACACAACGTAATTACCATAAACAGATTGAAAATGCTTGACTTGAATGTGATCAGTATCTTTTCAGCAAAATCACAGTACTGGAGACACAGTGAGGGGCAGCATAATATTCGAATGGCTACATGCAGAAGCATAAAAATGTGGTATAGAACATTCGGCAGATGGTCTTTCAGTGCTACTGGACCAGTGTACAGGAGAAAAGTTCTGAACTCTGTTGCTTTCCACCTATCTACCTCAACAAGGGATCTCCCTTTCCGTGCAAACTCTCTGGGGAGTCTCATGGCAAAGGACATAAGCACTGCAGAAATTAGGCCTATCTGATGAGCACCTAAACGAGTTGAAGTGGTCCCCTCATCCAAAACCCTATCAACTTTCACAACTCCAAGAAAAAACAGGTGCATAACATCTAATGGAAATTGGGAGACCATACCAATTCCAACCCTTGTCAACACACTGGTCCTTTTATGGTGAAGCTCATCGTCTTTATTAATAAAAGACGTATCTGTCCGTAAAGGTGAATTGACTTCAGGAAAAGTCTAGTTAGTAAAAGATCAGTATATATTGTACTAATTGTATATTGTCTATTTGTACGTTGTATTTGTCTATTTTTCACGTTGTTTAACTGAAGAGCTCTTTTCCAAAACGCGATAAACGCCATTTAAAAAAAAAATGAGTTTGTCACGTCATTCTGTTGTATACCGAGCCTACTCACTGCTCCATAAATGTTTCTAACCAAATCGCTACATATCCCTGTTTAAATTGTACTGAAAGTTGTCGTTTTACTCCAAACCGCGACAGCCGATACACTCGTTTCGAGTCACAGTGCGACATATTCTCTCGGCCAATCGGAGTCTTCGAATAGCTGTCATGCGTGAGGTGTACGTGAGGCGTGAGGTAAACATCGTCAGTGTGAATTAAATACGTCGGAAAAATGAATGTGTTGACTGTGATAAACACTTTTGATGGGTCCGAAGAAGCTGTTAAGCCCGCGCCAGGTGGAAGACGACGGCGTTTAAACGAAGACAACCACGAACGTCAACAAACTAAGAAGATACGCTACTCTGGTGGAGGACGGATCCCCACCATTGGATGTAAACACACCTCAGCTAAATGCTTTTGCCAAGCAGATAGATTGACACCCGATGACCTTGTCATGAATTTTCAGAAGTTTCATGACAAACCTAATAAGGTGGATCAGGACGCGGCACTTCTTCACCTGATGAGCGTATCTGAGGTAAAACGGCAGCGTCAGAATGACGGAAACCGACAGAAGGGGAGGAATGTCACCGTGAAATACAGCCTGCTGTGGGATGAGCACCCCAACAAATTGCCAGTTTGCAAGGCCACATTCCTGTCAGTTTTGGGTGAGTAAAGTTTTCATGGTTTGAATAGTTGAAATCCGTTTTGTATGTGATTTTCCTTTGTAGTTACACTAATGGGCGTCATGTTTTATGCTATTAGAAGGATTGTTTTTTGGCTACTTATCAGAGAAAAGTAATGATGATACACAACCCTTTATTTGTGTAGTGGATGGCTGAAGCCATTTCTAGACAAAGCGGTGCTAACTGTTTGTAAACTCCAGGGGTGAAAGTGTTCATGTCTTACTGGTGCTACTGGTCAGACGCTTTATGAAATGTAGTAGGAAGGTGTGTGTGTGTGTGTGTGTGTGTGTGTGTGTGTGTGTGTGTGTGTGTGTGTGTGTGTGTGTGTGTGTGTGTGTGTGTGTGTGTTTTTCTGCTTGTCTGATGGAATTGTGGAGGAGACTGGGGCTGTAAAGCGCTGTTCAGGGAAGGAATCAAGGGGCAGGGGGGAGTGTGTGTGTGTGTGTGTGTGTGTGTGTGTTTGTTTATTTGGTGACAGTCCAGGAGGCTTTAAAGTGGTGTTAAGGGAAGCAAGGGGAAGAGGTGTGGTAAAGGGAACGTGTGTGTGTGTGTGTGTGTGTGTGTGTGTGTGTGTGTGTGTGTGTGTGTGTGTGTGTGTGTGCGTGCATGCATGCTTGTGTGTGAGAGGCTTTAAAGTGGTGTTGGTGGCAGAGGGGGCGGTATGGGTTAGGGCAGGGGTGGGGTGGGGAACCTATGTTTCGAGGGCCGGTCCCCGGTATAATTTTAATGTTGTGCAGCTTCACATGAAATTACATATTTTGTAAAGAAATGACATTTGCAATACAATTAAGTTATATTTAGGGATCCTAGAGAATGAAAAAGGTTCCCCACCCCTGGTTTAGGGAGTATGGGGAAGGGGAAGTTTGGGATGTGTGTGTGTGTGTGTCACGTGTCGTTAGCAGAGCAGAGCAGATCAGTGGTGCAATGTGTGTGTGTGTGTGTGTGCGCGTGCGCATGTGTGTGAGTGCGAAATCTACATTATTGGGTGTCAAAAAAGGTTGCGAGACAATGCTCTAGACTACTTCGCTAAAACTAAGCTACTTGGAACATCAAAAGAAGTGTTTTAAGTTGATTCTGTACTGGACTATGTGTATAGTGCGTGTAATGATGTGTATGCATGTTGGTTTTACATTGAATCGATCTAATTCATTAATTTACCTTCACTTTACCACAGGAATCAGCAAAGACCGGGCCTCCCGGGTTGCCCGGTATTATGCTGAGACTGCAGAGGCTCGTCCGGAGAGAAGAGGTGGTGCGAGAAACATCGAGGGGAACGACAGTAGAAGGCAACTGATCATAAATCACATCAAGACCTTCACGTGCAGGGCCAGCCACTATGGCCGGAGGGGAGCACCTGGGCGCAGGTATCTGCCAGCTGACCTCAGTGTGCGCAGGATGCATGGGCTCTTTGAGGCTCTAAACCACGCACACACAAGCTACTCCCTCTACTACTCTGTTTTTGCCAAAAATTTCAATCTTGGCTTCGGCCACCCAGCAACTGATGCATGCTCTGATTGTGCCAAATACAAATTCAGAATCACAGATCCAAATATGACAGAAGCAGAGAGGCAGATAGAATCTGCATCATTCATTTTGCATCGTCGTAGAGCTCGTGTTTTCTATGACCTACTAGGCAGAGTTGCGAAGGATTCTGTGTCTGTCTGTGTGGCGAACAGGACGGCCGAGGGACGTGAGAGAACGGCGCGAGGCCGGTGGTGCGATTGCTAATGAGCAACACCTGTATAGCACACCGGTCTCGCATCTCTCACGGAGGAGCGGAAGCATAAAGGGGGAGCGACGACATTAATGATGGAGAGAGGAACAGGCCTGATTTTAGTTGTTCTGGTTTTTGTATTTGTGTTTTATTTTAGCCAGCAGTCGTCCGCGAGGGGCTGCTGGCCGTTATGTTTTATTTTGGGTAAGCCAGCAGTCGTCCGCGAGGGGCTGCTGGCGGTATTTTAGTTTGTTTGTTTTATTTTAAATAAAGTTTATTTTGATTGTTCGCCGGTTCCCGCCTCCTTCTTCCCTGAACATTGCTACAGTCTGCTTTGACATGATGCAGAATCTGATCCTTCCCAAAACTCCAATAGGGCAGGCCTACTACTCTCGTCAGCTGTATCTCTACCTGTTAGGTGTTGTAAGACACCATGGAGAGAATAGTCGGCAGCCAAAAGAGGATGTCCATCTCTATGTGTGGCAGGAAAATCAGGGTCCCAAGAACAGCAACATGATTGCATCTGCTTTGAATGACTGCTTCACAGTTCGCCTTGCCAGTCAAATTCGCAGATCCAAGGGGCTTCGGCTCTTCAGTGACTCGTGCTATGGACAAAACAAAAATATGACCATGGTCTCCATGCTCATGGAGCTAAGGCAAACCTTCCCCAATCTTTGCATCGAGCACACATTTCCAGTCAGGGGGCACAGCTATCTCCCCGCAGATAGAGTTTTTGGCAGGATTGAGCAGAAAATCAGAAGGATCGACACAATTCTCCTGCCACAAGAATATCATGCCCTCCTGCAGCAGTTTGGTAATGTGTACATTTACGGCACAGACTGGAAGGCTTTTGATTACAAGTCAGCTACAAAAGAGTGCGTGAAGGCGCAGAGAAGCTTCAAGATCAGTGAAGCACGCATGCTGGATTTGAGTACCAACAAGGTTGGTATAAAGGTGGCATACAATGGGGAGTACTGCTTCCACAGTGTGCTGAAACGGGGCAAACGGTGGGCTGACCTGAAACCTGCCATTCTTGAAAGCCAAACCACAGTGAAGAAAGCAAAGAAGCAAGATGTGGTTGCACTCCTGAAAGCAATAGGTGTGTCTGAGGCAGTGAGCGCATTTTATAGTGATGCACTATCTGATGTGAATGAAACGCTCACCAGAGTGACGAAGACCCAGAATAAATTCCTACAGTGTAGTGAATGAATGTAATGCAGTATGTAATGCAGTATTAAATTTTATCTTTGTTTTATTGTTATAAAGGTTATGCACTTCCAGCAACAACATTTTAATTGGTTTCGCACTTAATATTGCACTAATTGGCCATTTGTTTTGTATGTGTGTTATGTTTTACTGTGTCTTTACTGTGAATTGCGAGCGCTCCATAGTCTCATATAGAGCTCATGATATTGTATGTTAACTTATTCTAAAAACAGACTGAAAAAAATGAATGGTTTTATAACATTTTTGAGCAAAGAACACATGGTGGATATGTAGTGGAGAGTGGATATATAGCGTTTTGAAAAGAAATAGAATAAACTTTGGATTTATGATCATTAACATTCTTGTTTGATTTCTCAATTATTGTTGATGGTGTTCAGACTGACCCAAAAATGATTTTTAACTATATAAATTAAATACTTACAAAATATGTAGGTCTGGGTAAATAATTGTCCTTTATCTCAAAACAATCAAAATGGATATATAGCGTTTTGGAAAAGAGCTCTTCAACTGTACATTGACATTTACAATAAAAAGAAAAAAATTGCATCATCTTGATGTTTTTTTGTTTGTTTGTTTTTAAATTGTATAAACCTGATAGTTCCTTTGTATCCTTGATGGTCATTAGCTCTGCTGTTATATTAAAACAGTATTTGCCTACTTGAATGCCAAATAAATAATATAACATAATATTTCGATGAACGCAAGCTGCAAAATATAACTTTTGGGGGGGAAATTTCAGTGGTGTTATAGCACGAAAGTACGTTAACAGCGTCAATACAATGCGAATGAACCGCTGGAAACATTTTGACACATAATTTGTGTCGATTGCAAGTGACATCACTTGTAATCGAAAAAAAATGCAGAAAAAAGACCGCAGGCAAATTTTTGGACTCCTTTTTTACTACACTGCATGTTTTGCTAACTGTTTTCACATCTTTCTTTTGCTGATCTGAACTTACAAATGCGCTTCCAGACTTTTCTTGTACGCTCACTGAGTTTTCGTTCTCCATTCTGGCATATATCTCTCGTGGGGGCGGGGCTAGTGAAGGCGTCAGTACTGTGTTTACATGTGTGGATGTAGCGTCTGTAAGCACAGTTTTCTATAAAGTTTATATCTGTATTTATCTGCTGCTACAATTGTTGAGATGATTTCTTATAGAATGAATAGTTCAGACGAATTAAATCATTATCATCAGTAATCGTCGCTAACAGGACACTGGATATTCGTGGTAGGCCTAAGTCAGATTTTTTAAAAAGTTTTAATATACTAATTCAGTTACTATTTATAATACAGTACTTTTTTTTCAGGTGGAGAGGTATTTTAGAGCTCAGTGAGAGCCCATAACATTATACTGCAGTGTTGTCTTGATTTAGCCCAATCATTACATGACCTGTTTATCTACATACGGTTACAGTCTTTTATTAGATCATATTTGCTTCGATTAGATCATATTTCCCCCCAGCCACTCCAAACAACATTAGGCTAGAGTACTGTACAGTACAAAAAGTACTGTATCTGAAAACCGATGGTATTGGACCAGAGCGCTGGTCAATCACTGCCTGATTCAACTTTGGCAATGTAAAGCCTTTTTGCCATGCCAATAAAGCTATTGAAACCTGAATTTGTAAATTGCTGATTAACTTGTGATGCAGAGTTTATGAAAGAGGAGAGAAATGACTTGACCACAGACCACATCTCTGTTCATGATATGTAAACACTCAATTATTTTGAAGTATTGCCCGGGTCGCAGTGAGTCAATATTTACTTTGTGTGACTGATCAAGCTATTATATGTAGCTAGTATCAGTAACAACATGCTTTTTGTGTCCATATTTGAATATTAATCATTTAAAAATGCTCAATTTAAATGTTTAATCTTTAATAGTCTTTAATAATAAATATATGTCCAAATGCAAAACCTAATACATGCAAGTATTTATGACTGAAAACATCCAGCAACCAGGGAATACATACAGCCATGGATATATATTTATATATAGGGCTATACAGCCATCTACTGGTTACACAACAGTATTACAGATAATAATGGTGCATGAGGTATATTTTATAGTCTGCAATTTGTTATGTGGAAGTTCAAATAAGTTTGAATTGTTAGATTATTATACATTTCCTTTTATCATTATCCGGGGAGTGGAGAAGCTTTTCCATAAACAAAATTCTGATGCTGTCACAGAGGATGGAGTGGTAGTACTAGAGATCCACTGTCCACATCAGACAAGAATCTTTCTGTTGTGAAGAGGTGGAGTCAGGAGGATGCATTTGCAGCTTTATTTAAGAATGGTCACTGAATGAGTGTGTGGAAGAGGCTTATATGAGTGTGTGTGAATGAGGTGCAGGTGTGAATGTAATCAGTCCCAGGTATGAGGCATGATAGGAATTGAAGTTCGGTGAGTGAAGTTAATATTCTGGAGACGGCTCCCTCTGGTGGTGAAGAGGAGGCAGTGCGGGAGCCTGCTCTGTTACACTTACTTTGTTCAGACACATCACCTTTGAATGACTGGGATCTTGATCTTCAGACACCTAATATTATGCAAATATTTTAATTTCTTTGGAGCTCTAGATTAAAACCAACACAGTTCACAAGTACACAAGGGGTTGCACTTTATTCTTATTAGTCTATGCTGCTCTTGGATTATCATACCAACAGCATATGAATGTTAAGGGGATAGTTCACCCAAAAATAAAAATTCTCATATATTTTACTCCTGAGAAAACTCCTGAGATTGCTCTTAGTTCTTTCATCCAGCCGCAACACTGCTCTGGTGATCCTGGGGAACCCCCTCCCCCTCCACGGGGGCCCCAGGGCCCAGCAGGCCTCGATCAAACCAGATATGGGCTCAGGCAGGAGAGAGAAGACTCTCTCACAAAGAACCAAGGACAATCTCAGGAGTTTTGGAACAAAGACTCCAGCCAACAACGACTCCAATCACCCACTCTTCCGACTTCCTCACTTCTCCTGGGTGCTCGGCATGGCCTCAACAGGGCCCCAGGCCCTGACCAAACCAGCCGTGCGTTCCTGGAGATTGAGGACTCTAACCCACCATGCAAGTTCATCATATCTTCTTCATCAATCAAAGAGGAAAATGATGGAGACTTCAACATCTGACACTCGCAGAATCATCAACAACTTCAGTTTTCCACAACTTTGATAATAGTGTACGCTACCCAGGCATGCAAGTATACGTTTGATTTGATGCTTTGAAAATGAAATGCTGATGTTCTTCTCATATAGTTACATGGAACTTCTCAATAGTTCCGTTTTCGGTTTCCTTCTATCACTCACCTATTTATGTATTCATGTGTGTATGTTGTTTAGTTTATTTATATTCATATAAATATCTATATTTAGTTAATAAAACTTGTAAATAATATGTATTTGGTTCTGTTTTGTTTGCAATACAAAGTCACGTTTACGATCGCGGTTTTTGCTACTTGCTCAAAGTGCTGTACATGCTAAGAAATAATTATTCTTCTGTGGCCATGGAAGATACCCTTTTCTTAGAATAAATTAATAATCAAAAGTGTTCGTTGGACGAACTGATTAATTGATTGTAATATTAATTCAGCCACGTCAAGTTAATCCAATTAACTGACCCAAATATTCATAATTAATAATAACAAGTTATTATTGATTATTAATATTTCATATAGCTAGGTTCTTTACACTTGTTTGTTAATGAAACGTTTTTCACATGTACATAGCAATCAAACTTGAAATAGGAATGAAGTTCTTAAAGGAACACATACCTTTATACAGGGACATCACTAGGATTGGAAGACAGGATAATCACCCATTACCTGAAGAATTGTATTCTACTGGGTTACAAACACATTTCAGCGTGCTAGATCGCCTCTTATTTAACAAACTAAATGAATGCTCTGCTAGTTATGTTATGACTCGGAAGGAAAATAGTCAAAGGATTCAGTTGCGAGTGAAACAGGTTTATTGAACACAATAGTAGATAGCTCAGAAAGTCAGACAGGAAGCTGGCAGAAACACTCAGGCTCGGCAACGCAGAGACGCAATGGGCAGACGAAGACACAGGAACAGATAGCAAATCCTCGGGGAAGCCTCGGGAAAACCACTGCTTGGAAACAGGACTGGAACGCAGAAAGACACGGTGAGAAATATCCTAGGTGAGCCTCAACAACCATCTGACAAAGACAGGACGAGATGACAAACAATATAAAGGACATTCTCATTCAAAACAGCTGGCGCTGATCCGCTCATCAGCTGTGCTAACAAGTCCAATGGTGCGCATATTTGGAGAAATAATGATTTATCACATGTTTGTAAAATATTTCGTCATACAGAATAAAATTTCTATTCATTTTCCACTGAATTATGCGATCTGAAGACCTCAAACAGCGAACACAGCGAGCTCTCTCTTCTCTTCCCGATTTGCGTCAGTTATGATCTCAGCATTCTCTTATTCGCTGTACAGCTGTCAATCATCTCACATGGTTCAACGTGACCATAATCCTGCCTTTCTGATGACGCGGTCCTGTGTATACTTCCTCATTCTGACCTCCGCAGTGGGGGACCCAAAATGGCGTCTTGCTGAGTAGATCTGTAATTTGCACCTCTTCTGGTTAAGAAGGAATTCTTTGGTCAACGGGTCGTTACTTTGATCCTATGGCGGATGATTTTAATCACTAAAAACTGTAAAACAAAAGCTGGAACCCGCCTTTGAGTATAATGGGCAAAAAACGAGTTAATAGAAACCTGCGCGCCTCGTGGAACTTCAACAGTCTGATGTCTCGTGAATCTCTTGACCAAAATATGGATGTCTCCGTGCCTGAATCTGGAGAAGCCTCCCTTAGATCACACGATAAGTTTGAAAATGGTTTCGATGCTTGTGCTACACCCAGCAAAAGTCCTCCTGGAAAAAAGAAAAAAGCTTATAGTGTTGTATCGCTTACTGAGATATTCAACACTATTCAGTCCCTGAACTCCAAGCAAGACGCGGTTTGTCAAAAGATAACTCACATCGAGAGCTCCATTGAGATCACAACTGCGGCTGTGAACTCTTTGTCTGACACCGTTAATCGACTCCTTTCAGATGTTGCCACTCACGGCGAAAAGATTGGTAAGGCCGAAGCTTCGATACAACATATGCAACAGGAGAATGTTTCTCTCAAGTCTAAAGTGGAAGACCTAGAAAGGTACCGCCGCAGATGGTGTTTGAAATTACTTGGAGTGAAAGAACGTGAGGAAGAAAATGTCCGAACGACCACAATCAAAGACAAGCTGGAGGAGGCTGTGGATGTGGTCCATCGTGTAGGCAAACAACGGCCGGATGGCTCGCCGCGACACATCATCATTCGATTCGCCACGCGGAGGTACCGCAACATCATATGGATGGAAGCTAAGAATTCTATCGACCTCAGAGAGAACGCTCTCTATGTCAAGGAATCTCTCTCCAAAGCAGACATTGAAAGTTGGAATAAACTTTGGCCCCTTGTCCTGGTGGCACGGAAGGAAGGAAAGAAGGCCGGTCTCAGTGGTCCCTTTGCTGTTATCAATAACAAGAGAATTGCTGCCAATTCAGCACAGCATCCGTAAACTGACTACAGTTCCCTTTCAAGGGAACTCGAGCTGCGTCAAGCTGTGGGAACGCCTCTGCGTGTGTGCGTCATGAAGCACGTATGGAATCAGTCCAATGGAGAGACGGAACGTCATAGGCGGGTGACGTCATCGACCAGGAAACTATAAAGCACCTCCAAAACACAAGCGCGACAGCTTCTTTGCCTTCATTAAGCGCTATATGTGGATCTGTCTCAAGTGTTTTTGTCTGTCACTAAGCAGGAGTTTCACTATTTCAAAAAACTATATATATATATATTATATTGAGAGACAATGGCGAGCGAACAACAATTTAAAAAGTGTGTTCCTCCCTGCTCGCGCTATTTAACGAGCGGGTATACACACAGCTTATGTGTTGTTTGTTTGGGAGTGCAGCATGCCCAGTCAGCTCTCGAGGGGGCTGATTGTGAGCATTGAGAGCGTTTGCCTCTTAGAACGCTCCGCTCCCGCCGATCACTCTTTGAGGAGAGTGGTTCGGTTCGCAATCCCCGCGGATCGGGTCCCGCTTATGCCGAGGCTGAGCGGCGACGTCATTCGTGGGGATCGCAGATGGATCTAACAGCGGGGCTTGAGATAGGGCTCTGCCCTATCTCAGCCCTTACCTGTTAGATCCAGTGCCTCAGTCTCGGGTTCGGAAGCACGCTCTGCGGTTTCTTCCCCCCGAACTGAGGCCCCAGTACTGCAACTATCCAGTTCTGAGGATCTGGATGTTGTTAGTCTGGATGCGGGAGATGTCGATGATTCGCCATCACGCTCTCCCGAAAGTGAGGAGCTTATTGAGGTGCTCACTCGTGCTGTTTCTAAATTAAGCATCGAGTGGCAAGCTGTTAGGCAGGAGAAAAATCTAAATTAGATGAAAGAGTTTTGCCTTCCCGTTCTCAACCTCCAAGCCGGTGCTTCCCCTTCTTCCCTGATCTCCACACAGAGGTTTCGAGATCGTGGAAAAAGCCGGTCTCTTATCGTGTTTTTAGCCCTCAAACTTCCACTTATTCAAACATTGTGGGGGCTAAATCTCATGTTTATGGGGCGATGCCCAAAGCAGAAGAGGCGCTTGCTAGTCATCTTTCTGCTGAAGCTGCATCTTCTTTTAATTATTTAGCAGACGCTTTTATCCAAAGCGACTTAAGTTACAGTTAAACTAACAATATGAGACAACAATATGAAAGTGCTATGACCCTTCCCAGATTAATCATGTATGTAGGAATATTAACATGTATGTAGGCATACTTCCCCAATAAGGTGCGCGTTTGGTCTTTTATATCACTGTATTAGTCCATTAAGCTACGTTAAGCGCTTTGTCCTGATGGAAGGGGAATCCTTGAGTATGATGAGGTATCGAGGGAAACCGATTATAATCCCGTTCATGGTAGAAAAAGTTGATAAGATGTAGCTTAACACAAGGAAAGTAACAATGAAGTTAATGAATGAAACATAAAAACAGCTTTTGTGCCTTTATCATCTTTTCCGCATGTACACTGACCCAGATAATCATCACAAAAAAACTTAATGCATGCTCAATTGTTGTAAATGAGTTTTTATGAATGAATGGCTTGCTCTAACTGTTGCTCTGGTCTTCGTCAACAACACGCGCTTGCACCCCCTGCTGGTGAGGTGAATTAACAGCAGATGGAGATTATGCTCGGTAATCTACTGCTTTTCCTGCAGTTCCTGGATGTCAACGTTGAATTTACTGTCGAATTTGAACCACTGAATTTGTGGAAGCGAATTTGCACAGCGAAATAAAATGGACCGAAAACCACCTGTTGAATATTATATGTTGTATTTTTAATCAGTTTGAATATTTTGGAAGTGAAATATGAAAGGTGAATATGGATTATTGAAATTTTACTAATGAAAATGTGTTTGAAATGTTTTGAATTTAAATATTTGCATCTTAAATATTCAATCATGCTAAATTTCAGCCCATAAAAATGCAAGCCCTAAAAATTCAATGCATTAAAATACAATCAGGGTTAATGCAATAAATATTTTTTTCAAGTAGTACAATTCAACAGGCTTTTTGTTTCAAAAACATTTGGCATTATTTTACTTCCATAGAAACCTTACCGCTGCTCCATCTGTGGCGAAAGATTCGCCTTTAAAAGGGTTTTTCAGACTCACCAGAAGAAACACGCTGCTCCAGAATCATCATAGCTTCTTCATGTCATCATTTTTAGGTTATTTAAAAAAAACACCTTGCAGTGTTTTGGTAACGTTATATTATGGTTGTAAAAAACTTAAAACTAATGTGTGTCTAAAACAGGGGTGCCCAAACTGTCCTGAGGAGTTTAGCTCCAACCATAATTAATAAATTCATGCATCTAAGATGGCGCCCGCTACTCAATCATCCATCCATCCATTTTCCGAACCGCTGGTCCAATGTGGAGACAGCGTAATATCATACAGGTATAAGTTGCTTTTTAAACTGTAATAAAGGGTTATACAGAGTTTCCATGACAGAGTTCAAGATAAATCTTTTCATCTCTCTACTGGAGCTGCCAGTTTCAAATGATGCAAAAGCAGCAGCCCTTCCAGCGCACTCAGTGTCTGAATTCACCCACTTGTTTTTATTCACTCCTTCAAGTGAACTATATTAGTGGACTAATGTAGGGAATAGTAAATGAGAGTATAGGGGGTGATTTTGAACACAGCAAAGGTCTTCAGACTCACTAGAAACTTCCAGGCAAGTGTGTTGGAGCTGAACTGTACAGGACGTTGGCCCTCCAGGAGCAGGATTGGACGCCCCTGTTCTCGAACATTATTAACTGTGTTGAAATGAATCCTCTCAATGAAAATCTGTATTTCTTTGTAACAAATTTAAATTCTCTGTAATGTGCAGATCAGTTTCTGATGTTGGATTAAAGTGTGTTTATGGGGCGTTTAATCACACTAACAGAATTACCTAATTCTTTTAGCAGTTATTTAAGACTTACTGAAAAACATGATGACATGAAATGAGCCTCATTATTTTGTTACACAAAGCTGAAATGATCCAGACATGGAAATGAAATAATACACTACAGGTACAGTAACGTGTTCTAGGGTCAGTTTTTGGCATTGACAACTGCATTTACTTACAGGTGTGAATCGTGAAATGTCGTAGTTCACAAATCAGCTTACAGTTGATATCTTTCTTATCGCATTTGGAAATGCTTGTGCTGCTTTTAGACGGTGGGCCGAGGGGAGATTTCGTGTGTTCAGACGATCTGTGGGGATGGATAAGCCAGTTTTTTATATATAACCACTGCACTTTTCAAAAAAGCAAATAAAAATTGTTGCCACTCACATACTAATGAAGTGTGGAATCTGACAAACAGTGTTTTTTCAGGATTCACAGATCATCAGAAAGTGAAGTACAGAAAACAGAAAGCGTCAGGAACATATCTTCCTTTACAGTGCGCCTCTGATATCTGCGCCGCAGCCGCTTTCTCCTGTCTTCCACTTAAACCCGCGAATTTGCGTTATTCAAATATTAACGGTCATTTTGACTTACCGCCTGACTGACTAACAATCGTTTGTTGGTGTCAATATTTATTAATATAATTAGTCCCTAGGCAACGTCAGTGAAACACAATGGTATTTTTAATAAGATAAATTATTTTTGGTGAAGCCTCTAATATTTTACTCCATCGCTAGTACTATAGGAGGCGCTGTGACGTTATTTAGTCTAACTTTACCGGTAAAAGTACCGAAGAAAGAAAGACTACTGGATCTCTCAGACGGTGGGTGTTTAATCTGTTATACATTATGCGTTTTTGCTGTTTACCTGTTCTGTCTCTAGTTTTTAATGAATTTAATATAGCTTTTGCTCGCAATGAAAACACATTTACATTTGAAATGAAATGTTTCTGAATATTCTCCAAAAATAAGATGTTATTTTCTTTAGTTCTGCTCATGATGTGTTTGTCTTCAGATGTTGACCATGAGAGCACAGATGGATGTGATCTGCTGTAAATCAGTAGGAACAGATCTGTCCATGCTGGATATTGAGGATTTCATCACTGAAATCTGTCAGCTGAAGAAAGAGGTGGCGTCACTGAAGGCAAAGCTGAGAGAAAGAGGAGACAAACCCAACAGAGAGGTTTGAGCAGCTCATCATTTCATCCTTCAGCTCAATCAAACCAAAATTGTGTTAGCTTCTCACTTATGCACATCTCAAATTAAGCCAGCAGCAAAATATGCAAACAAATCACCAAAATAACCACTAGAGATAACTGCTGAGTAATGAGGCTAATATCAACAAGTTGTTCTTTATTTTGTCAGGATCTGGAGAAGTTTTCAGTGTGTCTGACTGATGGGACAGAAGCTCAGGATTCAGCCTGGAGATCCAGAGACTCAAAGGACTCAGAGCTCAACCGCAGTTTCTTCTGTTGTACTGACGCTCAGGATCATGGATCCGCTGATCAAACCTCCGACCGTAACGCTGGAGAACAACAGATGAAGATGTGCTCCGTCAAACTGGAGGACTGCAGGAACCTGATAGAGAGACGAGGAGAAGAAACCACAGCAAAGGAACAACAACAGAGCCATGAGGAGGAGGATGATGAAGATGAGATTGAAGATGGTGGGACAGAAGCTCAGGAATCGCTCTGGAGAGTCAGAGATCAGAGATCTAGAGACTCAGAGCTCAGCCTCACTTTACTGTGTCATACTGACGCTCAGGATCATGGATCCGCTGATCAAACCTCTGACTGTAACGCTGGAGAACAGCAGATGAAGATGTGCTCCGTCAAACTGGAGGACTGCAGGAACCTGATAGAGAGACGAGGAGAAGAAACCACAGCAAAGGAACAACAACAGAGCCATGAGGAGGAGGATGATGAAGATGAGATTGAAGATGGTGGGACAGAAGCTCAGGATTCGCTCTGGAGAGTCAGAGACCAGAGATCTAGAGACTCAGAGTGCAGCCTCACTTTACTGTGTTATACTGACGCTCAGGATCATGGATCCGCTGATCAAACCTCTGACTGTAACGCTGGAGAACAGCAGATGAAGACGTGCTCCGTCAAACTGGAGGACTGCAGGAACCTGATAGAGAAACGAGGAGAAGAAACCACAGCAGAGGACCAACAACGTAGCCATGAGGAGGAGGAGGAGGAGGATGAAGATCAGAATATTGATTATGTTGACGATGATGAAGATTTTGATCCTTCAGGTATGTTGCTACCTTTTTTGACTAGAAAAGTTTAGTGTTCCTTTTGTGATTTCCAAACACAGTTGAATAAATGTGGTTTATGTCTTTTACCATAAGCAAGTCTGTTTTGAAATGTATCTATGTGTATTCCACTCAAACCAGCAACAGATAAAGAAACGAACGATCATTTAAATCAGACTGTAATTTGCTGTTTGATGATCATCCAACATTACAGTATCAATCCGATGGTGTCAGAGGTGAATATACTCAGGTTATAAAGCGTTTAAGGCTTCTTCTCATGTTAGCGCATCTTATCACTTTGAGAGATTAAATTTTTTTTAAACTGAGAAAATAAGCATATTTACAAAAATGTTTTTATAATCGATCTCTCAGCCCGCATGGTTTCTGCTGAGCTCGGGATTCCAATCGGCCAAGATAAAACCATGGGTCTAGCCACGTCCATTGAATTCTGGGCATTAACTTGGATACAGTTAATTTCCAAGCCTCACCGCACAAGGAAAAATCGATAGGATATTTCTGGTCGGGTCTACCTTCCCAGACAGTCGAAACTGTTCTAAACTACTGTAGGCATTTTTCTAAAATATTGTATTCGAATATTCGGGCTCATAAAAATAGAATCTTCATTTATTTAAATGACGTTTAACGAGAAAGACATTATTTTTTTAAGTTTAAAGTTTTTGTCACCATTTCTGAACAAGCTTACGGTTAAGCAATATACACAACAAGCTTACGATATATCTTAAGGTTTTCTTTTACATGCTCGAGTAATAAAATGCACTGCGCTGGCAGACGTTGCAGAGACACAAAGATAACGGCGTGCTAAGCGAAGTTTCTAACAGAACTTTTCATTTTCTGTTCTTAAACCGGTCTCTCACAACAAAATTTAAAGGAAGCATATGTCTTCAAAATGAAATCATTTTGCAATCAGATGATAAATTATATTGTCAGATCACTCGAGGTACAGCGGCGCTTACCTGCAGTCGTGAATGCAGTTATGGATGGCTGTCTTTCCTCAGTCGACTGCTGTTTGGATTTCATTTGATTTCTCATTGTGGTGATCATATTATGATAACTCAGTTTCATTAATTTATTTGATTAAAAGTAATTCCATTTTGTAATATAATTTAGTGTTTGGGATTTATCATGGATTCACAGCATTTACAGCCAGCAAAGCAACATTAAAATTCTAATAGTTTTTTATTTTTCGAAAATTTAAGTATCGTGCACACCCCTATTCTAAACACAAACTGCTTTCTTTGCTCGGCCACTTAAACTTCTCATTCGGCATAATCGCAAGGCCGCCCTTTCAAGAGACATTCTAAACTCTATTGAAGTTAGACAACACGTGTCAGGACCCACTCATTTACGTAATCATACTTTAGATCTAATATTGTCACATGGAATCAATGTTGATGCAGTTGAAATTCTGCAGCAGAGCGATGACATCTCAGATCATTATCTAGTCTCATGTATACTTCATTTAGCCAAGGCTGCAAAACTGACTCCCTGTCACAAAATGGTAGAACTATCAGTTTTAACACTAAAGATTGCTTTATAAATAATCTTCCTCCTGATCAGTTTCATCTCTTCAGCATCCCAGATAGCTTAGAAGAACTTGATGTTGCAACAGAAACTATTTAGACTCTCTTTTCCAGCACTTTTCACACAAGAAAATAGTGCAACGCCGTTGTACAACGAGCACACCCGGACCCTTAAGAGAGATGCAAGTAAAATGGAGCGTAACTGGAAGAAAACAAAACTAGAGGTTTTTCACATTTCGTGAAGAGAGAGCACGATTGCGTACAGAAAGGCCTTCAAACTTGCTAGATCTGCTTATTTTTTCAACCCTCTTCGAAGAAAACAAACACATCCTTAGGTATTTTTTTCAAACAGTGGCTAAATTAATGAGAAATAAAGATGTTTACCCAGACGTTTCCAAACAGCACAGCAGTAATGACTTTATGATTTACTTTACTTACAAGATTAATAATGCTAGAGAAAATTATGCAACCGTCTACTACAGTATCACATCAGACAGTCCAGTGTAGTCTCCCTGAGGAAAAATTCCATTCATTCATTGCTATAGGAGAGAAAGAATTGTCTAAACTCGGTAAATCATCTAAATCAACTAAATGTATGTTAGACCCTATATCGACTAAGCTACTGAAAGAGATGCCTCCAGAGGTTATAGATCCTCTTCTTAATATCATTAATTTATCATTATCATTAGGATAACAAAAACTTTTAAGCTGGCTATTATTAAACCGCTTGTTAAACCACTTGATCCTACAGAATTAGTCAATTACAGGCCGATTTCGAATCTACCTTTTCTGTCAAATATACTACAAAAGGTAGTATCCTCACAACTATGTTCCTTTTTAGAAAGAAATGGTATCTGCGAGGATTTCCAGTCAGGATTTTGACCGTACCATAGTACTGAGATGGCTCTCATTAGTTACAAATGATTTGCTCTTATCCGATTGTGGTTGTATCTCTTGCATTGGCATGTCTCAAATCATACTTAACTGACCATTATCAGTTTGTAGTAGTAAACAAAGAGATGTCATATCGATCACAAGTTCAGTATGGAGTACCACAAGGCTCAGTACTAGGACCGTTGCTGCTCACTCTGTAATGCTACCCTTGGGAGATCTCATTAGGAAGCATGGCATTAGTTTTCACTGTAATGCTGATGATACTCAGCTGTATATTTTTACGCGCCCTGACGAAACTTACCAATTCACAAAATTAACGGAATGATATAAAAAACTGGATGACTTTTAATTTCCTACTACTTAATTCGGAAAAAAATTAGATTCTAATTATTATATCTACTTACAAAGTACTAAATGGTTTGGCTCCCCAGTACTTGAGCGAGCTCTTAAAGCATTATAGTCCTTCACGTCTATTGCGATCTCAAAATTCTGGCCAGTTGATAATACCTAGAATATCAAAATCAACTGCTGGCGGTAGATCCTTTTCCTATTTAGCACCTAAACTTTGGAACAGTCTTCCTAACATTCAGACACACTCTGTCAGTTTAAATCTAAACTAAAAACACATCTCTTTGCCCTAGCTTACACATAACACATTATCAACAAAATCATGTAAAATGTTAGGCTGCATAAACTTGGTCAGCCGGAACCGGGAACAATTCCCATAACACCTGATGTACTCGGTACATCATAAGAAGGATGGCATCTACGCTAATATTAGTCTCTCTGTTTATCTCGAGGTTTACCGTTGTCCGCCATATCCAAGCCGTATTCAGATCTGATGAATGACCTGTGCCTAGACACGGCGACAACGAAGCCTTGAAGAGTCGACTCTCCTCTGTGAAGGCCTCCTTCTCTTCCCCTACCTCTGTACAGATAAAATGTGATTCCAGTTTGCATGGATCTGAGGAAACGACTAAAAATTCTGTATAATGCAGGCCAGACAGGTTTGGCAATATGACTTTGTAAAGAAAGAGTAATATTTGTAATATTCAAATGCGCATACCTATAGCAGGGTATCCGCGGGGTCTTGAAAAGTATTAAAAGGTGATAAATCAATTTTGGGAAAATTAAGACCCTTAAAAAGTATTAAAAAGTCATACATTACATTACATTTTGATAGTATTTTTTCTGAATTAGCTGTCCAACAGTTTGAGTCCCAAAAACATCGTAAAAGTGTGTGAATTTAGTAATTTTTATTAAAAAAACGAAGAACTGAGGCACATGTCAGCATGATTGTTGTTGAGGGTGGAGCAAAGTTTTGTTTTGTTTTTTAATAAACTTTGCTTTGAATTACTATCCCAGCCTATTTGATTTTTTTTTATCAGAGTGGTCTATAGTCTTTATCACAATATAAAACTGTTAAGTTAAAAGTATCACCGATGTAAATGGTGACAGCTTGAAGTGGCGGTGAGGTATTAAAAAATATTGAGAAGTTGGAAAAAGTCTTGAAAAGGTATTAAAATTAACTTCAAGATTCCTGCATATACACTGTATAGACTAAACGTATAATATTCATGTGCACGTCGTCACCTTTTATATAGATTCATGTTTTTGAGGTTTACACGGAGATGATAATGTAAGACTGGAAAAACTCTAAGGACTTTAAGAGAGGGCCACTCTCTGAGAAAACAAAGGAAATTAACATTTGATCTCCCCCTCATGCACTATTGAGACGAAGGTCTCACCTCCCTCATCCTAATCTACATTTCTCTCCCCCATTCTTCATCCTGGCAGAGATCTCCCAAACTCACACAAGAATCTAAATGGTTTAATGTGAATGATTTTCATCAAGGTTTATACATGTTTGGTATTATTTGAAATGTCTCTGTGTGACTGGTACAAATGTCTCATTCTCAAAGAAGTAAAACAAAAGGTAATAAGGTTTTTAAGAGTTTAGGAATAACTGGCACACAAAGGAATGTGGTCTCTAGGCACTCCCAAAGGTGTAAATTCATGAATGCTAATGTCCACTATTCTTAGCAGATGGTCAACTTCTACCCCCAGTAATGGTGGGGGAATACAGTAAATTTCCACTAAACTCAAGTTTTACATATCAAATAAGGTCTGGCTATATAAGGAAAATGCAACGAGAGCTCAGGGCTGTTTTTTCTGTATTCAGATTAGCCCGTGTGGTTGAGGGTCTCGCGACTCTCAGCTCCCATAGCCATACAGTGTCGGGTAAAGGATTTTCCTCTTTGTTCTAGAACATTTGATGGTTTGCATTGATTATCTTTCAATTAATTATGGAATTGTAATAATACATTTACCTGACATAATAAATTGTTATATTTGATTATTCTAACAGACTTAAACTTTATTTTCATTGGAGTTAAAGGGAATAGTCAAACATTAACGTATATTTAATGATGCACAGATATCATTGAAAAACCTTTTCATTTTATGGAGTCAGATGAAACGAGATAATACATAAGATAAAATGTATTGCATTTAACCAAAAATACTTTGCCGCGAGAAAAGACGTAACACGCAAAGACCTTCACCTGTATTATTGGAAACCCTCATTGGACCAATAAACAGGCTTACAATAACGTTTTCAAAATCCTTCAAAATTTGCACCTTGGAAGCTATTTCAAAGTTTGCGTTCTCGAGCCACCAAACACCGTTGTTGTGCAAATGAACAGCCAGAACGCATTAAAAGTTATCTGTTTTCAGTTAAAACAGTGTTGTGTAAGCGGCCCCTAAGTTAATTACTAATGATCTTTGCAACAGAAGTGAATCAATCAAAAACTTACTTTAGCTAGACAATAACTTTTTTCTACAGCTGCTGTAAAGCCAAAACAATCTCAGTCCCATTTATTTCCTATTGTCCCTGTAAAGCTGATTTGAAACTATTTGAATTGCTAAAAGCGCTCTATAAATGAAGGTGACTTGACTTGACTTTCTTCATATATCTCCTCTCCCTCGCGTCTTTGACTCGCGTGCTAGAAGACGAGAGGTCTGGCTGCAGTAGCAGGCCTTCAGCAAGCCTGGGCTAAGCCCCTAATTCTGCCGGTGCCAGGCCGCACTATCCCCCTCCGCTCAGCCTCACACCGCAGCTTTTCCTGGTGCCGCACCCCACACAACAATGCCTGCCCCTCTCAACAAATGCCTCCTCCCTTGCGTGATGTTAGAGCCCTGCACGGGCTTCTCCCCGGTGGCCGCAAATCTAGGCCCGAGCCCGGCCCTTGCCCGAGACGCTCAGGTCTTACTGTGCGTTCACACCAGACACGAATTGAGCGTCAAATTCGTCCCTGCCGCGTCTAGTTATACGCGTGTACACTTTTAATCCATTCACGGATTTCGCATCCGACAAGAGTGAAGCGAAATTTACGCGCGTCGGATGCGAAATCTGCTGGCGGCCATCTTTTTACAAGATGGCTAATGTTGATCGAGCATTCATCGAGAGAGTCACTGCACTGTATTTGCTCTGGAGAGCAGAACAACGGCGTAGGGATAATCGTCGCCGTATTTGGGTCCACCAGACCCTTCGGAGGTGAACCCAGTTGGCGAGTTTCACCATTTGCTCCAGGAGCTGCGCCTGGATGACGGCCGCTTTCAGCGGTACTTCCGCCTGTCCCACGCCCAGTTTGATGACCTGTTGTCCTGCATCTTAGCGAGGATCACCCTC
The DNA here is from genome assembly GCF_051911475.1 of Siphateles boraxobius. Classification (NCBI taxonomy): domain Eukaryota; kingdom Metazoa; phylum Chordata; class Actinopteri; order Cypriniformes; family Leuciscidae; genus Siphateles; species Siphateles boraxobius. The sequence continues at coordinate 2,072,683 of NW_027508920.1, read as the reverse complement.
ACCCTCACCCACCTGATCTGTAATTTATTTTTGTTTTGATGATAAATGGAGCCAGCCTAGGCTACTATAAAAGTGATTAAACTGTCCTGTGATTTTTTTTTCCCTCACACGTCCACTTTGTCCAGATACAAACTGTTCTTGCACTAGTATGTTGTATTGTTGTTGTTGTTGTTGTTTGTTGTTGTTGTTTACTTTATTTATACCCGTAGGTAAATTTGTTTTACAGTGCAATGACATTCTATGGCATCCAATACAAAAAACACAAGAACACAGGACACTACACTACACAACCCTATGTTGGTTCTCTTTACATTAGAATAATAATAATGTTTCATATAATCTAGATTAGATATGAAATAAATAGCATACAAAATTGTCTCATATATTAAAAATCAAGTTTTTATGTGATAAAATATTTACTTCACCATGTGACAGCAGCAAGCTGGCTCCTGATTGGTTAACGCGGCGCGAATTGACGCAGAAGTTCAGATTTTTCAACTCGGGTGGCAGACGCGAAATCGCATCAAACGCGTGAATGCACAAAAAACACTAAATAAATCATTTGCGCGTAACGCGGCAGACGCTCTATTCGCGCCATTCACGTGAACTTGACGCGCGAATGAGGCGAATTCGCGTCTACCGCGCCGCGCTCTACGCCTCATTCGCGCCGCATGAATTTTTTACGCGCGTAAGGCGTCTTTGCATTTACTTAACATTGAAATCACTTGCGCTAGACCAGGGGTAGGCAAGTTCGGTCCTAGATAGCCACTGTCCTGTAGAATTTAGTTCCAACCCTAATCAATCACACCTGAACAAGCTAATCAATGTCTTCAGGATTACTAAGGCTAATAGGCAGGTGAGGTTTTTTCAGTGTTGGAGCCAAACTCTGCAGGACAGTGGCTCCATAGGACCGAACTTGCCTACCCCTGCGCTAGACGCTCTATTCGCGTCCGGTGTGAACGCACCATTAGCCCGACCCGTGTCCGACAGCTCATCAAAATTATCAGCCCGAGTCCGAGCTCGTTTTTTTTTTTTTTCTCCATTACACAGCGACAGTCTGCCCTATTTGCAGCCATTAAATGGGTCAGTTCTGTTAGTTTATGTTTCTTTTCATTTATTTATTTGATCAATTTAGCCTCTCAAATCAATGCTAATGCTTTACTTGGCTACAATAAAATCCATAGATATAAAACACTTAAAACATATCACACAGACAGTTAGTTTAATAAATGTTTATTTATTAAACCATAGTGAGTAAAACAACGTTTTTTGAAATACTACTGAGGCAGGCTCAGGCCGCTCGCAGCGCTCGCGAACGAAATGAGCAATAGCCTACAATCTAAACAATTTTAATTAAAAACAAACTTGCAGGTTATCTTACCTCAAAAATGCACCACAGAACATGGCCATTCTTTTTTTCCAGTATTTTCGAACAGTTAAACGAAAATAAAGTCCAATCAAACAAAAAACATCAGTATTTTCGAACAGTTAAACGAAAATAAAGTCAATCAAACGAAAAGTTTAAAAAAAAAGTCTCCTCTCTGGTTTCTCTTAATACTCTCCGTTGCACATGAGGTGAATCGTGGGTTGCGCAGCTCGCGCTGACGAGAAACCTTCTGTGTGCGTGCGTGAGATAGTCATGTCAGTGTAATTATAAGATAGGTTAAAAACAGGTTATGAAATGTCTTTTTATTTTTCTATCATCGACGTCAACTTCTAATATTTTCTTTTAATTAATGTCTAAAAATATAAAAAAGATAACCCAAAAAAGGCCCGAGGCCTGGCCCGCATGTGAACAGTGACGTGAAAATTGGTCGGAAGCCCGGCCCTAGGGGCGTAAATAAGTCGGGGCCCGTCGTACTCGGGCTGAAATGCAGGGCTCTACGTGATGTTATCTCCGCTAAAGGAGCAAGCTCAGCCAGTTCATCCTGCCGGATTACCCGTCCGATGCCTTAAGTTGTATGCACCCATGGGCCCTCTCGGTCAAATGGATGTATGCACACCCTGTTCACCTGCCGACTGGCCCACCCGTCCGATGCTGTGAGCTGAAGGATCCCATCGGATCTTGTGTAGGCCCTCCCGGTCGAGCATCCAGACTCCCCTGTAAATACCATTTTGCCGACTTCGTTTCACTCTTTTTTGGGGGTTAGTTAGTAAATTCTCAGCTTTCTTCCCAAGTTAATTATTTGGGAGTAGTCTGGGTTCCGGCCACATCACTGAACTTGCTAAAGCTGGACTATGACGCTATTTTCTTCTAGAAACAAGCTTTGTTGCATTATTATAAAGCTGCTTTGAAACAATATGTATTGTAAAAAGCGCTTTATAAATAAAGGTGACTTGACTTATGCCCATTATGTTCCTTTCAGATGACGACGCTGGTTCATCTTCTGATGGAGAAACTTCCTCTATGTCCAAAGAGCGACAGACAGTGATCGATTGTGGAAAAACATTCAGCAACCAGGAACGTTTAGCGAGATGTAAGAGAAAACGCAGAGAACAGAAAGACTTCACCTGCAAGATATGTGACATCAGCTTTACAACCTCAGAAGAGAAGAGACGTCATTCAAAAGAGCACAAGAAGAAAGAGTTTAATTGTGATCAGTGTGAGAAGAAATGTAATTCCTCTTCTAGTTTCTACCGTCATAAGATGACTCATAAGGACAGGGAGGAAAAGCTGTACCAGTGCCCTCACTGTGAGAAGAGCTTCACCCAGGGATGGATTCTGAAGAACCATCTACTTGTGCACAGCAATGAGAGGCCGTACAAGTGCAGTGAATGTGAGAAGAGCTTCAAAAAGAAATCCATTCTGAAGAGCCATCTACTCACACACACTAATGAGAGGCCGTACAAGTGTCCTCACTGCGAGAAGAGCTTCAACCAGGGATCCCATCTGAGGAGCCACCTACACACACACACCGATGAGAGACCGTATCAGTGCCCTCAATGTGAGAAGAGCTTCAAAGATGGATATAAACTGAGGAAACATCTACTCATTCACACCAATGAGAGGCCATACCAGTGCAGTGAATGTGAGAAAACCTTTACAAACTCAACTTCTCTAAAGTTACACCAAAAAACACACTCTAATGTCAAACCGTATCAGTGTTCACACTGTGAGAAACGTTTCCATCATTCGACTCACCGGAAAACCCATGAGAGGATTCACACCGGAGAGAAACCGTACCTGTGCTCCTACTGCGGGAAGAGCTTTGCTAGTCCATTTTCTTTTAGAATTCATCTGAGAGTTCACACTGGAGAAAGACCGTATCACTGTAGTGATTGTGGGAAGAGTTTTTATAAGCCAAGTGACTTAAAACTACACAAGAGGACTCATACAGGAGAAAAACCTTTTAAATGTTCACATTGTGACAAGACTTTTGCTCGATCAAGTGCCATGAAGGTCCATGAGCGATGGCATACAGGAGAGAAACCTTACCGCTGCTCCATCTGTGGCGAGAGATTCGCTTTTAAATGGGTTTTTCAGACTCACAAGAAGAAACACGCCGCTCAAGAATCATCATAGCTTCATCTAATAAATTTTATGTAAAAAAAAAACACCATGCAGTGTTATGGGAACTTTATATTATGGTTGTAAAAAACCTAAAACTAGTATGTGTCTAGAAGAACAGGGGTGCACAAACCGTCCTGCAGAGTTTAGCTCCAACTATAATGAATAAATTCCTGCATCTATCCAGAAGATGATGCCCACAACTGAATTATCGATCCATCCATCCATTTTCCAAACCGCTGGTCCAATGTGGCTACAGCGTAATATCATACAGGTATAAGTTGCTTTTTAATTTAGGTTTATAAATGGGGTTTTCAGACTCACCAGAAGAAACACGCCGCTTCAGAACCATTATAGTTTCATCATGTTTAGGTTATGTAAAAAAAACGCCTTGCAGTGTTATGGAAACGTTATATTATTGTTATAAAAAAACAAAAACTAGTATGTGTCTAGAACAGGGGCGCCCAAACTGTCCTGCAGAGTTTATCTCCAACCATAATGAATAAATTCCTGCATCTATCTGCTTACTATCATACAGGTATTAATTGCTTTTTAATTGATTATTAAACTGTTTAATAAAGGTTTATACATAGTTTACAATACAGAGTTCAAGATAAAAAATGTTATCTTACTACTCGAGTTGCCAGTTTCAAATGCTTATTAAACAGCTCAAATTATGCAAAAGCAGCAGCCCTTCCAGTGCACTCAGTGTCTGAATTCACCCACTCGTTTTCATTCACTCCTTCAAGTGGACTATAGGGAATAGTGAATGAGCGTATAGGGGGTGATTTTGAACACAGCAAAGGTCTTCAGATTCACTAGAAACTTCCAGGCAAGTGTGTTGTAGCTGAACTGTACAGGACGTTGGCCCTCCAGGAGCAGGATTGGACGCCCCTGTTCTCGAACATTATTAATTGTGTAAAAAATGAATCCTTTGGATAAAATTCTCTGTAATGTGCAGATCAGTTTCTGATGTTGGATTAAAGTGTGTTTATGTGGCATTTAATCACACTAACAGAATGACCTAATTCTTTTAGCAGTTATTTAAGACTTATTAAATTAGGCTTATTTCCCTTAAATAATCCAGATATAAAATAATACACTACAGGTACAGTAACGTGTTCTAAGGTCACACTGTCAGTTTTTGGGATTGACAATTGCATTTACTGACAGGTGTAAATCGTGAAATGTCTTGTTCACAAATCAGATTTCATTAGCGCCTTAATTACTGTCTGTATTAATGTGCAACGGCAGTCAAGCCTGTATTTACTTACCAGTTACCAAGTAATATCTAAGCATACAATAAGCATTGTAATGCAATTACTAATGTAAGTTTATTGTCTTATCGCTCTCCTTTGTCTCAGGGAGAGTGTGTTTGTGGCTGGCCTGCTTCATTTCTTGCCTGTGTTTTGCTGGAGGGGGTGCAGTAAAAACAACATACAATAAATGTTTCCAATTTAAAATCACTGTTTTCTATTTGAATCAATATTCTATTTTTTCTGTATTTTTCTATTTTCTACAGCCTTCTATGTCACGACGCAGAAATGATATGCTGATTTACTGCTCAAGAAATCTTTCTTATCATCGCAGTTGGAAGCTGCTGCTTAATGAAGTGTGGAATCTGACAAAAGTGTTTTTTCAGGATTCACAGATCAACAGAAAGCGAAGAACAGCATTTATTCCAAACAAAAAGCGTCAGGAACATGTGGACAGTTCGCCTCTGATATCTACGCGCGCTTTCTACTGTCTTCCAGTGAAAGCCGCGAATTTGCGTAATTCAAATATTAACGGTCATTTTAATATTAACAGTCTGACTGACTAACAATCGTTTTGCGATGTCAATATTTATTAGGATATTAGTCGCTAGGCAATGCTAGTGAAATACAATGGTATTTTTAATAAGAGATATTGGGTTTGGTGAAGCCTCTAATCTTTTACTCCATCGCTCGTACTGTAGGAGGCGCTGTGACGTTACTTAGTCTACAGTAAAAGTACCGAAGAAAGAAAGACAACTGGATCTCTCAGACGGTGGGTTTTTAATCTGTTTTACATTATGCGTTTTTGCTGTTTACCTGTTCCTTTTCTGTCTTTATAATGAATTTATTATAGCTTTTCCTCGCCCGCTCGCCATGAAAAAAAACCCATGGTTTTATTACAGTAACCATAACAAAGGTCCTCTTGTTTTACTTCAGTAAACCACGTTTTAACCATGATATTTGTAGTCAACAATAGTTCGTACAATAGACCCCTAAAGCGCTTACAATTTAGTGAGAAATTAGCAGAAACCTGACAATATCATGTTTAATATCTGAATGCATATTGTAACATTTGATAATATTCATGAGCTGTGGTAACATTACGTGGCTCAAGCACATTTACATCTGAAATGAAAAGTTTCTGAATATTCTCCAAATATTCTGCTCATGATGTGTTTTGTCTTCAGATGTTGACCATGACAGCACAGATGGATGTGATCTGCTGTAAATCAGTAGGAACGGATCTGTCCATGCTGGATATTGAGGATTTCATCACTGAAATCTGTCAGCTGAAGAAAGAGGTGGCGTCACTGGAGGCAAAGCTGAGAGAAAGAGGAGACAAATCCAACAGAGAGGTTTGAGCAGCTCATCATTTCATCCTTTAGTTCAATCAAACCACAGTTGTGTTAGCTTCTCACTTCTTATGCACATCTCAAGTTAAAGGGGCATTCGGCAGCTGTAGCTATTTCTTCGCTGATGTTCACTATTGTTGTCACATGTTTTCTCAACGAGCTTCCCCTACAGCTGTGAGGCGTATATTTCACAATAATGTCATAAAAAAAACTCACTTGTGGCACCCTCCTCCCCCTTTCTACCGCTGCTCATGTGCATTTGTTATTATCGGAGCCGGTCAACTTTATCGTGTGGATCTATGTCGAGGTGGGTAATACATCATACACATTGAGGGTGGCGTGTGTCTTTATGTCAAATTGCTGTAAAGCAGTTTGTGTTTCTCGCTCATTCTCGCTTCTCACGAGACTTCCTATTTCAAACTTACCGGGACGTTAGTCCCCATGTTGCAAGGTTGGTTTTCCGCCTAGGAACTTTGGGGGGAGCGGGGAAAGTCACCATTCTCACCAGAACAGGTTATTAAACCATCCAAATGATTTCTAAACGGTTTTATTAAGTTGAAATAGTTGCCGAATGCCCCTTTAAGCCAGCTGCAAAATATGAAAACAAATCACTAATATAACTGCTGAGTATCAACCATTGTTCTTTGTTTATCTATTTTGTCATGATCTGGAGAAGGTTTCAGTGTGTGTGACTGATGGGACAGAAGCTCAGGATTCAGTCTGGAGATCCAGAGACACACAGGACTCAGAGCTCAGCCTCACTTTACTGTGTTATACTGACGCTCAGGATCATGGATCCGCTGATCAAACCTCTGACTGTAACGCTGGAGAACAGCAGATGAAGATGTGCTCCGTCAAACTGGAGGACTGCAGGAACCTGATAGAGAGACGAGGAGAAGAAACAGCAGAGGAACAACAACAGAGCCATGAGGAGGAGGAGGATGAAGAGGATGATGATGAAGATCAGAGTAATGATAATGTTGACGGTGATGAAGATTTTGATCCTTCAGGTATGTTTCTACCTTTTTTGACCAGAAAAGTTTAGTGATCCTTTGGTGATTGTCGAACACAATTGAATAAATTCAACGCTTATGTCTTTTACCATAAGCAAGTCTGTTTTGAACTTTATTTAATGAATGCGTGTGTTCCACTCAAACAGCAACAGATAAAGAAACAAACGATCATCTAAATTAGACTGTACTTTGCTGTTTGATGATCATCCAACATTACAGTGTTAATCCGATGTGTTCCTACGGGATTCGGCAAAAGTTTAATTTATCAGCTGGCCAGATGGTCGCTTAGAAGATGGGGTGCAATGAAAACCCTGTGGTCATTGTTGTTTCTGTGTACACTCCGTGTATTATCCCATTGAGAATCCCACCAGTAAACACTAATACATCAGTTTTTATAGTATGGGGGTATGGCAAAATGACATGATACATTACATAATTTCTCTACAATTTGATTGGTTCTTCATTACTTCAAGATGTGTGGCGTACTTGAAAGCATTTTACTATTCCTGCCAAACTTCTATGGTTACAAGTTAGTGTTACTACATATATCCATGTTGAATGTTGCTGATCTGTGGACTAAAAGCCTATAACTAGTTCATTCATGGAACAATATTTCTTCTGGTTTTCATGTCAGCGCTGTTTGATCTGTTAATAATGGAGAAATTTGAATGCTTCTCACTAGATCTCGCAGCGATGTTATTACTTCAGTGGAGAATTCAAATGCTTTCTCTACTGGATCTCTTAGCTCGTTGTAGTAACATGTCGCTTGACCAAGATCGGCTCGTGCTGCACTGACAATCTGACATTGGTCCAAACTGATAAACGGTCCATGAAACAAAATAATGAGCAGTGCAGTTTCGTTCCGCTTTCATTATGTTTGCAATTTGATGTTGGGCAGTGTGACTACTAACAAAATTTTGGTCGCACCGGCAGGAAAATTGGTCCAACGAATTGTTCGGTTTGTAATGCGTACCGAACCGACAGCCTCGTACCGAACAGTTAACCTGTTAACCTTCAAGGCCACTTTTGAAAAATCCCCAGAAATGGCATACCCAAACTTAAACAGATACAGTTCATGAACCCTTTGCACTAAAAGCACAAGTATGATCTCATTTGAAAGCTGACACCTAGTAGTTTATTGTAAATGTATAAATAATTATTGTCATAATGAAAAAAAATGTTTAAATAGCTTCAAAGTTTTGTAAAGTTATTAGAAATTTACTTTTATGAAACATCTTCATAAAAATAAAATTGAAGTTGGCCCTGGAGCAATCTAGAAATGCACTGCAGCTAAAGCCATATGTGTGACCATTTTATATTTAAAATCTGAAAATGATAAGTCTAAAACTCTGTATTTAGTTAAATGTTTTTCAAGATCATGTCAAATTACTTTATTTTGATTAGACTCTAAAATGCAAACTGATGTTTAGTCATCTTCTGAGTCATCTAATCAGTCTATTGTCTCTATTATTTTGTGGTGCAAACGAGCCCCATTCAGAGTCAGTCTCTCCTTGCACACATTTACACCTCTCCAGACTGGTTATGGCTCTAAATATGCATTTCTTTTGTCTGCATTATAGCTACTAACGACTGGCTATTCACAGGCTATTCATAGGGTTTCAAACCCTAATTTCTTTTATCAAAGTTCTCACTAAATATTTGAAACTGGTATCAAATGCACTGAAACATTTCAGTAAGCATTCCTATTTAGAAAAAAATCATAAAACAACTGCTGGTGGCAGGTGCACCTGGGCTAGCTAGCATGTTAGCTTAGCACACCATCAATACACGACCATTTATGAGATTGAAACCATGTTTGTGCTCCAAACTTACTTTATAACGCAAGTCGAGTGTTTTAAATAATCTTCTGTGATCTAATTTGGCTTCAGATAAAAAAAAATCCGACAGAAAATTTATTATTTATAGTGTTCTGCACGATGATGAAATCTATATCGATTAGCATTGCATTATAAATATAATCTATTATTATGAAATACCTGGCATGGCTTGAAGAACACAGGTAACTCAAATATCATTGCAATCATGTTTATTGTCTTCAAAACATCTTTATCTGCATGTTACAGCGATCTCTGTCAGCTACTTTCTGTATCAGTGACGTCCTGGAATGTCACATGACTATGGGTCTTCTTCGTGATCCATATATGGACTGTTATTGTGCATATAGCGCCCTCAGGCTATTGGTATGAATTGAAAACACAGCACATCTCAGTAAGAAGCGATCATAATGACTACATCGACGCATTTGGGTATAAATTCAACAAATATTATTCCTGTCTATAGAAATATGATGTGAATCTATGAGAATATATCAATATTTCTCCAAGTCTGCACATTTTTGAGCTAAAGCCCTGAGGGACGATGTTTTGCGAATCGCTGTCATGACGACAGCACGGAGTGTTTTTTTATGAATGGACCAGCTGACGCTCATAATTCATATTAAAGGTATCGACTCATTTTTCCATTTCATAACTCCTGACACAAATTAAGACATAACTGTCACTATAAGTTTCTCAGAATACAATAGTGGTCAAATACTGAATCTTGAGTATTATATCTTTTTAATGATGTATAGTTTGTCAAGGTATAACATTAAATCTGATAGTAAATTTGAACTAAATAAAAAAAAAAACCGCTTCAGTGCGCCGACGCTCTGGAAACGGTTAACAGGTTTAAATATGAATACGTGTATCATTACACCCCTGGGACAATACAAACCTCTAAAACTGTAAGAGATATTGGGCTGTCAATGCGGTGACGGAACCGAACACGAGAGCAGCGCAACCTGGCTGTTTAGATCTTATTGGTTGTTTGCTTGTCAATGGTAGCACGCGGATTTATCAAAACATCTGATAGGCTCTTTATGATCTACGTGCGATGCGAGCGCATTTTAATGAAAATATCAAGGGCTATATCGAACATGTTTACATCGTAACCGACAATAAATACCGTTGATAAATACCGATACCGTTTTATCGCCCAGCCCTATCAGGACTATGACGCTATTTTCTTCTAGAAACAAACTTTGTTGCATTATTTTCCTGTTATCACTGCTTTGAAACAATCTGTATTGTAAAAAGCACTTTATAAATAAAGGTGATTTGACTTATGCCCATTATGTTCCTTTCAGATGACGACGCTGGTTCATCTTCTGATGGAGAAACTTCCTCTATGTCCAAACAGCGACAGACAGTTGCCGACTGTGGAAAAACATTCAGCAAACAGGAACATTTAGCGAGACGTAAGAGAAAATACACAGAACAGAAAGACTTCACCTGCAAGATATGCGACATCAGCTTTACAACCTCAGAAGAGAAGAGACGTCATTCAAAAGAACACAAGAAGAAAGAGTTTCATTGTGATCAGTGTGAGAAGAAATGTAATTCCTCTTCTAGTTTCTACCGTCATAAGATGACTCATAAGGACAGGGAGGAAAAGCTGTACCAGTGCCCTCACTGTGAGAAGAGCTTCACCCAGGGATCGAGTCTGAAGAACCATCTACTCGTGCACAGCAATGAGAGGCCGTACAAGTGCGGTGAATGTGAGAAGAGCTTCAAAAAGAAATCCATTCTGAAGAGCCATCTACTCACACACACCAATGAGAGGCCGTACAAGTGTCCTCACTGCGAGAAGAGCTTCAACCAGGGATCCCATCTGAGGGGCCATCTATACACACACACCGATGAGAGACCGTATCAGTGCCCTCAATGTGAGAAGAGCTTCAAACTGAAATCCATTCTGAAGAGCCATCTACTCACACACACCAATGAGAGGCCGTACAAGTGTCCTCACTGCGAAAAGAGCTTCAATCAGGGATCTCACCTGAAGAGCCATATACGCATTCACACCAATGAGAGACCGTATCAGTGCCCTCACTGTGAGAAGAGCTTCAAAAATGGATCTAATCTGAAAATGCATCTACCCATCCACACCAACGAGAGGCCGTACCAGTGCAGTGAATGTGAGAAAACCTTTACAAACTCAACTTATCTAAAGTTACACCAAAAAACACACAATGATGTCAAACCGTATCAGTGTTCACACTGTGAGAAACGTTTCCATCATTCGACTCACCGGAAAACCCATGAGAGGATTCACACCGGAGAGGAACCGTACCTGTGCTCCTACTGCGGGAAGAGCTTTGCTAGTCCATTTCATTTTAGAATTCATCTGAGAGTTCACACTGGAGAAAAACCGTATCACTGATCAGTGATTGTGGGAAGAGTTTTTATAAGCCAAGTGACTTAAAACTATACAAGAGGACTCATACAGGAGAAAAACCTTTTAAATGCTCACATTGTGAAAAGACTTTTGCTCGATCAAGTGTCATGAAGATCCATGAGCGAATGCATACAGGAGAGAAACCTATGGTAGTAAAATAATGCCATATGTTTTTGAAACAAAAAGCCTGTTGAATTGTACTACTTGAAAAAAAATATGCATTGCATTAACCCTGCTTGTATTTTAATGCATTGTATTTTTAGGGCATTCATTTTTATGGGCTGAAATTTAGCATGGTTGAATATTTAAGCTGTGAATATTTGAATTCAAAACATTTCAAACACATTTTCATTAGTAAAATTTCAATAATCCATATTCACCTTTCATATTTCACTTCCAAAATATTCAAACTGATTAAAAATACAACCTATTATATTCAACAGGTGGTTTTCGGTCCATTTTATTTCGCTGTGCAAATTCGCTTCCACAAATTCAGTGGTTCAAATTCGACAGTAAATTCAACGTTGACATCCAGGAACTGCAGGAAAAGCAGTAGATTACCGAGCATAATCTCCATCTGCTGTTAGTTCACCTCACCAGCAGGGGGTGCAAGCGCGTGTTGTTGACGAAGACCAGAGCAACAGTTAGAGTCATAGATATCATAATATCTATGGTTAGAGCAAGCCATTCATTCATAAACTCATTTACAACAATGTAAGTGTATCTGTTATTATGTTTTATGTGAAATTCAGTGTCTTCACGATTACTTTCCCTGTGTAGCCTACATGCATCTCTACCGTGAACGAGATTATAATGTTATTCCCCCGATGCGGATGTATAGGCCTACAGATCCAATGTTACATTTGAGTTTGACATAATCTATTGGTTGTTTGTTGCCTCAACCTTATATTGCGGCGATTGTGCTGCATGCAGTAGGCTAGGCTAGGGTTTCCCTCAATAGAGATTGCTAATGTGACGTCATCGTGACGTTTTACCAGTGGTGAACGCAAAGCATTTTGGGAATCCGCGGCACAAATAGAAGGCGCCAGACTTGATTGCATGGAGGGAAGAACGCAGTGTTCAAGATGCCGTCTACCTGCTGTGTTATAAACCGCAATAGTCCTTCTTGCACAGTTTTGAAAACGAACGTTAAGGGTTGTTTTAAGGACATGTTTGTGTGTGCTCGTAGACAGCCACTCTGAAGCGGTCAGAGGCGATTCTAAAAGATTCAAAAAGTCGAGACAGGACCCATCGTCAAAATTCTATAAGTTACCCACCACTCAAACTTAGTTCATCCAAAACTAACTAGAAAATAGACTCAAAATGCTAAATACTTGAATTATCCTTTAAGAACGAATCAATATATTTGTTTTCCTTAATTTTAATGAACCCTAACTTTGTTCTCATCTGAATGGTAAATAATTGATTTTCGTATAAAATAATACTACCATTAAAAACACATTTGATTTTCTTTTTTAATAAATGTAGAATATGTAACTGCTCTGAAGAAAAGAAATGAAAACCAATGCAATATGATTAATGTCCAAAAGATGACAAACTTTTTTGAAATGGGGTTGGATAAATATGTTGCTTTTAAAACTGTATGTTTGGTTGGGTGACAGTTGTAGGTTACAGCTTGAGTTGTGTGACAAAAGCGCAATGTTGTGTTTTATTGCGAGTGTAAGTTACACAGATATAAGTAAACACTTTGCAGTTTTAATGATAACCTCTATGAACAAAATAACGGAGTAGCCTATGTTTTTATGTTTCCACTGTTCGATCGCGCGATTCGCGCCCGCGTCTCTCTCTCTCACACACACACACACACACACACACACACACAGTTCGATCGCGTCTCTCTCTCTCTCTCTCACACACACACACACACACACACACACACAGTTCGATCGCGTCTGTGTCTCTCTCTCTCTCTCTCTCTCTCTCTCTCTCTCTCTCTCTCTCTCTCACACACACACACACACACACACACACTCCAGCATGCATTGCAATCTTGACATGAATTCTGACTGCATGCAGATAGATGAGAGAGAGCGAGGAGTGTGGTGCTTAAAACATATACGTTTGAACGGACGACAGTTTTCTGGTATGGTCCGACAATGTTTTCTTTAGCCCGCTGCATTTTGTAGGATTATATTCTGTTTTCACGCTATTTTTTTTTTCATGCCAGAACCATAGAACGTAAAAAAAATAGGCCAGAACACTAGCCTGCTATGCCAGCCCATGTAAACGGGCCAAACATACCCATAATTCTTTGCGTTCTGATGACGTTGCCGCCCAGTTGGTCACATGTCTTAGCGATCTCTATACGTCAGGATTCCCCTGCTGGACATATAAAACGCTTAACGTAGCTTAATGGACTAATACAGTGATATAAAAGACCAAACTCGCAGGCAAGCAGAAGGACTCAGAATATGAACTTAACAAACAAAGTTTAAAGCTGAGCGTTTCTCAGTGATACTGCCATAAATTGGCTTGACATTGGACATTCGCACATTTAGGGACCGTCTCTAAAGTTACATACGACATTGGTATACACATTTCTAACTTCAATAGCATTTGAAGAGAACGACTTGCAGTCTTAAAACCAACTGTAAAGTGTTCATGTAGGTGTCAGGCATAATGCGCAATTTATTCAAATAAATTGAAGTTTGCTATTGAAGTTAGAAACGTTTAGGCCTATAGGACTACCAATGTTACTTTAGAGACGGTCCCTAAATGTGCGAATATCAAGCCAGTTTTACACTTAAAGCACCACTTTTACCCTCTAAGCCTCTTAGAAGTACGTCAGCTTTAGTGGGTAAGGCGTATTCGGCGGCCGGTCAAGCCTCGGCGTGCCTGCACACGATGTCCATCTTGCAGGCATACCAGGCTGACTTATTAAAGGATGTGAGTGACACTCAAGAGGTCAGCACTGACGTAGTTCGCGAACTGCGTCAGGCTGCAGATTTATCTCTGCGCGCCACCAAGGAGTCGGCCAAGCTAATGGGCATTACTATGGCAGCCCTGGTGGCCGCAGAGAGGCATCTATGGTTAAATCTCTCTGGTATGAAAGAAAAAAAAAGCTCCGCTCTCTCCTCATGGTCTTTTTGGTGATTCTGTAAATACGGTCATAGATAGATTTCAGGAAGAGAAGAAACAGTCGGCAGCGTTTCAGAAATTTATGCCTCTTAAAATTCATGTCCCCGGTACTGCTGGGCGGGAGCAGTCCAGGCCGTCAGTCAGCTCCTCACATAGGGCGCAACAGAAGCAGAGTGTCGCGTCTCGCGCTCCCCCTTCCAAACAGTGGGACCAGACGCGGCACTCTCAGCCTGAAGTCTTCTGGCAAAACTGTTCTGAGGACAGTTATTATGGCTAAGAAGGCTTCGGCAAAGAGGAAGTCCTGACACCACTGGCGTCAGGATGCTGAGGGTGGTCCCTGCCGTGGGAGAGAGGTGTTCACCGCATTACACGGTGCCCGCTCTTCTTCGGTGCCCTCAGGGGCCCGTTCTGCCAACCCCGCCTTCATGCCGGGGCACAGACGGTCCCAGCGAGCGTTTTCCCGAGGGACGCTCGCCCCCTCTGAGGAGGATCTCAGAGCAGTTAAGCCAGTCATTCCCTGCCGGTGCGCCGTTACAGGGCGCTGTGTTTGCTGCTCAAGTTACACCAGAGGCCAGTCTCGAGAGACTGGTACCCTTAGTAGTATTTCTGGCAGAGTGGAAAAGCCTTCCAAAAATATCTCAGTGGCACACAGTAAAAAAGGGTTATACTATCCAATTCAGGTGTCGTCCACCAAAATTCAGAGGGGTTCTGCCCACAGTGGTGGGCCCCGAGCAGCTCTGGTAATGGAACAAGAGGTGAAAGCGCTCCTTCAAAAGGGGGCTATAGAACGGGTTCCTCCTCCCAGGTTGGAGTCAGGTTTTTACAGCCGATATTTCATCGTTCCAAAGAAGGATGGGGGGTTGCGTCCAATTTTAGATCTGCGCCTGTTGAATCGCTCGGTAGGGAAGCTAAAATTCAAGATGCTCACTATCAAGCAGATCGTGTCACAAATCAGATCCGAGGACTGGTTTGTCACGATAGATCTGAAGGACGCGTACTTCCATATTTCCATCCTTCCACAACACAGGTAGTTCCTGAGGTTCGCCTTCGGGGGCGAGGCGTACCAGTACAAGGTTCTTCCATTTGGCCTTGCTTTATCTCCCCGCACTTTCACGAAATGCATGGATGCAGCTTTAGCGCCCCTGAGGTTTCAGGGCATTCGTATCCTCAATTACATCGACGATTGGTTGATTTTAGCTCAGACAGAGCAGATGGCGGTTCAGCATCGAGATGTTGTTCTCGCTCATATGAGAAAGTTGGGGTTGAGGCTGAACGCAAAGAAAAGTGTATTATCTCCTTCTCAGAAGACCACTTTTCTGGGTGTCGTTTGGGATTCGATCTCGATGCGGGCGCGAGTTTCTCCGACCCGCATCGCTTCGATTCTTTCAGCTATGAAACAAGTAAAGCTAGGCCAGCTACTCACTGTAAAACAATTTCAGAGACTGTTGGGTCTGATGGCAGCAGCGTCCAACGTTATACCTTGCGGCCTGTTGTACATGAGACCACTGCAGTGGTGGCTCCGGACCAAGGGATTCTCCCCGAGGGAAAATCCCCTCCGCACGGTCAAAGTCGCGCGGCGCTGCCTTCGTGCTCTGGTCATGTGGAAAGAAACCTGGTTCCTATCCAAAGGGCCTGTGTTGGGGGCTCTTTGTCGTCGCGTAACGCTAACGACGGATGCTTCCCTCACAGGATGGGGGGCGGTCATGAGTGGTCGTCCAGCCCAAGGTCTGTGACAGGACCATCATCTATCATGGCATATAAATTGTCTAGAGATGTTGGCGGTGTTCCAAGCTTTGAAACACTTCCTAGCAGACCTCAGAGGTCATCATGTGTTAGTTCAGTCAGACAACATGTCGGTGGTCTCGTATATAAATCATCAGGGGGGCCTGCGGTCGCGTCCACTTTACAAGTTGGCCCGTCAGATCCTCCTGTGGTCCCAGGGGAAGTTACGGTCTCTGAGAGCTATGTATCTTCCTGGTTATTTGAATGTGGTAGTAGACTCCCTGTCGAGGCAGGGGCCGAGGACGGGGGAATGGAGGCTCCACCCCGAGGTGGTGGAGCTCCTTTGGTTGAGTTTCGGTCGCACCGAGGAGGACCTATTCGCTTCCAAGGAGACAACACACTGTCATCTGTGGTTCTCCATCAGTCAGAAAGCCCCTCTGGGGTTGGCACTCTGGTACAGCCGTGGCCGAGGTCATGTCTGTATGCCTTTCCCCCGGTTGCTCTGCTACCAGGAGTTCTGGAGAGGGTTCGCCGGGACGGGGTCAGCCTACTTCCAGTAGCCCCGTTCTGGCCGGCCCAAGTATGGTTCGCGGACCTAATATCTCTTCTGGACGGCTCTCCCTTGGAGATTCCGATCAGGAGGGATCTACTCTCTCAGGAGGGCGGTACGATATTTCACCCCCGCCCAGAGTTGTGGAAACTGTGGGCTTGGCCTCTGAGGGGGCCCAGCTCATAGAATCTGGTCTCTCAACTGAGGTTGTTGAGACCATCCTTCACTCCAGAGCTCCGTCCACGAGGAAGTTATATGCCCTGAAGTGGAAACTTTTCACTTCTTGGTGTGCAGAACACCGGCAGGACCCAGTTAACGGCCCAGTGGGTGCAGTGCTGGAGTTTCTGCAGGAGCGTTTCTCTGCAGGGTTATCCCCCTCCACACTAAAGGTGTAAGTGGCGGCACTAGCTGCTTACCATGTCCCTTTCAGTGGAGTTTCTCTTGGGAGACACCCACTTATAACTCGCTTCCTTTGTGGCACTTTGAGGCTGAGGCCTGCAGTTCATTTGAGGGTGCCGACTTGGGATTTGGCCATTGTACTAGAGGTTCTTTCTTTGGACCCCTTTGAACCTATTGAGGAAGTTTTTGAGAAATTTCTCATGTGTAAAACTCTTTTTCTGCTTGCAATCTCCTCACTAAAGAGAATAGGAGATTTGCAGGCCCTGTCGGTTGCACCCTCGTGCCTGGAGTTTTTGCTGGTATGGTTAAGGCTTTTCTATACCCTATACCAGGTTATGTCCCTAAGGTCCCTACTAATGCTGTCAGACCTACAGGGCTGCAGGCTTTCTATCCTCCTCCTTTTGTGAGGATCCTCCTCATTTTGTGAGGATCCTCCTCAGATCAGGAGAAACTTAACCTTCTCTGCCCGGTTAGGGCGTTAGACGCTTACGTCCACAGAGCTGCCCTGTGGAGGAAATCAGAACAGTTATTTGTGTGCTTTGGACCACCCAGGAAAGGGTGTCCCGCGTCTAAACAGAGAATGAGCAAGTGGGTGGTTGAGGCCATCTCACTTGCTTATGAGTCGGCTGGTCAGCCTTCACCTTTGGCTGTACGAGCCCACTCTACTAGGAGTATGGCTGCTTCTAAAGCATTGTTGTCAGGAGTATTGCTAAGTGATGTTTGTGATGCGGCTGGGTGGTCCTCACCGCATACATTTGTTAAGTTCTATGAATTGGACTTAAGTTCCACTCCTGGGGCGCAGGTGCTCTCGTCCTCTGTGCGCTAGTTCCCACATGACGGTCATTTGCTCCTATGGCGACATGGGTATTGGCGTTCCCACAGCTTGACGCAGCTCGAGTTCCCTTGAAAGGGAACGTCTCGGTACCGTATGTAACCCTAGTTCCCTGATAGGGAACGAGACGCTGCGTCGTTTTGCCATACTCCCAGCATGCCCGTTAGCGCTTCCTTCAGGCCTATCAGAAGCTGTCGCGCTTGTGTTTTGGGGGTGCTTTATAGTTTCCTGGTCGATGACGTCACCCGCCTATGACGTTCCGTCTCTCCATTGGACTGATTCCATACGTGCTTCATGACGCACACACGCAGAGGCGTTCCCACAGCTTGACGCAGCGTCTCGTTCCCTGTCAGGGAACTAGGGTTACATACTTAACCGAGACGTTTCTAACCGTGTGTCAGGTTTGATTTACTTTTTTCTGCACGTTTGCCCAGCTCAAATTGTTGACATTTTTCTTAGGGATTTTCGACCTTACTCTACTGATTCCCTGAACCTTTTTAAAGGAAACAGCGTTACAGAACTTTCAAGTTACAGTAGGTGTTCAATACACATTGTGGTTGTCATTTTCCTTTTCTTTCTTTTTCCCCTAATCTTTTTCATACTTTTATTTGTTAATGGACAAATTCGAGTTCAACCAGTTGAAAATTGTTTCTTTAAATGTGCGGGGCTTAAGAGATGACATTGAAAGAAAAGCAATTTTTCTGTTTTGTAGACGTTATAATGCAGATTTAATTTTCTTGCAAGAGACTCATTCAGCTGCTTCTGATTCAAAATTTTGGAAAGCTCAATGGGGCGATATGTTTTTTTTTTAGTCATGGGTCAAATAATCCAGCTGGTGTTCTTATTTTAATTCATAAGTTTAAAGGAGATTGTCACAGAATGCTCTAGCACACCTCCTTCTGGCGTCATTAGATCCCTTTCTCCTGAGTATTAAGACTTCATCTCCCATCTCCCCTCTCTGCACTCATCACCATCCAGCCCTGCTGAATTCCCGCATCATCTTCAGCTTTATCACCTGTTGCTCCTTATCCTCCCTTTATATAGACTGCTTGCTCTTTTGTTCTCTGTGAAGTATTGATTTGCCTATCTGTCTGTGTTGCACTACTCTGTTATCTCTGGACCTTCGATCTCTGACCTGGACTGCTTCACGTACTCCCGCACCTTCGCTGCCTGTCCTGACCTTGGCCTGTGTTTCGCTTGGATTATTGGATTGCCCCTCTACTAACGCCAGCCTGAGTATACCACTTATGCCTGCCTGAGTTCTCTTCTATTGCCAGCTTGAGCTTATGTCAGCTGTCCTCGTTTTTGTTACCTGTGTTAATAAACTTCTGCAAATGGATCTTACTGCGACTTCAACCAGTCCCGGGAGCACGTCACGGATGAGAGCCGTATCTCCTTTGTATGCTCGCTTCTCACTGGAAGGGCGCTGGAGTGGGCAACGGCGATGTGGTCAGGAGGTCAACTTTCGTCTTTTACTTATGATGTTTTTGTTACCCACTTCAGAGAAGTATTTGAACATCCCGCAGGAGGAAAGGAGCCTGGGGAACTACTGCTCGCTCTACGTCAAGGAAGTTCCACTGCAGCAGATCACACTCTCTCCTTCCGAACGCTTGCGGCTCAAACTAACTGGGGGGAGGAACCACTGAAGCTTCTGTATCGAAAGGGATTAAATGCGGACCTTCAGGGAGAGTTGGCGTGTCGTGACGATGGTAAGACCCTCAATCAAATCATGGATCCCGCCATTCGTCTCGACAATCTGATCTGGGCTCGACGCACACCATTCAGATCCTGTTTGAATATCGAGTCCCATACTAGTCCAGAGCCTGAGCCGATGCAGATCGGTTATACTCACATCACCCCCGCTGAACGCGAGAGAAGACGACGCAACCATCTGTGCATGTACTGCGGACAAGCCGGTCATCTGAGGGCTTCCTGTCCTGTAAGACCCGCATCTCGAGATCCCGCTGCGGTGAGTTTTTGTTTACCCTCTCCTAATTCATTCATCGTAGAGAGTGCATTAAATATCAATGAGAGAGTTATTAAATTGGGGGCTTTAATCGATTCGGGTGCTGCTGGAAATTTCATTGACTTAGCGTTTGCCAATACTCATCACCTCTCTCTTCTCCCTTGTGAACCACGTGTGACAGTGGCAGCGTTAGATGGGCGGCCCCTGGGGACAGGAGAGGTTCAGTTCACCACGCAATCTCTCACTCTTTGCATTGGTTCGCAGCACACATAATCAATTCAGTTTTTTACAATCAACTCGCCTCTTCATCCTGTGATCCTGGGATTTCCCTGGCTGGAGAAACATAACCCACAAATTTCCTGGGTAGAGAGGAGAATTGTTCAGTGGTCCCCCTTTTGTCAGGAGAGTTGCATGTCCGCTGTCCAGGGTTCTGAAAATAACTGCAGGTCCGCTGTTCAGAGTCTGGAGACGGGCTCGCTCTCTCCCAAGGATTTATGGCTCCATGAGTTACCCAAAGTTTACCATGATTTAGCCCTGGCATTCAGCGAGAGGGAGGCTTCACATTTACCACCACATCGGGCGGTCGACTGCGCCATCGAACTACTGCCAGGGTCCGTGCCACCGCGCGGGAGAGTTTATCCTCTATCTCAACCTGAAACTGAGGCTATGAATTCGTACATAGAGGAGCAGCTTGCCAAGGGTTTCATCACCACCTCTACGTCTCCAGCATCTGCCGGTTTCTTTTTTGTAAAAAAGAAGGATGGGGGTCTCCGGCCATGCATTGACTTTCGGGGTCTCAATGAATTAACGGTCAAATACCGCTATCCGCTGCCACTCGTTCCAGCTGCCCTGGTGATGCTTCGCACTGCCCGATATTTCACCAAACTTGACCTACGGAATGCATATAATTTCATTCGCATTCGGAGGGGTGATGAGTGGAAGACGGCTTTTTCCACAACTTCCGGCCACTATGAATATCGGGTAATGCCGTTCGGACTTTCTAACAGTCCCTCCGTTTTTCAAGCCTTTGTCAATGAGATTTTCCGGGACCTGCTCAATCGGAGTGTTATTGTATACATTGATGACATCCTATTTTTTTCCGAAACCCTCGAAGCACACATCAAGGATGTACGTGCCGTCCTTCAGCGTCTAATTGAGAACCAATTATATGCCAAAATCCAGAAGTGCGAATTTCATCAGATACGCATCGCTTTTCTGGGTTACGTCATCAGTGCCGAGGGAGTGCTTATGGATGACAGCAAAGTCCAAGCGGTTGTTAACTGGACTCAACCCACATCAGTGAAGGAGTTGCAGCGCTTCTTGGGCTTTGCCAATTTTTACCGCAGATTCATTCGTAATTTCAGTATGATTGTGGCTCCGCTCACATCCCTGCTTCAGGGAGGAGGAAGAGGTTTCCGTTGGTCCCCGGAGTGCAGTTCGGCGTTTGAATGGTTGAAAGCAAAATTCACCACAGCCCCCATTCTCCGTCATCCAGATCCGGAGAAGGAGTTTATTGTAGAGGTGGATGCCTCTAACACTGGTGTGGGTGCGATCCTGTCTCAACGCCATGGTAGTCCCGCTAAAATGTATCCACGTGCTTTCCACTCACGCAAGCTCAATGCAGCTGAACGCAATTATGATGTGGGCGACCGGGAACTCCTGGCTATGAAGGCGGCCTTTGAAGGGTGGAGACACTGGTTAGAGGGTGCGCTCAAGCCCTTCACAGTTCTCACTGACCACAGAAATCTGGAATACATCAGATCTGCCAAACGTCTGAATGCTCGCCAGGCTCGTTGGTCCCTCTTCTTTTCCAGATTTAATTTTAAAATCACCTACCGGCCGGGCTCGAAGAACGGAAAGGCAGACGCCCTATCTCGTCAATTCGACAGCCTCTGGGAACCGTCTAAACCAGAATTTATCCTGCCCTCCACTCTCATTGTTGCACCCGTACAGTGGGATATAATCTCTGAAATCACTGTGTCTCAGCAAAGACATCCAATTCCACCTGAATGCCCCACGGATCGTCTGTATGTCCCCCTCGAACTCCGTAACCGAGTTCTTCAATGGGTTCATTGCACCCCTTGCGCTGGACATCCGGGTATTGCAGCCACCACTCAGTTGGTCTCTAAACGCTTTTGGTGGTCTTCACTTCGATCTGATGTCATAAAGTTTGTACATCAATGTACCACTTGTAACACTGTCAAGTCATCTCACCTGAAACCTGCTGGTCTCTTACAGCCTCTGCCAGTACCACAACGTCCCTGGTCCCACATCGCCATAGATTTTGTCACGGATCTGCCACGATCTCAGGGGTTTACTAATATCCTCTCAGTAGTCGATCGCTTCTCGAAGTCCTGCCGTTTCATCCCTTTGGCTGGACTCCCCACAGCGCTTCAGACCGCAGAGGCGCTCCTCAATCAAGTGTTCCGTCTCTTCGGTCTTCCCGAGGACATCATCACTGATCGGGGTCCGCAGTTCACCTCTCGTGTTTGGAAGGAACTTTGCTCCAAGCTCAATATTAACGTCAGCCTCATCTCTGGATACCATCCTCAGGCCAATGGGCAGGTTGAACGGCTTTACCAAGACCTCACTCGCTTCCTGCGGACTTATTGCCACCAAAATCAGCAGGACTGGAGCCGCTTTCTGGTCTGGGCAGAGTATGCCCAGAACTCCCTGCTTAAACCGGCCACAGGATTGACTCCCTTTCAATGTGTTTTAGGGTTCCAGCCTCCTCTATTCCAGTGGACAGGAGAACCATCGGACCTCCCAGCAGTGGACACTTGGCTCCGTCGTAGTGAAGCTACCTGGGATACTGCTCATGTCCATTTGCAGAGTGCCATTCGCCACTATCAGCATTATGCAGATCGGAGAAGGCGTGGCGGTCCTCAGTATCGTCCCGGCCAGTGAGTGTGGCTCTCCACCCGAGACTTGCGTCTGAAGCTGCAAAGCAAAAAGCTATCCCCTCGGTTCATTGGACCGTTTAAAATTCTGCGCCAAATCTCTCCCGTCTCTTTTCGATTGGCTCTGTCACAGAACGCTCTAGCACACCTCCTTCTGGCGTCATTAGATCCCTTTCTCCTGAGTATTAAGACTTCATCTCCCATCTCCCCTCTCTGCACTCATCACCATCCAGCCCTGCTGAATTCCCTCATCATCTTCAGCTTTATCACCTGTTGCTCCTTATCCTCCCTTTATATAGACTGCTTGCTCTTTTGTTCTCTGTGAAGTATTGATTTGCCTATCTGTCTGTGTTGCACTACTCTGTTATCTCTGGACCTTCGATCTCTGACCTGGACTGCTTCACGTACTTTCGCACCTTCGCTGCCTGTCCTGACCTTGGCCTGTGTTTCGCTTGGATTATTGGATTGCCCCTCTACTAATGCCAGCCTGAGTATACCACTTATGCCTGCCTGAGTTCTCTTCTATTGCCAGCTTGAGCTTATGTCAGCTGTACTCGTTTTTGTTACCTGTGTTAATAAACTTCTGCAAATGGATCTTACTGCCTCAGCCTCCACATCACAGAGATATTGTAAATTCTGTGTCCTCCCCTGATGGCAGATGGGTTATTCTAACTGTTAAACTAGATAATACCATCTTTGTTATCTGTAATATTTATGGGTTTAACTCATACTCTATGAATAATTCCTTTTTCACTGACATTTCTCTTATTTTATCTCAATTGCTCAAAACAACCCCAAATGCTAAGTTAATAATCGTGGGAGATTTTAATCAAGTCCCTGATGATTTAATGGATAGGTTTCCAAGGAAAGCAAGACCCCACTCTCAGAGCTCTAATATTAATGATTCCTTATGCAAATATCTATCTTTAGTGGATTCGCGGCGCTACTTTAATAGTAATTCATTTGAATATACATGGAGCAATGTGTCAAAGTCTTTAAAATCGAGAATTGACCTATTTCTTATTTCATCCAGTCTGCTACAACATTGTAAGGAACTCAGCTTTTTGGAAATATTAATAATCAATAATATCTTGTTATTATTAATTATAAATATTTGGGTCAGTTAATTGGATTAACTTGATGTGGCTGAATTAATATTACAATCAATTAATCAGTTCTTCCAACGAACTCTTTTGATTATTAATTTATTCTAATAAAGGGTATCTTCCATGGCCACCGAAGAATAATTATTTCTTCGCCTGTACAGTACTTTGAGCCAGTAGCAAAAACCGTGATCGTAAAGTGACTTGTATTGCAAACAAAACAGAACCAAATACATATTATGTACAGGTTTTATTAACTAAATATAGATATTTATATGAATATAAATAAACTAAACAACATACACACATGAATACATAAATAGGTTAGTGATAGGATGAAATTGGAAACCGGAAGAGGGTCTATGAGAAGAACCATCAGAATTTCATTTTCACATTTCATTGAATTGAATACTTGCATTTGTAATGGGAACAATTCTTGAAGTTGTTGAAAATTGAAGTCGTTGATGGTTCCGGCAGTGTCAAGTGGAAGTTGGTTGAGCGTTCTCTTTCTCCAGGACCGCATGGCTGGTTTGGGCAAGGCCTGGGACTCTGTTGAGGCCACGCCGAGCACCCAGGAGAAGTGAGGAAGTCAGAAGGATGGGTGATTGGAGTCGTTGTTGGTTGGAGTCTTTGTTCCAAAACTCTTGAGATTGTCCTTGGTTCTTTGTGAGAGAGTCACCTCTCTCCTGCCTGAGCCCATATCTGGTTGGATTGAGGCCTGCTGGGCCCTGGGGCCCCCGTGGAGGGGGAAGGGGGTTCCCCAGTAACACCAGAACAGTGTTCCGGCTGGATGAAAGAACTAAGAGAGGGAGGTCACATGTGGACTGTCTCTAATAAGGCCTGGAGAAGATCCTCCCCTAAGGGTTGAACTCGACCAATCAGAAAGGGGACATGTCTGAGAGGGAAAGTGGCTCTTAGTTGATTTACGGATCTTTGTCCCATAATATGATTATACCTTCATTAATGCTAAAATAGCTATAACACATCCACACTGCATTCTAGAAGAAGGTGATGTACATCAAAGTGTGAGTCATTAAATGAGGATTATTTCGGTAGGAGGCATTATACAGGTGAGGTTACATTGATCGTTAGTTGGTTGTATACCAGGATACATACCATAATATATACCTAATAGTACACGAGACAGTAAACCATTTACACTGTTTCTTTCACAGTTTTATGCATGTTCATTTATAGATCAGTTAGTCTATGATTAACGCAGCAAAGTCTGTTTTAAAGAGGGTTTCTGTTTCATAGTCTCTCTCTTGAGTATGTGGCCACATTCCTCGGTGGTCGTAAAATCCCCTTATCATGCCCTGTAACATGACACTGTTTCTTTCACTTGTGTTTGTTCATTTGGGCTGTGTGAGGAGTTTCATAAACCTTTGTATATAATGAATAAATAGTATGTGTCTGATTGGTCCATACCCTACAGATCCCCCCTCTCGATCGTTGTTGTCCCCCCTCAAGGACAACCACGAGCGAAGTTGGAAGTGCAGAGAGATCGGAAACACACTTGTCATAGAAGGCTGGAAGGCCATGGTGGCCTCTGGTTGCTCGTGTCTTCTGGAGCGGTGGTCGTTCCACGGCTGGTGATGTGGACAGTAGCCAAGTCCAGGTCTCTGCAGCAGGTGTTGAGGCAGCAGGTGTTGGGACATTCTGAAGTTCATTAGTTTTGGGGCAGGTGTTTCCTTGTGGTTGCAGGAAGTGGTTAGGCCTCTATGTAGCATAGAGAGGTTTTCAAGCTGACATGGTGCTGGTGGCCGGAGGTCAGAAGGTGGTTGTTAGCCTCTCAGTCACGAGAGGTCTGAAGGATTGAAGTGTTGTTCTGTCCTTATGGTGGTGCCGACGCAAGCTTGCCTAAGCTGGGGTGGGCAAGGAGTCGGAAGCTTGTACCTTACAGGACTCCTCGGGTGAGTCCTGTGCAGGGAGCTATTTTGCGTGTGTCAGCGGCTCCAGTAACTCTGAGGCAGGTGCGTCCAGCTGTCCTTGCGGAGCCTCAGATTGACACCTGTGTGAAGGGTATGGAAGAGGATGCTGTCGTTGACAGCCGTGGTCTTCCTGTGGTGTTTGCAGGTTGAGGGTGCTGTCCTCCATGGCTTCTCCAAGGGGCTTGGCTGGTACCTGAGTTGTTGCCATGGTGACAGTTCTGTGCTGGTCCTGGGCATGCTCAGTCCAGCTGCATTGAATCTGGTTCGAACCTCAGTGTCTAGCTGGTCTGTAAGGCTTTGGGCACAGGTCCGCTCCTTGTGGGACGCTGTGATCTATTATGTGAGGTTGTTTACCTTCTGTTTTATACCCATAAGGTGGGGTAAGGAGATGAGAATCTTGATCACCCCGGTGTGGCTGTAACTCTGGCTTGGGTCATGGGTCGGATGTCAGCAGCCATGGGTGGAACAGTGTTCCTCGCGATGGCTTTTTCAGTCTTTTCGTTCTCCTAACCGGTTAAGGTCAGGTTAAGCAGAGGATCTGCAACATTTTGGCACACCTGTGGTGAGAGACTAATGCATGACCCTAGAAAGTTCAGAGCCACGGTTTAATGGGTTCGCTAGATATGTAGCATAAAGCTAGGTATTTCATGTGTAGCTAGCTAGTGAAGTGTGTATTGTATCCTTATCATCTTAGCTGTGAATGTTAGGAGGCTAAGACTTGTGTGGTTCCGAGAGTATTTCCTGGAAAGGGCATAGCCGAGATGAAATAAATGACTTAAGATGGTTCTTATGACTAAAATATTTCTCTGGACTTAACTGGTGGTTCACTACGGCTTGACGAAGTGAAGAATAGGAGGAAAAAGGACAGCTTTCCTATTCAAATTATGCTTATTATCAATCCTCAGGACTATAGTTATGCCCTGGTAATCGTTGAAGTTACTTGTGTTGCAGGGTCATAAAAATTAGTGCACTTGTTGAAAATAAACAAAATCACAAATAAAGGTGTCTCTGGTTCCTTTCTGGGCCCTATGGGAAATGGAACCACATTTGAACAAGAGAAGAAATGGAAATAAATCATATACATGACAGTATAGACAAGTGAATAGCTGACTGCTATTATTATCGAAGTAAAATAAAAATAAAAAGGACTTAAGTAAGTGATCAAAACAGCCGGAATGATCTGAAATTGAGAGTAATCAATAGCACTAGTGACTAACCTTTAGATTTGCCTGGACCAACACTCCATAGTGGGTCACAGCTGTTGCGTGTTTAAGACCACACCGTGTGTGTCCCTCCAAAGGTTTAGTCAACATGCTGATGAAAATTCTCATAACTATAAGAATTCTTCTCTAGCTACACAGCTTACATGTAATTAAACTTGGGTTTAATTGACAGGGCATCTGCAAATTTAGCCTACAGCGCTCAGCAAGGACTATGCCTAAACTAGTGAAGGTGAAATTCAGCTGAGAAGAATTGAAAGTAAGGAAAGAGAAAAATTAGAAACCCTAAATGGGGTTAAAGAAAGTATTTTAGAATACTTTGCGCTGTATACATAAAAGCTGTAATTAAGGCTTCAAGTAAATGATGCTAACCGCTAACTGTAGAAGTTATTATGTAGCTTAGCCTAAGCTGGATTGATGCTAGGTTAGCTTAGTTTAGCCTAAGCTGGATGGACGCTAGGTTAAGTTAGCTTAGCCACCTAGGCTGGTTTGTTTACAAAATGACGTCACGAGTTAGCACTTCCTGTGACAAGCCGTTGTCATGGGAACCAGTGCATGTCAGAACAATTCAACAGTACCTGAAGAATGTCTACACCTTTTACTGCGTTATGAATGTTTAAACGGTTTAAAAGGGGGCGCCTATACTTTTAGTCTTTCAAGAACTTGATGTTACATTCAGTAAAATGCTAATGTGTTTTGGCATTTGCTAATTATACTCATGGAACTCTTCTCTTTACTTTACACCACTTATTCTATTTGTTTACAGAGTAAGGAAATAGATTTGCTGTAAGTCAAAGCTTGTCTAAGCCTATATAGTTACGTCCCTCTCATGCATAAATGCTGACTTTTCAGCGAGTGAACAGTTTTGATCACTAGGTAGCTCTCTGCTTGTGGATGCAGCTAAAAATTTAGGTGAATTACATCAATCTAACAATAATTTGTAAGGCCTTTACATTGTAGAAAGGGGAGCATCACCCAGGTCTACATATATATAACACTGTCCTGAGCTTTCTTTGTCAGAAACAGGTTTAGCAATACTGCAATTTGGATTTCTTTAACCAAAGCAGGATAGATATCGGTACAGTTTACAAGCTGCTGAGATGAGATTCCTTTGTCAAACAGACTTACGCTTTAATGCTGAACTTACTGATACCAGTTGGAAATCTAAGACTCTTTCACTTACAGTAGAGATGTCAATTCCCGCTATCGTTTTATCTGCATTTAGACAAGCCAGCAACCAGTGATCAAAATGCGTATCGCATGTTGTGTTCCAGTTGGACCGCAATGGTCAAATGCACGCCTGTAGGTTAACAGTAGTTTAAAACTCAGGTGGTTTTCCTACACTTTGGCGTCAAGGTATGCCCTATTTGGAGCTAGTGTTTCCTGTAACCCTTCATTGTCATGGAAACTAATGTGTAGCAGTGCCAATTCAACCAGCATGTAGCAAATGTTTGTTTCAAAAGAGTCGTGCATAGTCTGTTGGCAGGTGAGGCTTACACGTCCATTCAAGATTTTCTTTATATCAGTAAAATTCTACTTTTACTAATGCAGAGTCTTGCTGTTCTTTGAGCACACATTTTCATCTACTTTAAAAGTTTTATGTCCTATGTTGACCAGGGACTTTTTAGCAGAGTCTTGCATTGTTTTCATGCTGTGTGCCTTCTGGCTTTGCAGTTCAGAATCAATGGGGTCTTAGGAACCTTTTCTGGGGAGGCCTTCTGTGTTAGAGGCCTTCTGCATCAGGTCACGCATCGTTGAGTGGGCATTGCGTGGGGGCAGGTGAAAATATGGTGACTAACTGGTTTTGGAGGAAAAGTTTCTTGAAGCTGGTGTCCTCCTCCGTCACAGGTTCGTTGTAAGTTCCACAGAAAACTCGTTCGGAGTCGGTGGTGGTAGCACAGGCCCTTCTAGGTCTGTCCTGCTTGGTGTTTGGGCAGGGCCCAGCTGGGCTGGATGTGTCTAGATCAGATGGAGTCTGTCTCGGTGTGCCACACCGGCTGCAGGTGCAGACTGCAGGTGAAAATCAATGTCTCGTGGATTGGCAGGGATGTCTCTGACCTTTCACTTGAGATTGTTGAGTGTCACTTCATGTGCCATTTCAGGGATTGTCTGAGTTACCTTTTCCTCCTGCAGCTGCAGGGGCTCTCAGGACACTGTCTGGTGAAGTGTTAAGCCGAGGGCTTTGGCTCCTCCCCCCCTTTGTGCAGGGCTGGGGAAGCTTACGCTGCTAATGTGAAGGTCAGCAGGGTCCATCTTTCTTGTGTGGTCCATTTGCAGTGGGTTGGACTGTTGCAGCTCTCTTTGGACCACATGGAGTGCGTCAATAATGTTACAGCATCGCTAAGTCAGTGTTCGGACTTCCGCTGCACATTGCTGGCTTTAGCTCTCTTTGAGTTCAACCATTTCTTTAAGTTCTTTGAGTGAAACAGTTCTTTACCCGTCGGTTTGCAGGTGCTCAGAGCTGTCGTCCGCCTGAAAACTGATGATCTCTTTCAGTTGCTCTGCTCTGTCAGGGTCCTTGCATCTGTCCTGTGCCTTCTCCCGTTGAGCAGGGTTCGTTCTCTGTGGAGTCCTGTGGCTGGCAGCGTTAGTTCATTTACCTCCTGTTTGAGGCCTGCGGGAGCATGGCCAAGGAGAAGATAATGCTGGTCAGCTCTTGGTGGCTCAGGCTGGGTGTCAGACGTCTGCTTTCATTGTTGCCTAACTGTTCCTTCCTCTGCCGTGGCAGGTCGTTGCCTGCTTCAGGCTGAAGGATGTCCATGACACTGCTCTGCCGGGTCTTCAGGTGGTCCTGGTGGCAGGGCTGGGTGTCTGAGGCCTACTGGAACACTTGTGGGAACACGAGAGAGAAATGGCAAAGGCAAATGCAAGTTTCTACAGAGGTGGTGAGCTATCTGTGTGGGAGAATGGCTATGTGGAGCAGCTAAAATTTAGTGTTGGTGAGCACACACAACAAAAAAAAAAAGTTTTGAGTATCTTAGTTGACGTGCTTTAAGCAGCATCGACTGATGACTGGGCTCTTACATGTCATAACCTATTACTCAAAAATGCTGATGGTTCTTCTCACATGTTGTGCTACGAGAGTAACAGATAGAGCAAAACCAAAATAAAACAATGGGATGAAACCAGAAAAGAAGAGGAAGAAAGGAGTGTTTTACCTATTTAGGTTTAGCTAGGAGACATAGGTAAACAGGAGTCACTTATGGGTTATGCTGCTGTTAGACTAAGCTACCAGGGACACATCAGACATCTCAAGGTCCAAAAGAAGAAGAAGAAACAATGGGAAGTGTTTCCAGTTCTGTCTGGGGCCTACTGTGCGTTTGTGTTTAGCCGTACTTCATGTACTTAGCTTGGTGCTAAGGAGTGAGGATGGGTAAAACACAGACAGGAAGTAGGATATTAATGACCTGTGTAACTCGATATGGAAACAACAGTCACTAGATATTGTAATCCTATAGAGAGAGAGAAGATGAGGATAGTGACTAGTGATCTAAAATAAGGTAAAGGTAAAGTTAGAACGTCCTTATAGCTCTAAGAAAACTAAAAGGAAAGGGAAGCGTATCAAGTAATTTAATTAAATTTCAAATTTAGTTAAGCCCTTCTTTTTTTCTTTAGCTGAATATAAGAAATCAGGCTGAAACAAACGTAAATAACTAAATTGAAATAAAATAATAAAATAAAAAAATGTATGTAAACATTGTGTGTTCTCATAGCTCTGGTAACTAGAGGGGAACTTGACTAAGCAAATTGATTTAATTAAATTCCCAATTTAATTAAATTCAATTTAACTGAATAGGACTATTCAGGCTCAACAGGTGTAAATACACAAAATAAAATAGGGGTAGATTTAAGTAAAAATAAAAGAAACACAAATAAGAACCCAAAGTATCTGGGTTTCAATCTGAAAGTGAAACCAAGAGGAAGGGGTCGAGAGAGAGAAAGAGAGAGAGAAGAGGGTGGTTTAACCCTCTTATGAGACGTGCTTCGTGAAGCTCTGACACCAGGGTGAATCATTCGTCTCAAATCATTCGGAGTGTATCACTGCTAAGGTCACGTGATTTTATTAAACTGGGCTTCGTTACACGTCATAGCTGTTTCGAAATTGTTTTAAATTTCAACGGTTCGTGAACCATTGTGTATCTGGTCTCTATGTGATCTCGTATCACTTTATAGATTCGTACACATTTAATGACGCATTTGATAAAGGGTCTGATTGACTTTCAAGTCAAGCTTTCATAAAACGAGCCCTACGGTTTACTAAGATATTATGCCTTGAAAGACACCTCATATTAAACGATATTAGGTAGCTTGCGGATTGCCATTACCTGATTACACCTTTTGATAAAACCTTTGCGATTGGTTTGTAAAAGGTGTTCCGTTGATTTGAGTTTCCGCTACACTTCCACTGTTTTGACCAGCAGGAGTCGCCAGCGAGGGCGCTTCAAACAAAGAATCATTTGTGACTCAGTTGACTCCTTTGATTCAAAGCCTCGAAGAGCTTTGACTCTCATTACTCGTGTTCAAATCACTCAGTTCAAATCACGCAAAATCTATAGTCTTTGGTTTAAGGTTACACTTTACGCTCTAACGTGTCTAAGTTTTTAGGCGGTGCTAAAACTATCACTCGAGGTAGAGGGTTTTACTTGTAAGTCATGCGTGTAAGTTAGGATTGAGGGAGCTATTGGCTACAACCGTCGCTTGTTTACACAAGGGTCTGTGAGATTGGTGCTGTTGTCAGAAAAACTAGATAGGAACGCCTGCTCGCGTTCCGGACGCAATGCCAACCAACAACACAGATCGTTCGGAGCAGCGATCGAGCTGTGCTGACAGTTTGCACTGAGTCTCTCGCTTAGACACGACGTTGCGTGTGAGTGACTCTTTTTAACAAATCAAAACAGCACCGTTCTTTCACAGACAATGGCAAATTACTAGTTAGCTAAGCTAGAATTTATACCACTAATTCGACGCGATTGTTTCATATGAGCGCTTCAGCGGTTTAATATGAATACAATGACGTAACGCATAATAAGGCCTTAATCGGTGATTGAGGAACATCGCTCAGATCACATTCAAAAATGCTGAAAATGGAGATTTCTTCGTCCATATCAGGTTAATTAGTTTTGGTACCATTTATGCGCGCGGCTAATCTGAGATTTCTTCGTCAGAGAAGGCTTATGCTCGATTTATATCTGAAATTAGGCTTTCTTCGCTAATATCAGGAGTTTCTTATCGTACGATTTAAATATGCATTATAGCATTTGTGAACTTTCTGCCATTCGTAGGAAGTTATATTCAAGCTATAGTTTTGCTGATTTACTCAGAAACTTGTACGTGCATGTATGAGATGTTAATAAAACTTATGGGACAACATATGATTGATTACTGTCTGCTTGCATAAAATGTTTAATACGATGCCTTAAAATTCTCCACCATTATGTAAGGAACTCAGCTTTTTGGAAATATTAATAATCAATAATATCTTGTTATTATTAATTATAAATATTTGGGTCAGTTAATTGGATTAACTTGATGTGGCTGAATTAATATTACAATCAATTAATCAGTTCTTCCAACGAACTCTTTTGATTATTAATTTATTCTAATAAAGGGTATCTTCCATGGCCACCGAAGAATAATTATTTCTTCGCCTGTACAGTACTTTGAGCCAGTAGCAAAAACCGTGATCGTAAAGTGACTTGTATTGCAAACAAAACAGAACCAAATACATATTATGTACAGGTTTTATTAACTAAATATAGATATTTATATGAATATAAATAAACTAAACAACATACACACATGAATACATAAATAGGTTAGTGATAGGATGAAATTGGAAACCGGAAGAGGGTCTATGAGAAGAACCATCAGAATTTCATTTTCACATTTCATTGAATTGAATACTTGCATTTGTAATGGGAACAATTCTTGAAGTTGTTGAAAATTGAAGTCGTTGATGGTTCCGGCAGTGTCAAGTGGAAGTTGGTTGAGCGTTCTCTTTCTCCAGGACCGCATGGCTGGTTTGGGCAAGGCCTGGGACTCTGTTGAGGCCACGCCGAGCACCCAGGAGAAGTGAGGAAGCCAGAAGGATGGGTGATTGGAGTCGTTGTTGGTTGGAGTCTTTGTTCCAAAACTCTTGAGATTGTCCTTGGTTCTTTGTGAGAGAGTCACCTCTCTCCTGCCTGAGCCCATATCTGGTTGGATTGAGGCCTGCTGGGCCCTGGGGCCCCCGTGGAGGGGGAAGGGGGTTCCCCAGTAACACCAGAACAGTGTTCCGGCTGGATGAAAGAACTAAGAGAGGGAGGTCACATGTGGACTGTCTCTAATAAGGCCTGGAGAAGATCCTCCCCTAAGGGTTGAACTCGACCAATCAGAAAGGGGACATGTCTGAGAGGGAAAGTGGCTCTTAGTTGATTTACGGATCTTTGTCTCATAATATGATTATACCTTCATTAATGCTAAAATAGCTATAACACATCCACACTGCATTCTAGAAGAAGGTGATGTACATCAAAGTGTGAGTCATTAAATGAGGATTATTTAGGTAGGAGGCATTATACAGGTGAGGTTACATTGATCGTTAGTTGGTTGTATACCAGGATACATACCATAATATATACCTAATAGTACACGAGACAGTAAACCATTTACACTGTTTCTTTCACAGTTTTATGCATGTTCATTTATAGATCAGTTAGTCTATGATTAACGCAGCAAAGTCTGTTTTAAAGAGGGTTTCTGTTTCATAGTCTCTCTCTTGAGTATGTGGCCACATTCCTCGGAGGTCGTAAAATCCCCTTATCATGCCCTGTAACATGACACTGTTTCTTTCACTTGTGTTTGTTCATTTGGGCTGTGTGAGGAGTTTCATAAACCTTTGTATATAATGAATAAATAGTATGTGTCTGATTGGTCCATACCCTACAACATGTTCAAGATATCTCCCATCATTATGCTCCCTTTTCAGATCACCTTGTGATTGAGTTGTCTTTACAGGTTGTTCGTAAACCCAGCTGCCTCCGTGGATATTGGAAACTTAACAACTCCCTCTTAGAAGATAACATTTTTACAAAAAATATTGAAACGTTTGCCGCCAATATCTTTAATTCAGAGAAATCAGATTATGCATCTAAATGGGAGTTATTTAAATTCAAATACAGAGAATTAGCTATTAGGAAGAAATTAAAAAAAGACACAGATTGCATAGAAACAGAACTATTAAACAAAATTGATACTCTTTGGAAAGTTGGGACACTCTCTCAAACAGAGGAAAGTGAGCTCCAGTCCTTAAAATTAAAACTTGATGACTTGTATATTAGCAAGGCAAGTGGAGCTTTTGTGCGTTCAAGAGCTAGATGGATAGAAAAGGGAGAGAGGAATACAGCCTATTTTTTTGCCCTTGAAAAAAGGAATTTTAAGAGAAATTCTTTGCCTGTATTATATATTAACAACACCTTATGCAAGGATCCCAAACTAATTTCAGATTTTGTCAGCTCCTTTTATGAAAAACTTTATCAGTCTAACTTTAATTATGACTTTTGTAAATCATTTACTAATGACATTCAAGATTTTATTCCGTTAATTAGTAATGACTTCAAAAACCTTTGTGACTCCGACCTTAAGAAGGAGGAATTACTGTCAGCTCTCCAATATATGAAAAAGGGTAAGAGTCCGGGGCCAGATAGGCTTTCAACTGAATTTTACCAACACTTTTGGAAGGTATTGTAAGATCCCCTTTTCTTATTGTTTAATGAATGTATTTAAAAAAAAAAGGATTTGGTCAGAACTATGAAACAAGGATTAATCTCCCTGATTCCTAAACCAGATAAAGATGCCCAAAATATAGATAATTGGAGACCTATCACTCTATTAAATATAGACTATAAATTGTTTGCACTAATGTATGCAAAAAGATTAAAATCCGGATTAAATGAAATCATTAATGAGACTCAAACAGGTTTCATGAAAAATAGACACATTAGTAATAACATTCGCCTTATAATTGACCTTCTAGACTATTCTGATCAAATGGTTCAGGGGCTCTTATTGTGTTGTTAGATTTTTGTAAAGCCTTTGACACCATCGAACACGGCTTCTTACTTCACTCACTGAAAGTTTTTGGTTTTGGCAATAATTGTATTGATATTATAGAAATGTTCTATAAAGATATTAATAGGTCTATTATTCTTAATATGGGAACCTCTAAAAGAATTTGGGATCCATCGTGGCATACCCCAAGGCTGTCCAATCTCTCCCTTTCTGTTTTTATTAGTGGATGAACTTCTTTCTGTTCACGTTTAAGCTTTATAAATAATCGCTTGCTGGGCTGTCAATAAATTAATGCTTTGTTAGATCATTCTATCTCCCAAGTCTTTCTGGTAGAACAGAGTTTACAATTAATTTCTGTGTGTGTGTGTGTGTGTGTGTGTGTGTGTGTGTGTGTGTGTGTGTGTGTGTGTGTGTGTGTGTGTGTGTGTGTGATGCAGCAGCAGTTTAGAACGGCGATTAACTTTCCTGTACATTAAGCTGTGTAAAACGTGCATTCACGTGATCAATTTTGTGCGTCCAGATGTAAAATCAAACTTGTCTTGTGGAGCGCTCTCTGAGTAGCCTATGCATTTATTTGTCATTTTAACTGAAGCGGAGAGTAAAAGTGGACTTAAAAGATTTCTAATCCTGTTGCACACTCTATTTGCCATGAATGATCAGCGATTAGTCAATGTCAAGCTTAAAGTGTCATGGCAGACCATTAAAGTCGACTAGTCTGTTCAACCCCTAATTCCCAGGATGTGAATTCTTGATATCAACAATTCAATTTTCAATAATTAAAATGCCAATTCTTGATATCAGGAATTAGATTTCTACTAGTAACAATGGAAATTTTTGATATATGGAATTACATCCCTAGTGAAAAATAAATATACTAAAATATATTTGAAATACATTCATTTTATGCCAAGTATACTACAAATACATTTACATATTTATGTACATAATATAAATACCCTGAAATTGTACCTTTAGTATGCTAAATTGGTATACCTAAAGTCTGCTAAATTAGAACAACTAATTTGGTACTTAATGTACTTTAGTTATTCAGAAATAGTTCTGAGTTCCAACTAAAGATATACATACAAAAGTGGAACTATTGCATGTATACTTTAGGTACAATTTAAATATCTTGCATTGAAAGACTGATGATATACAGTGATCATACTATCCTTACTAATAGTGATATTGAAACACATTTTAGGCTTAATATTAAGAAATGTGCATTGTGCAATAAAGAAGTACTCCAAATAAAGTCTAAATATAACATTTATATCAGTAAGTCTCAAGCCAAGTCTCAAGTCTCAAGTCAAATGTCAGTAAATACGTATGTTAATGGATTTGTAGTTTTCTGTTGTATTATATGGAAATGCAATTACCCTGCCTACTTGTCTATTGTAGACGCCGTTTTGTTACACATATTTAGCCAATGTACTAAATATAATGCATTGTGTACAATGTTGTTAATTTGTTTCTAAGAAATGCCTTATACAGTAATGTACAGTATTGTTAGTTATGTATGTGTGTGTGCCTACCCATGAGGAGAAGGAGCAGAAATGTGTGGATTTATGTGTGTGTGCTCAAGGACACAAAGAGCTAGTTCTACTGTGGTTCTACTCTTAAACTGGGGTCAGGAACCTTTTTTGACCGAAGAGCCATTTTTTTATTTTTGGTTAATGCATTTTTCCAAAAAACAAACAAATAAATAAATAAATAAATAAAAATAAATATATAAATATATAAATAAATTAATTAATATATATATATACAGGTCCTTCTCAAAAAAATTAGCATATTGTGATAAAGTTAATTATTTTCCATAATGTAATGATAAAAATTAAACTTTCATATATTTTAGATTCATTGCACACCAACTGAAATATTTCAGGTCTTTTATTGTTTTAATACTGATGATTTTGGCATACAGCTCATGAAAACCCAAAATTCCTATCTCAAAAAATTAGCATATCATGAAAAGGGTCTCTAAACGAGCTTTTAACCAAATCATCTGAATCAACTAATTAACTCTAAACACCTGCAAAAGATTCCTGAGGCTTTTAAAAACTCCCAGCCTGTTTCATTACTCAAAACCGCAATCATGGGTAAGACTGCCGACCTGACTGATGTCCAGAAGGCCATCATTGACACCCTCAAGCAAGAGGGTTAGACACAGAAAGAAATTTCTGAACAAATAGGCTGTTCCCAGAGTGCTGTATCAAGGCACCTCAGTGGGAAGTCTGTGGGAAGGAAAAAGTGTGGCAAAAAACGCTGCACAACGAGAAGAGGTGACCAGACCCTGAGAAAGATTGTGGACAAGGACCGATTCCAGACCTTGGGGGACCTGCGGAAGCAGTGGACTGAGTCTGGAGTAGAAACATCCAGAGCCACCGTGCACAGGCGTGTGCAGGAAATGGGCTACAGGTGCCGCATTCCCCAGGTCAAGCCACTTTTGAACCAGAAGCAGAAGTGCCTGACCTGGGCTACAGAGAAGCAGCACTGGACTGTTGCTCAGTGGTCCAAAGTACTTTTTTCGGATGAAAGCAAATTTTGCATGTCATTCGGAAATCAAGGTGCCAGAGTCTGTAGGAAGACTGGGGAGAAGGAAATGCCAAAATGCCTGAAGTCCAGTGTCAAGTACCCACAGTCAGTGATGGTCTGGGGTGCCATGTCAGCTGCTGGTGTTGGTCCACTGTGTTTTCTCAAGGGCAGGGTCAATGCAGCTAGCTATCAGGAGATTTTGGAGCACTTCATGCTTCCATCTGATTTCATTTTTCAGCACGACCTGGCACCTGCTCACAGTGCCAAAACCACTGGTAAATGGTTTACTGACCATGGTATTACTCTGCTCAATTGGCCTGCCAACTCTCCTGACCTGAACCCCATAGAGAATCTGTGGGATATTGTGAAGAGAAAGTTGAGAGACGCATGACCCAACACTCTGGATGAGCTTAAGGCCGCTATCGAAGCATCCTGGGCCTCCATAACACCTCAGCAGTGCCACAGGCTGATTGCCTCCATGCCACGGCGCATTGAAGCAGTCATTTCTGCAAAAGGATTCCCGAAACTAGTATTAAGTGCATAACTGAACATACTTATTTGAAGGTAGACTTTTTTTTTTTTGTATTAAAAACACTTCTTTTATTGGTCGGATGAAATATGCTAATTTTTTGAGATA
Source organism: Siphateles boraxobius (assembly GCF_051911475.1). Classification (NCBI taxonomy): domain Eukaryota; kingdom Metazoa; phylum Chordata; class Actinopteri; order Cypriniformes; family Leuciscidae; genus Siphateles; species Siphateles boraxobius. The sequence goes on along the minus strand of NW_027508920.1, from coordinate 2,034,369 downwards.
TGAATTTGGGGGTTTCATGAGCTGTATGCCAAAATCATCAGTATTAAAACATTAAAAGACCTGAAATATTTCAGTTGGTGTGCAATGAATCTAAAATATATGAAAGTTTAATTTTTATCATCACATTATGGAAAATAATGAACTTTATCACAATATGCTAATTTTTTTAGAAGGACATGTATATATATGTATATATATATATATATATATATATATATATATATATATATATATATATATATATATATATATATAATATTATTATTAAAGACGTGCTTTTTTTCAATACAATTTCAACAGCAGTAATTATTAGGTCCAAAGACAACTAAAAACAAGTTGTGTGTGTGTGTGTGTGTGTGTGTGTGTGTGTGTGTGTGTGTGTGTGTGTGTGTGTGTGTGTGTGTGTGTGTGTGTGTGTGAGAGAGAGAGAGAGAGAGAGAGAGAGAATGCACACAGTACTGTACATCTACTGTGTTTACGTGAATACTCAACTTGGCATTTTGATATATTTCAGTGTTTATTTGGCCGTTTAGGTGCGCAACAGAAGACAATGGCTACTGTGCTTGTCCGTGTTGCACTCGAAGCACGCGCACAGCATCCTGTCATTAGAATTCCGTTGTCTTTCGCGACTTATCGCGTTTTTAATATTTCTTTTTAATATAAAGCACATCCTGCTCTTTTTTCTTATTCCTTCATGTTTTGTTATTAATAACTTTAAACAGAATCGTCAACTGAAATCTGCGCGGATTATCAAAAATACGACACATTTATCATGTGTCATAAAGGGTCTCTGCAGCAAAAGTGAAAGTACCAGCCGGTGAAATGTTTCGAAATGTCTCTTTGCACAGCAAAGCACCCGTTTCAATAAAAGGATATATGATGTGTACAACATGAATATTATTATTATCATAAACTTTTCATTAACTTCGGTGGGGTGTACTATAAGGGAATTTTAATTGGCTGCTTTTTCTGCAGAGAGCTGATCTCTATTGATGTGTCTTAATTTTTTTTATCGCTCGTTTGTTGGTAAGAGACCTTGCGACCCTCCAAGTAAACATGATTTTTGCCAAAGAGCCAGGTGTGGCTCGCGAGCCATAGGTTCCCGACCACTGTCTTACAACCTTAAAAGGAAAATCAGCCATCTTGGCTGAGTTTTCTGGAGTTCAAGGAAATGAAAAGGTGGACAGCTTGCATCTAAGAGGCCTAGAGAAGGATTTTGGAAACTTTGGTTTCCAAGAAGTCTTTATTATAAAGAGAAAAGTAACCAATTAAAATAAATTTAATTGACTACAAAAACTTCCCAATGAGGCTTGATTTATAGTGTTTTTAAAGACTTTACACAAGAACATGCCACAGAGAAGTCTTCTGACCGAATCCTAAGTAATTTAAAATGCCTATAATTTAGACCAGACTCGACTTACTTTACCTTAATTTTTAACTTTAATTATATCTTTATCTCTTTAAAGCTGCTTTGAAACAATCTACATTGTTAAAAGCGCTATATAAATGAGGATGACTTGACTTGACTTGACCTAACCTGAGAATAATACAAAAAAGGGTAAAAGACAACTTTTGCCTACAGTGCAAATTAACAATGAGCAATTTGTAAATAAAATTAATTTGTACAAATATTTAAGTAATACTTTAGTAATTTATTTTTGTTGAATCCTCTATTTACCTGTTATGATTAAATGTACAACACAATGAACTGTATTTGAGTTCTGCACATTCACATTCATCCACCAACGAACGGAACTGTCTGTGTTTTAGTGCGTGCACAATAATAAAACTAATGTTATGCCGGTTTATGCAATTACTTCCAGCAGTGTTAATGAAAGATCATGTCAGGAGGGAAGCAAAACATTCTGCAGATGATATTTAATGTTGTGTCTGCTGGCCTTATTTATTCAACAGCTTCAAGTTTAATGCACTTTCAATTACCCCTGTAATATTCACCAGTAAACGTGCCTAAAAAAAAGATACAAACACACACACCACACGCACGCGCACACACATGAAGAGAAAATATGTGCACCACACACAGTGTACATGCAGCACCAACGGAGGATATCCACCAAAGGGACCACACCCGCGTTCCAACCAGGACCCCTCAGTGATCCGCTAAAACAAACAAAGAAAGGAATAAAACAAATTAGTTGGTTCACAGAATTATTTTTTTTTTTTTATTAACTATAATTTAACTATACATTATAGTTTAAGCAGCCCATATGTAGACTCATAACAGCAGCAATGACCAGCCTTACTAGACGCATGTAAGGAACCTGGGTCAGGCTTTGGGGATGTGTATTCAAAAATTAGTAATTTTTCAATTAATAATTATCCATTCAGGTTTGACCCAGATAATCATACATGTTAAATCTCCCAAAAAGGGATGATTTTTTCCCTGCATCTGCATTCATATATGTACCTAGACAATTAACCACAAAGGAGTATAATTAATTGCATATGTAGACTATATTTTACAGACAGGTTATTATCAGCTCAATTGTATATCAATACCTAATCAAAACGGATTCTAATTAAATATTTAAAATATCAATTATGTCTATCATTGTTACGGCGCAGCAAGGACAAAGCAGAGAGTGAATCCAAATGCAAGCACTTTAATAATCCAACAAACAGGTAATCCAGGGTAAACTCAGAACTAGGAACAAGGTACTCAGAACTCAGACTACAAGCAACATTAAACAACGAACGACAAACAACAACTGAAGCACAGGGGTTTAAATACACAGGCAAACAAGCTAAACAAGATAAAAAGGGGGCGGGGCTAATTAGAAACACCTGGAGAGACTAATAAACAAGAAAAACGACAAAGGACTACAAAACATAGCACAGAACAGGAATAAACAAAAGTCCATACAAGACAAGGAAAACATAAGGCAGGAATCGTGACAATCATAGATCGATCGTCAGGATAATCTTTAAGGGGATTAATTTATGATCGAATGTTTGTCCAGCAAACCAGATGATTCAATCTCATTAAACCTCGCAAAATTATCCTACTTTATAGACTTCCAAGAGAAGTTATTCCTCTGGCCACAAGGAACAACCTTCCTGTTCTATAACGAGACCTCTTTAAGTATCAATAAATTTGTAAAGCACGTAACTGGATCGTAACATTAAAGGGACTTGTATATGAGCATAGAGACAGAGTCAATAGATGAATATAATGAATTTAATAAAGGAAAACTACGTATACGGTTACTAACGTTACAAGGAATAAAATGTATTTACAACAAAATACAACGACCAAGAAAGAGAATGCATAAATAAAGAGAGAGAGAGAATCTGGAAGGATCAGTGGCAAATTACAGACCTTAAAACCTTTCAGAAACAACACGGAGAAACACATCTTAATGCTCTAAATAGCTCGATACGAATGTATACTTGCACTGGCTCGTTGTGTGGCTCCTTCGAAGGCAGGTGGATGTGTTCCGTGGAAGAGTCAAGTGGCCCGTGGATGGGTCTGGAGCGTGCACTTTCAAACGAAGGTTTAACAGTCTTAAATTACCAAAGAAACAATTCAGGCTAAGTTCACTTACTCGTCTGAGGAAATGAACAAAGTAGAAAGGAAAAATAAAACTTAAACAAACAAAGGAAAAGATCCCCGGAGGGGGATCGCGAAGCCGTTACCTGATGCGAGGAGAGGAGAAGTAAGTTCAGTACTGATCTTGATCAGTCATTTAAAAGGGTGAAGATGTCACACCCTCTGGGGGTATGTGAGCCAATCCGAAGTGGTCCCTTTGGAAGGAGATTTTATGACTCTTTGTGTTCAGACAGCACATTTGAATCTGTAATTTCATTGGGTGTTTAAGAGAAAGAATCTTCAAGATTCTTATAATACCCATGTGTCACAAAGTTAACAAAATGTAATGTAAATTAACAAATGGGGAACGAAGATTGGAATTTATAGAGACCAAATATAGTTCACAGATTTGTATGCAAAGTCTAAAACATTAACCCATTAGAGTTTACAAGAAAACAAAGGCCAAAACAACATCCAAAGGAAAATCATGAGATGTGAAAATTAGATACATGTTTATACATTTCTCAAGTGGTTTTATATATACAGATCCTTCTCAAAAATTAGCATATTGTGATAAAGTTCATTATTTTCCATAATGTTATGATAAAAATTAAACTTTCATATATTTTAGATTCATTACACACCAACTGAAATATTTCAGGTCTTTTATTGTTTTAATACTGATGATTTTGGCATACAGCTCATGAAAACGTCTCGGTTACGTATATAACCCTAGTTCCCTGATAGGGAACGAGACGCTGCGTCAAACGCTGTGGGAACGCCCCTGCGTTGTGCGTCATGAAGCACGTATGGAATCAGCCCAATAGAGAGATGGAACGTCATAGGCGGGTGACGTCATCGACCAGGAAACTATAAAGCACCCCATAAACACAAGCGCAACAGCTTCTGATAGGCCTGAAGGAAGCGCTAGCGGGAATGCCGGGAGTATGGTGGAATGACCGAGACGTTCCCTTTCAAGGGAACTCGAGCTGCGTCAAACGCTGTGGGAACGCTAATACCCACGTCGCCATAGGACCAAGTGACCGCCATGTGAGAACTAGCGCACAGAGGACAAGAGCACCTGTGCCCCAGGGGTAGAACTTAAGTCTAGGTCGTAGAACTTAATGAAAGTATGCGGTGAAGACCATCCAGCCGCATCACAAACGTCACTGAGGGAAACTCCTGACAGTAAGGCTTTAGAAGCCGCCATACTCCTGGTAGAGTGGGCTCGTACAGCCAAAGGTGAAGGCTGACCAGCCGACTCATAGGCAAGTGAGATAGCCTCGACCACCCACTTACTCATTCTCTGTTTAGACGCGGGACACCCCTTCTTGGGTGGCCCAAAGCACACAAATAGTTGTTCTGACTTCCTCCACAGGGCAGTTCTGTGGACATAGGCGTCTAACGCCCTAACAGGGCAGAGTAAATTAAGTTTCTCCTGGTCAGACGACAGAAATGGAGGAGGATAAAAGGCCTGCAGAACTGTAGGTCTAACAACATTAGTAGGGACCTTGGGAACGCAACCTGGTCTAGGATGCAGAAAAGCCTTAACCATGCCAGGCGAAAATTCCAGGCACGAGGGTGAAACCGACAGAGCCTGCAAATCTCCGATTCTCTTTAGTGAGGAAAGATAGTCTTAAACGTGAGAAACTTCTCAGGAACTTCTTCGATAGGTTCAAGAGGAGCTAGGGAAAGACCTTCTAATACGATGGCCAGATCCCAGGCCGGCACCCTCGTACGGACTGCTGGCCTCAGCCTCAGTGTGCCAAAAGGAAACGAGTTATAAGCGGGTGTCTCCCAAGAGAAACTCCACTGAAAGGGACGTGGTAAGCAGCCAGTGCCGCCACATACACCTTTAGTGTGGAGGGGGATAGCCCTGTGGAGAAGCGCTCCTGCAGGAATTCCAGCAATGCACCCACTGGGGTGAAGAGTTTCCACTTCAAGGCATAAAGCTTCCTCGTGGATGGAGCTCTGGAGTGAAGAATGGTCTCAACAACCTCGGTTGAGAGACCAGAGTTCATGAGCTGGGCCCCCTCAGAGGCCAAGCCCACAAAACTGGGCGGGGGTGAAATATCATGCTGCCTGCCTGAGAGAGTAGATCCCTCCTGACCGGGAGCTCCAAGGGAGAGCCGTCCAGGAGAGAAATCAGGTCCGGAAACCATACTCGGGCCGGCCAGAACGGGGCTACTAAATAGTAGGCTGACCCCGTCCCGGCGAACCCTCTCCAGAACTCCAGGTAGCAGAGCAATCGGGGGAAAGGCGAACAGACGTGACCTCGGCCACGGCTGCACCATAGCGTCCAACCCCAGAGGGGCTGGATGGCTGATGGAAAACCACAGATGACAATACGTGGTCTCCTTGGAAGCGAATAGGTCCACCTCGGTGCGACCGAAACTCAATCAGAGGAGCTCCACCACCTCGGAATGGAGTCTCCAATCCCCCGGCCTCGGCCCCTGTCTCGACAGGGAGTCTGCTACCACATTCAAATACCCAGGAAGATACATTGCTCTCAGCAATAGTAACCTCCCTTGGGACCACAGGAGGATCTGACGGGCCAACTTGTAAAGCCGGCGAAACCGCAGGCCCCCCTGATGATTTATATAAGAGACCACCGACGTGTTATCTGACTGAACTAACACATGATGACCTCTCAGGTCTGCTAGGAAGTGTTTCAGAGCCTGGAACACCGCCAACATCTCTAGACAATTTATAAGCCGTGATAGATGATGGTCCTGCGACAGCCCTTGGGCTGGACGACCACTCGTGACCGCCCCCCACCCTGTGAGGGAAGCATCCGTCGTTAGCGTTACGCGACGACAAAGAGCCCCCAACACAGGCCCTTTGAATAGGAACCAAGTTTCTTTCCACATGACCAGAGCACAAAGGCAGCGCCGCGTGACTTTGACCGTGCGGAGCGGATTTCCCCTCGGGGAAAATCCCTTGGTCCTGAGCCACCACTGTAGCGATCTCATGTACAACAGGCCGCAAGGTATAACGTCGGACGCTGCTGCCATGAGATCCGACAGTCTCTAAAACTGTTTTACAGTAAGTAGCTGGCCTAGCTTTACTTGTTTCACAGCTGACAGAATCGAAACGATGCGGGTCGGAGCGAGTCGCGCCTGCATCGAAACCGAAACCCAAACGACACCCAGAAAAGTGGTCTTCTGAGGAGATAATACACTTTTCTTTGCGTTCAGCCTCAACCCCAACTTCCTGATATGAACGAGAACGACATCTCAATGTCGAACCGTCATCTGCTCTGTCTGAGCTAAAATCAACCAATCGTTGATTTAATTGAGGACACGAACACCCTGAAGCCTCAGGGGCACTAGTGCTGCGTCCATGCATTTCGTGAAAGTGCGGGGAGATAAAGCTAGGCCAAACGGAAGAACCCTGTGCTGGTACACCTCGCCCCCGAAGGCGAATCTCAAGAACTTCCTGTGTTGTGGAAGGATGGAAATGTGGAAGTACGCGTCCCTTAGATCTATCGTGACAGACCAGTCCTCGGATCTGATTTGTGACACGATCTGCTTGATAGAGAGCATCTTGAATTTTGGCTTCCCTACCGAGCGATTCAATAGGCGCAGGTCTAAAATTGGACGCAACCCCCCATCCTATTTTGGAACGATGAAATATCGGCTGTAATAGCCTGACTCCACACTGGGAGGAGGAACCCGTTCTATAGCCTCCTTTTGAAGGAGTGCTTTCACCTCTTGTTCCATAACCAGAGCCTGCTCGGGGCCCACCACTGTAGGCAGAACCCCTCTGAATCTTGGTGGACGACACCTGAATTGGATAGCATAATCCCTTTCTATTGTCTGCAGGACCCAATGAGATATTTTTGGAAGGCTTTTCCACTCTGCCAGAAATTCTACTAAGGGTACCAGTCTCTCGAGACTGGGCTCTGGTGTAACTTGAGCAGCAAACGCAGCGCCCTGTAACGGCACACCGGCAGGGAACAACTGGTCTAACCGCTCTGAAACCCTCCTCAGAGGGAGCGAGCGTCCCTCGGGAAATCGCTCGCTGGGACCGTCTGCGCCCCGGCATGAAGGCGGGGTTGGCAGAACGGGCCCCTGAGGGCACCGAGGAAGAATGGGCACCGTAGAAAGAGGTGAACACCTTTCCGCCTCGGTGGGGACCACCCTCAGTGTCCTGCGCGCCGTGGCGCCAGGACTTCTTCTTAGCCGAAGCCTTCTTAGCTAATATAACTGTCCTCAGATCAGTTCTATTACTGGGAGATTTCGGCTGAGAGTGCCGCGGCTGAGCCCACTGTCCAGCAGGGGGAGCACGAGACGCGACACTCTGCTTCAGCGCCCTATATGATGAGCTCGCAGACGGCCGGGGCTGCTCCCGCTCAGCAGCCCCAGGGACATGAATTTTTAAAGGGAGAAATGTCTTAAAAGCTGTTGTTTGCTTTTCCTTCTCCTGGAATTTATCGATGACAGAATTTACAGCATCGCCAAATAAACCCAGGGGGGAGAGAGGAGTGTCTAAAAGGAAAGCTTTTTCTTTTTCTTTTATATTTGTCTGATTTAACCACAGATGTCTTTCTGCGGCCACCAGAGCTGCCATAGATCGACCCACTAGCTTGGCCGACTCTCTGGTTGCGCGCAGGGATAAATCAGCAGCCTGACGCAGTTCGCGAACCACGTCAGCACTGACCTCCTCACTCTCACTCACGTCCCTCAGCAGGTCAGCCTGGTATGCCTGCATAATAGACATAGTATGCAGACATGACGCAGCCTGACCCGCCGCCGAATACGCTTTACCCACAAAAACCGAAATATTTCTAAGAGGCTTGGTGGGTAATGCCGGTGCCTTAACAGATGACGCAGCCTCGAGGGAGAGAAAACTCGCAAGCATCTCTTCCACGCGTGGCATAGCCGAATAACCATATGATTTTGCCTCCACAATATTAGAATATGTTGAAGTCTGGGGACTAAACACCCTATATGACACCGGTTTTTTCCATGATTTCGACACCTCAGTGTGGAGATCGGGAAAAAACGGCAAACACCGGCGTGGAGGTTGCACTCGTGACGGCAAAAATCTCTCATCTAATTTTGATTTAGAAACAGACTCCTGTCTAGTCACTGGCCATACAATGCTGAGTTTTTCTACAGCTCTTGTTAATACCTCCACTAGCTCATCACTTTCGGGAATGTAAGGTGGCGAATCCTCCACATCTCCCTCATTTATAACTGGTGCCTTAGCCCGAGCGGAAGAAACCGCAGCGCGTGCTTCCGAACACGGGACTGATGCACTGGATCTCACAGGTGAAGGGAGAGATAAGGCAGAGCCTTATGTTTATGAACCAATGTTTTGGTAGTGACCACAATACTTAGTTTGCCATGGCTGAATCAGACTGTCCACATTTTATGTTAATATAAATAAATAACTATGATGCACATATGCAGTCAGTACATATAGCAGACACACATCTGACAGTAAATATCTTATAAGAACACCTAGAGCTATTCTAAACTTTGGGTCTTGAGGTGCAAGTGAGAAGAGGTATGCTCATTGGCTTTTGCTGTCTACTGCTTTTCTCATAGACAGCCAATCACAGAAGACAGGAACTGTAACCAATCATGTGAAGTGAAATGATGCCGACTGGATCCACCCACCTACTGCCAAAAAGATTAACTGCGAGCGAGCGAGCAGGTTAAAGTTTCGCGAGCAGCAGAGCAAGGACTTGTACATGGGATTCTGCGCACACTCAAAGCACAGTTTTCTCCTCGCGGGTTACAATCCTGCTCGCGCGAGCAGAGAAATTCTGCACGCAAAAGTAATATGCGCGCGTGCGGCTTTCGCTTGTGCGCGCGCGGATCTCATTTCCTCTCGCGAGGATCTCAAATCTTCTCGCGATTATTGACATTATTATGCCGCCATAGTCGCCCGCTGTGTGAGGAGTGTGAGTCGCTCGCTGTGTGAGGAGAGTACGTATACAGATCCACCGCTGGCCTATCAGTAGGAAAGTCAGTAGCTATTGGCTATAGTAAAGTGACTTCCCACGACAAGTCATTAGTCTTATTTTTGGACCTTCCGGCCCGCCATACTATCAGAACAACGATTACCTTCTTTGAAGTCTCAAACGACGAACAAAGCCTGTAGCCCATGCAAACAACTGCTCTTTCGGTCTTAAAGCGCACAGAAATCTAATCGCGCCCACAAAGAATCGCTCTTAAAGGGGCCATAGCATTTTTACCTCACTACATTAGCCTTAATGTTATAAATAAGCTGGTGTGTTCCAAAACAATGACAAAATTCTCATTTAGGAGATATAAGCATTCAAAAATTACAGTCTCTCATTTCCGATAAATGGATCACAGATTTTTATGACGTCACCGCGGACTTCAGCACGTCCAAAAGCGAGTAACTTTAGAAAACTGGATCAGACTCTGTTTTGAACGATTCAGTTCGTTCAAAAGAACGATTCGTTCACGAACCGGACATCACTACCGTTGCCACATCATGGAGCAATATGGGTTGGAGACAGGGCTGGACTGGGTCAAAAAATCAGCACTGGACTTCATTCAGACCGGCCCACTACGCATGTAAACACACACACACACACACACACACACACACTACATGTCTATACATACATTAATCCGCATATAAAATGACTGATTAGAATTTATTTACTTTCAAAACCAAACCTGTGCAACGTCTCAGTAGCAGTGTCCATGATCTGATTATGGACTGTGACTTCATAAACCTTTTCTGGACTTGTAACAGTTTCAGCATGAGGAATCTCTACAGGCCTGGTTGTCTTTTTCTTTTTGATGGCAATGCAGACTCAACTTCCAGTCTATCTATTTGTCTTGCTCCTGCAATTTTTTCGTTTGGGGATTAATAAGGGATTAATAAGCCAGATAAGTATTGCGGAGCTAAGCCGTGTAATACCTTGTATGTCAACATCATGATCTTGAAATCAACACGGAACCTGACCGGGAGCCAGTGTAAAGACTTCAAAACCGGAGTAATATGGTCAGATTTCCTGTTTCCCGTCAGGATCCGGGCGGCAGAGTTCTGAACATATTGCAGTTTGTTAATTGTGGTTTTAGAAACTCCGTCTAAAACAGCATTACAGTAATCCAGCAGTGTGACAACAAATTAATTAATCAACTTTTCAGCGACAGACAAATTTATCATTGGGCTTAGTAAATTTAGTAAAGCCTTTTGTATTGGCCTTGCATATTAGAAGCACCATCTGTAGCATGTCCGATGCACTTGCTCAGGTCCAAATTGAGCTTCTCAGCAAGCTCTGAAACAAGACTGACAAAATATTGTCCAGTAGGTTCCTTACACTTGACAATGCTGATAAGCCTTTGGTGAATTTTGTCTGCAACATATTGTACAACAACAGAACACTGGTCTTGTGAGGGGATGTCTTCAGTGGTGTCAATCTGAAGTGAGAACATTTCAGTATTCTTTATGTCCCTCACAATGTCCCTTTATGTCTGCTGGATAATCTGCTGAATGGTGTTAATGACCGAATTAACGCTTCTCCCAGACAGTAACAAAACCAGGGAACCTCTGCCTTTTGCCCCAGTTTGATGAATCTTCTTGGATTTTTCAATGCATTCCTTTAAATGCTCTTTTAGACAAATGTCATACTTGCTTAACAGGCCTATAACCTCCAAGAAGTTACCACGATCAATATTGAAGTTGTAGCAAATTAGCTCTAAAGAAATATTAATAATCAATCATAACTTGTTACAATTGATTATGAATATTTGGATCAGTTAATAGAATTAACTTAATGTAGTAAAATTAATCATACAATCAATCCACCTGTTCGTCCCGTGAACACTCAGTGTTGATTGTTTATTAATTCAAATAAATTTTCATTTCTGGATGAGGGAAATGTCTTTCTTACTGTACAGTACTACTTAGAGCCTGTAGTCAAAATCTAAAACGTAAAATAAACTTTGTTGCAAGCAGAGAATCAGAACCAAATACATATTGTATACACGTTTTATTAACTAAATCACAAACATAACTAATTTAAACACACATACATACATACATACATGCATAGGTAAAATGGTAAGTGACAGAATGAAACCTGAAGAAGGAAATGGAACAATGGAAAAGATCCATTTAACTATGAAAATATGTATACCTCATTAAATGTATACTTGCATGGCCTTTGCAGTGAAGACATTTCGTGAAGTTCCTGAAGAAGGATTTTGATGGTTCCATGAGTCTCAATCGATTTCTTCAGTGTTGAATGAAGAAATGTTGATGTACTTGAATGGTTTGTTTGACTCTGTTCTGTTTGAAGGTTTTCTCTCTCTCCATGAGCACATGGCTGAGCACATGCAGATGCACATGTAGATTGTGGGCCAGAGAAGCCACGCAGTGCAACCAGGAGAAGGGAGGAAGTCGGAAGAGCTGATGGTTGTCCATTCAGTGATAGTTAAGTTGCAGTTTTCTTCTGAGTTGGAATGAAGAAATTACTGTCTGACTCTGTTGGGAGAGTGAAGGCATAGCAGACTGTGGTCAAGGCCTGCCAGCGCCCATGGGCCCCGGTGGGGGTCTCCACAGACATCAACCTGAAGAAGCAGTAGTAGAAGCCAGAAGAAGAAGAGAGTGAATTTGTCTCTAATAAAGCCTGAGAAAAGTCCCACCTCTCCGGGTTTGCTTGACCAATGAGAAGGGTGGAATTTCCAAGTGGGAAAATCTTTGGAACTTTGTTTCAATCGTGCTCATTTGCATGTGCAGCTGGATTGGTTGCTGATGAAAAAACTTGCCCTAGTTGGGGGGATGGGACCATAGATCCCAGAGTGAGTTTTAAAGATTAATTGTTAAATATAACAAATAGTTGTGTCTGGTTTGTCTCAGTCATTAGAAAGTGATCAAGCATGTATGCAGCCTCATTCTCTGACCTATAACTAAGGCCTCTTTTGCTAATCATCTTTACAACATCAACTACACTCTCCAGTACTTGTCGTTTCTTTCGGATTTGTTTCCTGTGTGAGGACAACTGACTTCCACTAAGTAAGTCTTTCACATCAGATTTAGAGGCATTTAAAAAGAATGCTTCTGCATAAATTTTGTGAGCCATGCTCTTTTCATGTTCCTCTAAGCGCTGATGCATATGTTTCCAGTCTGTCATACCACTTATGAAGGGAGATTTGTCAGCTGACTTGGCAAATGCTATGCAGACAGAGCAATGTAATGCATGAGGTTCTTGTCGGTAAGTAAGCCACCTTTTATTAGTGCCATCCTTGCACCAGAACACTTTTTGCACTACTGGATTACTTGATGTTTGTTGGGGATGATACTCAAAAAAGGTCTTCAAGCTTTCATGGTGGGGACGAGTATAGTAATCAATTTGTTCCTTAGTGTTTTCACTTTCCTCTACTGTGTATGTTCTTACTTCTCCACTCCCTATATTCTTCCATGTTCTCTATCCTCTACTCCATCATGTGTTCTTTCTTTTCCTCTGTCTTTTTTCCTCTCTTCTCTCTCCTGTCTACTCTCTTCTCCTCTCTTCTTCACATTCCTCTCCTGCCTCATGCCCTCTCTCCTCTCCACTCTCCTCTAATGTGGCCCACTGGACCCACATAGATGATGTCACAAATGCACAAAAGTAGAGACAATACGTTCTAAACACTGCACCAAAAAAAGTGACGGTGTTACATGGTGTTACTCAGGGCCCAAGGCTAAAATTAAAATGTATAATGGCAAAGAATTGAAGAAGTATGTTTCTTTAAATTAGAAGAGTATGCAGTAAAGAAAAAAGACCCATGCACCACTTCTGAGAATAATCACAAATAGAACATTTTAGGAACTGAAAAAAGCTAGTTGTAGAGCTGACTTCATTTTGGGGATTTTGAAGAGGTTTTTAAGCTCATTCTATTATTTATGTATATATTATTGTATTTATTTAAAAAAAAAAATTAATTTACACAAATTACCGTGGACCTGTTGGCTGCTGATAGTAGTATTAAGACCACTGATCTACAGTAAAAGTGATTTAATAAGACAACTGATCTACAATAAAGTAAAAGAGTAATTAAGACGAAGAACATTGTGTAGTGATTTATTTTTCATTTTTTATATAATCAAAGGCCTTTAAAAATTCATGAAGTAGACTGGCTTCTATATTCAAATGTAGAGCTCAATGCTACGGTTCAAAATTTTACTTGCCCTGCAAAAAATAAATACATAATTAAAAATAAAATAGCTATTGTTTTATTTGTTTTTGATGCATGTAACTTGCAATCTCATTTCACAATTCTCAATTCCAATTTCAATACCACAATAAACACTACTAGCCTAACTATTAAGTTCAAACATTACTGAAGACAAGTGAACAGTCAGTAATAAAATAAGAACAAATGATCATAAATAGCACCGTTTTCAGATAAAATAAATTTAAAAAAAAGTAAAATACTACACTTAACATATTATATATATATGTTAATCCTTGTTAAAGCTGGTTAGTCAAGAGCAGTGAGTTATTAATAGAGAGCCTAAGTCCCTCCCCTTCCGGTGGACAACCATGGGACCTTATTTCGGAAAAATATTGTATGGTAGTCAATGGCGAGAGACAACAAATTTTTGGATCTCGTTTGAATTGTGCCCTGAATTACACATATGATGTTTGTCAATTTAAAAGATACATTTTAAAGTCAAGAGAGTCGCAGTTTGATGTAAAACTGTTGAGGTATAAGACTGTGAAAATACGTAATTACAAAGACTACAAACCCAAAAGGCGCGCATGTGACGTCATACCTTTTCTCTCAATGAATGAAGCTAACTTTACTGAAGCTAACATCTGTAATTTTTTGTATAGTCTAACGTTATAATCGTAATGTTACGCCGTTATGCCTGTGTGTTTTATACCTTTTTTTCACTTCAAACAGCTCTGTGCAGAAAGTTTTATTAATTTTTTTTAAAATCTTTATTAAATCTTAACGATACAAATAGTAAGAACATACAAATAGAGTCATTAATACAGAAATCAAAATATTAAACTATGTGTGTTTTATACCAGATTGCACACATTCGAGCTTGGTGACGTACATTGTGCGAGACGAGAGATGTAGTTCATTGAGCGATTTTCACGAAAAACTAAATGTTACTCTTCTGTTTTATGACAAACTGTGACTTTCTTGACTTTCATAATTATCTTTTAAATTGACAAACATCGTATGTGTCACAGTGTCTGGTTGTGTTTCCCCAGGTGTCCACTAGAGGTCTCTTTCCCTTACTGTCACCATTCATTCTGGAACTGCATTTCCCACGATCCTTTGTCTGTTCTCATCACTCATCATTGCACGCAGCTGTTTCTTATTACATTGTTTAGTTCTGTGTATAAATACCCTGTCTGTGTCAGTCCATGTCACGGAGTCGTTGTGTTAGATGTCCTCACACTTTACGGTTGGTTACTTGTCTGTTCATGTTTTGTTTCTTGTTTTTGGACTGCCTGATTATTTGGATTTGATCCCTGCTTGGAAGACTATGATTTGGATTACCCTCAAATAAACTACTGCTATTGGATTTTCTGCCTCCTGTGTTAGTTACGTGACAGAACGACTCCGTCAAGACCTAAATCCAGCGGTATGTTTTTAAACTTCTCTTCCCCAGCCACTGAGCGGGAGAGGAGAGATTATTTTGAGGGAACCCGCCTAGTCATTTTTCGTGGGACCGGGGAGGTCGCAGAGGAGGAGGTGGTAGAGAGGAAGTTCAGCACCACTCTCCACCCTGGCCCTCCTTCGACCCTGGGGACAGCACAGAGCCAACATCTCACCGTTGCGGACGGAAAAGGGGGAAGAAATGCACGTCTACCAATTCAGAGACTGTTCACGTTCCGTCTGCCCAGTCAGAGACTGTTCACGTCCCGTCTGCCCAGTCAGAGACTGTTCACGTTCCATCTGCCCTGTCAGAGACTGTTCACGTTCCGTCTGCCCAGTCAGAGACTGTTCACGTCCCGTCTGCCCAGTCAGAGACTGTTCACGTTCCATCTGCCCTGTCAGAGGCTGTTCACGTTCCGTCTGCCTTCCTGGACCTGGACTATCTGGAGCGTCTGGCTCGGATCCTGGACATGCCTGTGTCTGCTGTTCCAGAGCCGGAACCAGTGTCTCCTGTTCCAGGGCCGGAACCAGTGTCTGCTGTTCCAGAGCCGGAGGCAGAGCCAGTGCCCGTTCCAGAGCCGGAGGCAGAGCCAGTGCCCGTTCCAGAGCCGGAGACAGAACCAGTGCCCGTTCCAGAGCCGGAGGCAGAACCAGTGCCCGTTCCAGAGCCGGAGGCAGAACCAGTGCCCGTTCCAGAGCCGGAGGCAGAACCAGTGCCCGTTCCAGAGCCGGAGGCAGAACCAGTGCCCGTTCCAGAGCCGGAGGCAGGAGGCAGAACCAGTGCCCGTTCCAGAGCCGGAGGCAGAACCAGTGCCCGTTCCAGAGCCGGAGACAGAACCAGTGCCCGTTCCAGAGCCGGAGGCAGAACCAGTGCCCGTTCCAGAGCCGGAGGCAGAGACTTTGCCGGTTCGAGAGCCGGAGGCAGAGCCAGTACCCGTTCCAGAACCGGAGGCAGAGCCAGTGCTGTCTGCCTTATTGGATCTGGACTATCTGGAGCATCTGGCTCGGATTCTGGACATGCCTGTGTCTGCTGTTCCTGAGCCGGAGCCAGTGCCTGCTGTTCCTGAGCCGGAGCCAGTGCCTGCTGTTCCTGAGCCGGAGCCAGTGCCTGCTGTTCCTGAGCCGGAGCCAGTGCCTGCTGTTCCTGAGCCGGAGCCAGTGCCTGCTGTTCCGGAGCCAGTGCCTGCTGTTCCGGAGCCAGTGCCTGCTGTTCCGGAGCCAGTGCCTGCTGTTCCGGAGCCAGTGCCTGCTCTTCCTGAGCCGGAGCCAGTGTCTGAGCCGGAGCCAGTGTCTGCTCTGGAGCCAATGTTTGTTTCTGTGTTTGTGTCTGTCCTTGTGGTTGTTACTGTCCTTGTGTCTGTTCCTGAGCCGGTGTCTGTTCCTGAGCTAGTGTCTGTTCCTGAGCCGGAGCCGGTGTCTGTTCCTGAGCCGGAGCCGGTGTCTGTTCCTGAGCCGGAGCCGGTGTCTGTTCCTGAGCCGGTGTCCGCTGTTCCTGCGCCTGAGTCACGGGTGCCTGAGTGCCAGGCGCCTGAGTCAACGCCCTGGCCACCCGAGGGGTCTTCACCGCCCTGGCCGCCCGAAGGGTCTTCACCGCCCTGGCCGCCCGAAGGGTCTTCACCGCCCTGGCCGCCCGAAGGGTCTTCACCGCCCTGGCCGCCCGAAGGGTCTTCACCGCCCTGGCCTCCCGAAGGGTCTTCACCGCCCTGGCCGCCCGAAGGGTCTTCCCCGCCCTGGCCGCCCGAAGGGTCTTCCCCGCCCTGGCCGCCCGAAGGGTCTTCCCCGCCCTGGCCGCCCGAAGGGTCTTCCCCGCCCTGGCCGCCCGAAGGGTCTTCACCGCCCTGGCCGCCCGAAGGGTCTTCACCGCCCTGGCCGCCCGAAGGGTCTTCGTCTGCTTCGCCCTGGCCGCCCGAAGGGTCTTCGTCTGCTTCGCCCTGGTCGCCCGAAGGACTGTCTGCTTCGCCCTGGTCGCCGGCTGAGCCATCACCCCCTGTTCCTGTTCCCCTTCATGGTCCTGGCCCTCGCATCCCTCCCTTGGACTTCCCACTTTCCACCTTCCTCTTGGACTCTTGTGTTGTCTTGTGAACTGTCATGGAGCGTCTGGTAGCCGCTCCGTAGAGGGGAGGTTCTGTCACAGTGTCTGGTTGTGTTTCCCCAGGTGTCCACTAGAGGTCTCTTTCCCTTACTGTCACCATTCATTCTGGAACTGCATTTCCCACGATCCTTTGTCTGTTCTCATCACTCATCATTGCACGCAGCTGTTTCTTATTACATTGTTTAGTTCTGTGTATAAATACCCTGTCTGTGTCAGTCCATGTCATGGAGTCGATGTGTTAGATGTCCTCACACTTTACGGTTGGTTACTTGTCTGTTCATGTTTTGTTTCTTGTTTTTGGACTGCCTGATTATTTGGATTTGACCCTTGCCTGGAAGACTATGATTTGGATTACCCTCAAATAAACTACTGCTATTGGATTTTCTGCCTCCTGTGTTAGTTACGTGACAGTATGTGTAATTCAGGGCACAGTTCAGACTGTGTTTTGTAAAACTGTGTTTTACAGACTGTAAAAAGATAAGTTGTCTCTCGCCAATCGCCATTGACTACCATACATATTTTTTCAGAAATAAGGTCCCATGAGCCGGAAGCGGAGGGGAGGGACTTAGGCTCTCTATGACACAGACGGTAGTTATAAGGCTGCTGCCTGTCACTTTAAGGGATTTTTTTCTCAATTGATTACATTCTAACCAAGAAAGTTATTTTGACAATAACTGTGTGTGAATTTACCTATTCAGTCGCAAAGAAGATGCAAAAGATAACTCGCACACCGTATTATGGGCACGAAAACTAATCAAGTTATTTTTGATAGCAGTGAGATTATACAGTTGCAGCACTGATCTGATCTATATGTCATTTATATAGAGTGGCATTTATATAGCGTATATATGAGTGGTGGCCTATTACAGCTGCAATTTCTTAACTTTTTTAAACAAAACAATGCCGTACATGTATCATTAAATGTCCGTCTCAACTTAGCAGTCAGGACCGCCCTGCTGACAGCCGGCCTTCCAGCCCTTTTATGCCGGCCTTCCAGCAAATAATTTATTTTCACACATTTGGTGGCCTCTGCCTCAAGTGCTTGTCGGTTTTTTTTCTCTCAACTTCTCGGCCCCTCCTTATGTTTAGATATTTTATGCTTTAACATAGGGATGGCCCGATACCATTTTTTTTCAAACCGATACGCGTACGAGTATTTACATTTGTGTACTTGCCGATATCGAGTACCGATACCGATATTTCTACCGCAAAAGTAACTATAGGCTCCCAGAAAAGAAGACAGAAGACTATTTTAGAACACAGGTTAGAAGACTGTTTTTATTTTCTTCTCTGCTTGTTTTAACAAGTCTAAAAATAAATAATAATGAGTAAAATAATAAATGTATTAACACACAAACCACTGTTAATTTAACATAAAAGCAAGCAGTTACTGCGTGCATGGTCTGACATGACTGAATGCGCCCAAAGTGCGCTCCCTTAATAGTCTAATTCCTAAAAAGCTGACAGTTCATCGCGATCTCACACATCTGTTATTATCAATGAAGCTGACTGCACAATGAATCTTTCATAATATCCACACTTTGTTTGTTATAATTAGAGGATTTGCCAGCATACAGAATTCAGCACTGAACAAAAAAGTTTTGAGCAGTGAGGGGAGTCTATCTTAAATGCTTCTGATTAGCCATTGCGTTCAAGAAATCAACACACATGTCTGTGATTGGCTACATCGCTCAACGCTGCAAACATGTTATGAATAGAAACTCTGGCCTGTAAATCGTTTCTATTTTGTTTTAGTTGTTCTTCTTGCTTTTCTGCAACAGATGAATGAAAATCTATTAGTTTTAATATGTTGTATTCATAGATATTTCTAGTTTGCGGGAGTCCCGCGAATCGTTTTATTCTCCCGGAACCCGCACACACAGAGTGAGTGCATTACCGCCCGCGCCCGCGCTCGCGCTCGGCCATCAGATCTAGTGCCGCGCCACACTCTTTTGCGTTGGGAGTGCACGTCCCTATGCCTCAGTTCACCTCGACAAAGCACTCGCGGCGGCCAGTTTCGTTTCGCAAAATGTACGTGGTATCGGGGCGTGGTATCGGCGAATTTTTATGAGTACGAGTACGAGTATATGAGGACAGTATCGACCCGATCCCCGATGCCAGTATCGGTATCGGGCCATCCCTACTTTAACATATTGACTATCGTTGCACATCATCACATAAGTAGGCTAATCGCTGCAGTTGTAAAGCGCTTTGCAAGTCTATAACTTGATTCTGATTGGCCAATGCTCAGTGAACCCGTCACGTGTGCTCTTCACACGTTTAGCCTACCTGTCAGTCTCGCAGCTCGCATCAGCTTCATGCAGCCAATGAGAGAGACACATAAGCCCGGAATTGGACTATACAGCAATATACTTACGAATATATTTATGATTAATAATGATTTAAAAGCAAAATACATAACGATCCAGCCCACACAGACCGTGGTATCCCCGGAATCTCCTGGTAGTCCCGAGGGCCAGTACCATAGACAGTAAAAGAAATGGACACAGCGACCCCATTGATTTCAACGGAGAAAACTGAAGCCCATTAGAAGCACTCACTTCCTGATGGCTGAGCGTACTGCGCAGGCTCAAACTGAGCTTGACGACAGACTGACATTTGTAAATCTTCTAGTAGGTGTGCCAAGACAAATCTGAATCACCTAATTCCTCAAAAACGTTGTTGAAATATTTCGTCCCGTTGCTTTTATGGACTCTCTATATGGGCTCCTCCCTTGGCTTTATGCCTCCATGTCCCCCGATTGCCTCATAGACAGTAAAAGATTGCCTGCGAGCTTCTCCTCCTGTCTATACGGTAATTTCTCTACGGTGCGACAGAGAGTCGCATGGTTATGACACAATCGTTAGCCTATTTTTACAAAAACGGCTTCTACGGGACCACAAAGTAATGGAGCCTTTTATACATTGTCGTGTTTCTTTAGAAATAAATAATGGACAAATTGAGCGTCAGCGTCAGTTCTGGCAGGCCAGGTAGTCAAGACGCTGCTAATGCTTTGCTATCAACACTGTCCCGTCAGCTGATCAGCTCCAGCTGAGCTGCATTAGCTGATTAACTCCCCTCGTTGCTCAATGGCAAAGCTCAAACAAGGTGCCTATTTAAAGCTCATTCACCTTGCTCATACATGCTTGCTGCTCGCTCTGCTGGTTTGCTGCTCGCTCTGCTGGTTTGCTGCTCGCTCTGCTGGTTGCTGCTCGCTCTGCTGGCTCGCTGCTCGCTTCTGCTGCCCGCCACCTCCCCAGCTCCTCCTTATGCATAACGTGGCATTTGCTTATGTCATATTGCCTGCTCTTTTCACAGGGGGATATTTTAGCTCTCACAGTCTTAAACCGTGTGAGCGTTCCCTAATGCTGCTGCTGCTGTCCTCTGACTCTCTGCTATTTCATGGTGCTCATGAAAGGTCAGAGAACTCCCTGAACAGAGCCATACCGCCAAAATTTTAATTCAGGAACATCAACTTGTTTGCAATCTATTCAATAAAATTCTTAAATTAATTTTTTGTCTGTGTGTTCTTGACTTAATGGACCTGACAGAAATGAAGTCTTTGGACGCCTCAGATGTAAAGTTATTTGCTGTCAAAGTGACGCCAAAATGAATGGGAGTCAATGGAATGCTGACAGCAGGTGATGGTTTGCTACAATGGCGGCCCCCAGTGAGGCTTCCGTTTCCGGCTGATGGATTACCCCCTTGGCCAGTACATGCCTGGTTGGAGATGTGTGTTCAAACGCTCGAGTTTTATTCCGTTTTCAGAATCAAATGGCTAGTATTTATTCACACCTCTAACTTTACTATTGAATACAATGTATCAGCGCTCGGATTCATTTCCATGGTGCTGTCAAGTATGACTTGCAGTCTGTTAGGTAAACTAAACGCTATTGGCTATTTGAAAAGGGGGAAGCACCATTCGATATGTCCCGCCTTAGTTTCCTGTTTCTGTGGAAATTACGTCAGCGCATCATACAAAGCTGCGTGTTTCAAGGCACTTCAGTGGGCCTTTAAGTATACTTGGAATAGTTCCACTTTAGCACAAACAAGTATATTAAATACAACTTTAGTTGAACTTCAGCACTCCTTTAGGACAACTAAAATGCATTTAGTACAAAATTCAGTATACCAATTTATAGTGTAGCAATTTTTTTTCACTAGGGATTTCCACTAGTAAAAAATGTTAATTCTTGATATTAACAATGATGTCATTATTTGCAGAAATACAAATTCTTGTATCACGTATCACGTGAAGATCATTCAGTAGCGTAGAAATGTATTGTAAACTCTGTTCTGTGATTTATCAAAAAAATAGCAAACTGAAAAGTTATAGCATTTATTTCTTAGTAACTGAAACCCACAGCTTCACTAGTAGCCAGGTTGCCAGGGTGCAATTCATATGCACTCTCTCAGACTAATGCATTCATATAAATGTAATCTTTACTGTGCTACTTTGTCTATAAAGTTATATTTCTTACAGAAATCTCCAAAAGAACTGATAAAAATAAGCTGTTATGTATAGGAGCACTGTGTCATATGCCATAGCTGTGTACAAGGCAACCCGCTTTCGAGTCTCAGCTCAAGGTTCAGGCTTATTTGTTCATCAATGACGTCATCAGCGACTAGTCGACGTCGACTCGACTTTCATCACATAAATGTCGACTTTAAAAAAATCTGAAGACGTTCAACCCCTACTGGGAATGAATAAAAGTTAAACAGCTTGCCATAGCCAACTAGTACAGCCAGGGGTATTTAATGCTAAAGCGGCTTGCCATAGACAAGGAGCAGGTAAAATTCAGAAAATATCCTTTTGAATTGTCAAAATTAAATTAGATATCTCAAATTACATTTGCGTATGATTGAAGCGTCAATTGAAGATACAATGACGTCATTACAGATCTTGAATAGTAGACAGTTAAAACCTATTTATTTATTTAAAAAAAAAAAAAGTTAAAACCTATTTAGAGATATCTCTAATCAGATTTTTCTAGACCAATTAGATATTTCTAATTATTTTGACTATTCAAATTATAAGTATGACTCGTCAAAATACAATTGTAACTATAATTATGGATAGTCCAACCATATCAATCCGCCTGCCATACACCCGGCCTAAATCTTTGAAAACATTGCAAAAATAGCCAAACACCACATGATGGCGCTACGTATTCACTGTTATGCACAACGCCATTTCGATGATCTCTATTTTTGATCACCAAATACACAACACTACACAAAATTAATTTATTATGAAAATAGTCTTAATAAGATTTCCGGTTACTATTTAGTTCCCCTCGATCAGAGTTCATGAGCTTCTCAGTTGAGGCCAAAAATATTGGGACACTCACACTAGCTCAATCCTTGAGCACATGACGTCACGTGAACTTGGGAACTCTTGTGCTCTCCCTGCTCAACCTTCACTTACTGCATTACTACAGTCTCAATCTGACAACACACACGACTGCAAAAGCGCAAAGCACCTTGTGACGACAAATAAACAACGCAGACTTTCTGGAGTTTTGAGCACATTCATTTTTGTATTTCTCGAGGGAAAAGCGGCAGCTAATATAGTTCATACGGGCTGAAAAACAGGAGTAGAGAGGAGGGTTATAGTTAAACTTCACACAGAGGTATGCTGCATTTCTTTTCAAAAATTTTTGCAAAGGTTTCGTGCGAGCAATGTGTGTTGTTTTTGTGCGCTAGAGCTATCAACAAGCGCGATTAATCGTACAGAGGATGACGGGAATTGATACACTAATACTTACAAAATTTATAAATCCATTACGAGACTCAGAAGTAGTTAAAACTTTTTAAAATACCTGTACATTTATAATCGTGGATTTGAGCCTCACATCCTCGCGCACAATTCAAAGGGATATTTCACCCATAAGTGAAAATACTACAGTTTTCTCTATGACTCTATGACTGTAGGCTATTTCTTCTGTGAAACACGAAAAGAGATCGAATTTAAAGATCAGTTACGATTCATCTTTTCCCAATACAAAAGTGAATGGTGACTAAGACTGTAAAATGTAATGTTGTTCCTTTTAAGTATTCATACAGGTTTGGAACATATGAGAGTTGGTAATGCATGTTTATTTTTAATTTATTTATTTGAGTGAACCATCTCTTTTGGTTGCCATTATTAAACGATCAGTATAACTTTCAGGGCACAGTTCAACTTCCACTCATGCAACTTTGCGCTCTCTCTTTCGGTTCAGACAAAGGTCAGAATGATTGCTGAGTGATATGAGTACACTCATTATGGATCTTGGCAACGAAGTGGATCTCTCCAACAACATCACTCCTCTCTGGAAAAGACGCAGCGAAAATGACAAGAAGCTCAAGCCCAGACCTCACAGTTACCAAATAGATGGAGTTCTTATGACAGACTTTCCTGTGGATGATAAGTGCATGTTCACTCTCACCCAGCCAGCTGAGAAGATCAGCACCACTGCGTCAAACACTACAGTGCTGAAACACACTCTCAACAAACCCACTAGGAAGACTAGGGTGGTCCGGAGCATCAGTATTGGATATTTATCTAACGGCAGGTTCTCTCTGTCAAGCTTTACTAAATCGGATGATAAGAATGCAGATGCTATTTCTTCCCCTAAAACCCCTTTTTTGCCCACCAAGAATGGGAATGGAGAACTCAGTGTTTGGCATGACATAACAGAGCCCCTCAAACGTCTCTCCAGTCAGTTCACTCTCACCTCTCAAAGGGATCAAATTGTTTTTGGGGATGCGTCTTCACCTCCAGACACAGTTTCACCAAAACCTATCACCTCAAACATATCATCTCAAGGTTCCACGCCTTCACGCCAATCACAGGATGTCCCTAGATCTCCCATCGGCTACCGCAGCTCCCCACTTCACAGTTCCACCTCCAGCATCCCCTCTATGTCCTCCAAACTTAGCCTTCCCTCAGACCCCCTAACACCCTGCAGCCCATCCCCCACTGAAAGGCCGGGGGGTGTTCTGTTGCAGCGGCAGAGTTCAGGGTCATCTCAGGGCTCTGAGGGCAAGCAGCCCCCTTCCCCAATAATACTGAGCACCCACAGTCCTGTAGCGCATAAGATGGGCACCCAGCAGATCATCCCCAGGGGTCTGGTCTCTGACACACGCTTCAACAAGCCTTCTCAAAAGTTTATGGACACAGGTAAAAGTGCCTTCCGACCACGAAGCATGTTTGAAACTTCTTCTTTCTCCTCCAGTAAGGATGATGAACTGGATGGAGATGAGAATATAGGACTACTGACAAGAGGCCAGCGCTCCAAATCATATCGCCGGGCAATGGGCAGTGGTGTAGATATAGAAGTTCCATCATTAGACCCAAAGGCCAAACGCCTGTCCCAGCCTGTGCTGAAAGGAGTCGTTGAAGAGAGACAGTCTAACCCGAGTCCATCCAAGTGCAAAGTGAGTTGAACACTAAATATTGTACAAATTACACAAACTTGTTCTTCTTATGTTGTGGTCATAATGTGAATGCATCCCGGAACTTTTGGAAATCCTAATCTGTGTATTGTTTTATAATTATAGAGGAATTGTTTTTCACTGCTCAATGAAGGAGAGAGTGTGTATATGTATATACAGTAGAGATGCGTGGATCAGCTCTAACTTCACACAAATCCACTGTTAAAAATTAATCATCCACCTGCCACCCACCCGAACCTATGATTTTCTCTGATTTAGATATCCGCACCCGATCGTCACAGTTTCACGAGTTCACACTTACAAATAATCAGATAGAGTAAAGAGTATGCATATTTGCATACCTCCTATCCAAGGGGAGGGCTCCGAGCTCGAAATTTGTCCCGAACCCAGAGTACTCCCCCCGTATCCCTGGCTAGTATAGTAACCAGTCGAGTGAGGAGTCGGGGTGGTGGAGGGATGCAAAAAACTGTCGAGGAACATAGGTGAGTCAGCTATACTGTATATAGGCCTCCTCTCGTGCTGATTGGATAGGCAATTTGAACGTTTTCCTCCCGAACTTTGTCGATAAAACATCAAGTGTGATAATATGGTAACATATTACATTTAAAACAATTGATTTTAGTCAATTAGTCAAGTGATTTTTTTTTATTATTAATTTAGACTAAATAGTGTATAGTTTTAATATTGCCCATTTAACGTTTTTAATATTGATGTACTGTGTGTGCATTTGTATTTGTGTATATTTAGGACTGTGACCACTGCCCTCAAATTAACCTTGTCAGGCAGCACTATATAACGGCAAAGGTCATAATATTTATCAAAAGAGGTCAAAGATTGCATGTGACATTAAGCTTCCATGACTTAATTTCATCCTTCAGAATTTTCGGGTATCGTGAACAATGACAGCATACTGTGATAGTGGACCTTCATTCCTTTTATGAATGCATTATGCAGAATGATGGGATAGAGTCAGAGCATGTGGCCACATGCTCCCATGTGAATTCAGATTCATTCTGCATCTCATGCCCATTGCATGTTTATTGGCTTGTCCACGTAATTGCATTTGCAAACATTTTCTTTTTAAGTAAAGAGCAATGTTTGAATATTGGCTAGTTTTGTGAGTGTAGTATTTTAGGGGTGCCAATTATTGTGGTCAACATGTATTCGAGAAAAAGTTTTGTTTAATAATGTGATTTCCCCCCTACTTTCACTCGTTTTATTTAAATGAAAGGTTAGATTTTTGTGAATTTTTTTAATGACAGATCAAAAGGATAAATAATGTCAAAATCTCAATTGTCAAGCACAACTAATCAATCACTTGTGCTTTTTGCAGAATGTGGAGCGGAAGAAAGGCCTCCCAACCCAGCGGACGTTTGACAGTGAGGGTAAGCATTGGAGCATCCTCCAGACCTTTCTGTGTGCTACATAGAGCACACACAACAGAGACTAGGTGAACTCTACATTATATACGCAAATGCTGCCACTTTCCATGTGTGATGGATACACTTTAGAGATTGAACATTGTGTTTTTTGTGTATTTAGGTTTACAAGATGAAACCGGTTAACATGAGCTGTTGTTGATTCTTAGCAGCCTGTCAAATTAAATTTAAATAAAGCAGGGCCAGAAAATAATGGGGCTTGGACCAAAAAATGCTGTTTTCCCCAAATGCAAATGTGTGATATTCACCTCGCACATGCTCATACTTGTAATCTTATGCATTGTTCAATAATAGCAGATAACGGTAATTTACTGGTTATGTTACAACTTTGCATATTGGAAAATTTTGTAACTTGCTGCCACCTATTAGCTGTATTGGTTTCATAATTAAAGTATTATTCCATTTGTTTTTTAAATTATTGCATATTTCTATATTCAAAATGTTATATTTAAAGCTGCAGTATGTAACTTTTTTTAGGTAAAAAAACAAAAAACAAAAATCAGTTATCGAGCAAGTACATAAGACATCAGTGTTAAAAACGGTCTCCCTAACGTAGCCCGATTTGCAACATTAAGCTTATAAGAAGTATTTATAATTTGAGCTGTCGTTACGATTTTGTGGGAAATGTCAGTTTGAGGTAATTTGTCTTTGTGTTTTTACATCACGTCCGTAAACAGAAATAAGAAGACCTGGGTACTATATGGCATGTGCTGAGGAGGTAGTTGCTAGATTTTAAACACATGATCTAAGTTAGCCGTTACGCTTTCTCCATTGGCAGAGTCAAGTCACCTTCATTTATATAGTGCTTTTAACAATATAGATTGTTTCAAAGTAGCTTTACAGTGATAACAGGAAATTAAAGCAACAAAGATTGTTTTGGCTTTACAGCATCTCTAGAATAAAGTTATTGTCCAGCTAAAGTTAGTTTTTGATTGATTCACTTCCGTTGCAAAGATCATTAGTTATTAACTTAGCTTACATGACACCGTTCTAACCGAAAACAGAAAACCTTCAATGCGCCCCGGACCATCGTATCTCCCAATAATAAGACCATTGCTGCGTCCAAAATCGAATACTTTCCTACTATATAGTATGTGAAAAACAGCATGCCAACAGAGTAGTATGTCCGAATGCATAGTATTTAAAAAACAGTAGGCGAAAAGTCCCCGGATGACCTACTACTTCCTCTGAGATTCTGAAGATTCATTCGCTGGTTACTTTACTATCACATGAGGCCACGAGAGAGGATTTATGGATGGCAGTGAAGCTGATACTTGTAGGTCAGGTGACAGTAACTACAACCCAATGTTTTAAAAAATTGAATAAAATGAAAACTAAAAAAACGGATACATTTTAGCTATAATTTTATCCACTAAGTAAGCTCATTTCAAATTTGATGCCTGCTACAGGTCTCAAAAAAGTTGGCACGGGGGCAACAAATGGCTGAAAAAGCAAGATATTTTGAAAAGATTCAGCTGGAAGAACATCTAGCAACTAATTAAGTTTATTGATATCAGGTTTGTAACATGATTAGCTATAAAAGGGATATCTAAAAGAGCTAGAGTCTCTCAGAGATAAAGATGAGCAGAGGCTCTCCAATCTGTGAAAGACTGCGTAAAAAGATTGTGGAATACTTTAAAAACAATGTTCCTCAATGTCAAATTGCAAAGGCTCTGCAAATCTCATCATCTACAGTGCATAACATCATCAAAAGATTCAGAGAAACTGGAGAAATCTCTGTGGGTAAGGGACAAGGCCGAAGACCTTTATTGGATGCCCGTGGTCGTTGGGCCCTCAGATGACACTGCATCACTCGTCGGCATGATTGTGTCAATGACATTACTAAATGGGCCCAGGAATACTTCCAAGTCAAGTCAAGTCAAGTTTTAACAATATGGACTGTTTTTAAGCAGCTTTACAGTGATAATAGGAAATTAAAGTAACAGAGATTGTTTTGGCTTTACAGCAGCTCTAGAATAAAGTTATTGTCCAGCTAAAGTTAGTTTGGATTGATTCATTTCCGTCGCAACGATCATTAGTTATTAACTTAGGGGCCGTTAACACGACACCGTTCTAACTTACTGAAAAGTAAGAACACCAAAAATTCTTTAATGCAATCCGGTCGCTCATTTGCATAAAACAGTGCCTGGTGGCTCTGAGAATTTTTTTATTGCTTCCGCATAGCCACGTGAATCGAAATTATCCCGACAACGTTTTATCAGTACAGAGGTAAAGGGAAGGAGGCCTTCAAGGGAGAGACTAGTTGACACTTCAGGACTGCTTTGTCGTTGTGTCCAGGCATTGGTCCTTCATCAGATCTGGACACGGGCTGGATCCGGCGGACTGCGGTAAACCTCGGGATAAACAGAGAGACAAATATTAGCGTAGACGCCATCCTTCTTATGATGTACAAAGTACATCAAGATTTATGGGAAGTGTTTCCGGTTCCGGCTGATCTAAACTATGCAGCCTAACATTGAACTATAGAAGTCTATAATGTGCAATGTGTATGCTAAGCCAAAGAGATGTGTTTTTAGTCTAGATTTGAACTGACAGACTGTGTCTGCTTCCCGGACAATGTTAGGAAGATTGTTCCAAAGTTTTGGAAAGGATGTGTCTAAAGTGCTGGAAAATAGAGAGTTAAAAGTTTCTGTCGCAATATCGAGTTCTTCTAAGCTATCTGGGATGCTGAGATGATGAAACTGATCAGGAAGATTATTTATAAAGCAATCTTTAGTGGCAGAAGTGATAGGTCTAACGTATTTGTAACACGGAGTCGGCTTTGCAGTCTTGGCTAAATGAACTTTACACAAGACTAGTTAATGATATGAGATGTCATCGCTCTGCTGCAGAATTTTAACGGCATCAACATTGATTCCATGTGATAATATTAGATCTAGAGTATGATTACGACAATGAGTTGGTCCTGACACGTGTTGTCTAACTCCAATAGAATTAAGAATATCTTTAAATGCCAATCCCAATGCATATGTTTCGTTATCTACATGTATATTAAAATCACCAACAATTAGGACTTTATCTGCAGCCAGTACTAAATCTGACCAGCAAAATCTTTGATAAAGTCTGTATGGTGCCCTGGTGGTAGCCACAGTAGCCAGTAGCAGTATACAGTAGCCAGCACAAATCACAAATGTGATTTATCATTACACTAGATATTGTTAAATTAAGCACCAACACTTCAAAATAATTATATTTGAAACTAGACTTCTTAGTAATATTGAAAATATTACTATAAATTACAGCAACACCTCCCCCTTTGCCTTTCATACGAGATTCATGTTTATGACCGTAATCTTGTGGGGTGGACTCATTTAAAGTAATGTAATTGTTTGGTTTTAGGCAGGTTTCTGTCAAACACAGCACATCTAGGTTATAGTCTGTAATTATATCATTAACAATAAGTGCTTTTGAAGTAAGGGATCGAATATTCAGCAACCCAAGCTTTATTATTTGTGACCAGTCACGGAAACTAGCTCATTTACATCTCATTTAGATAAGCCATACCCCCTGTAAAGCTCCCCCCTGTGCTTTACAGCTTTTTTTGCACTTCGAATGAGTGCACTTCTGCCGCACTAGGCGAAAAACAATTGTGCTGCCCCTCTATTTGCAACGTACCAGCAACAACACACAAAAACCAATATGCCATATAGCCTGCATATAACGCGAAACCAGCAACAACACACAAAGACCAATATGCCATATACATATAACGCAAAACCAGCTACAACACACAAAGACCAATATGCCATATACATATAACGCAAAACCAGCAACAACACACAAAGACCAATAAGCCATAGGCCTACATATAACACAAATAGTGAGCAACGCTCGTGTGCCCAAAATGTCAACAATATTAAAGTTTATGCAGGAGGCAAATGCCTGCTGGCATTTTTCTTTAAGCAGTCATGACAGGAATTTTCCAAATAATCACATTTCACCTCCTCAAATTACTGTTGCAAATCTCTTTACACCACTTTCTTATGTGCATATACACACACAAATGAAATGTCCGCAAGCACATTATATCATCAGCAGGTTCAGCATCTTAAATAACGACTAAAGAGCAAATGAAGCTTAACTTACATTTCGCAAACGCGCACGGCAGGCCTTCATCGCAGCAAAGGTCTTAACTGCATCCTCTATTTCGATTCTCTGTGCCAGTTCATGTTCTATGGAGATTGTTGCCAGTCCATTAACTCTGTTCCCTGTTCACAAAACGTTCCCCATTCAATGCAATCGGGACGTCACATATGAAACAGCCAGCCACCGCTGTCAGCGAGCCGAGCCGCCGTATTCAAGCACTGAGGGCGCGCGCGCCGCGCCTATACCTCCGGTTCAGTTTCCCGAGCCCACGAAGTGCGGCGAAAACATTTTCGTTGTAACTGCCAGACGGTTCAGCTCGTCTGCGAATATGTTTGCGGCATCCATCTTCATTGAATTTTGATATCAGATAGAGCCGGCCAGAGCACAGCATAATAAGTAGCCATGCGGTTCACTTGGAGGGCGGGGGCAAAAGCGCCGGGTTATTCAGTATGGAAATACACACAGACAATGACACGCCACGCCCCTACTGCATGCTAGAATCTCCGAAAACAAGCTGATTTCAACCTCAAAATGTAAGCTTTTAAATATACCAATACTGCTATCTCAAACATGGAGAGGCTTCTTCGTGATTTCAATTAACAGATTCTGCAAAAAATTTAAATTCACCAATTTTGAAAAAAAACTCTTCTTTCTCATTTTGCTCGAAAGTTGTGCTGCCGACTTGTGTCCCTGGTTTCTGTGACGGGTCACATTTGTTCATTTGTATTGTAAGAAAAAAATGATGTGAACGTCGAAGATCTCAAAAATAAAAATTGGTCTATGGCCTACGGTTGCTAGGGTGCTGTAATTGGTTGCTAGGGTGAGGCTATGAAGATTTTAGACCATTACTTATTGGTTGCTTGATAATATAAATCCTCTGAGGGAGAGAGAGAGGGAGAGAAACGCAGGGGTGTCAGGCCCTTTGTGTCTGTGTGTGTGAAAAAGTCGGTTGGGATTTGAAATTCTGAACATTCCGCAATGTTAAGTCAATGGGATTTTTTTGGCCGCTTTTTCGTCCGCTGTGCGAACATCGTAAACCCGATCGCTTAGAAAAGTCATAGCACACCTCTCCTCAATGAGCCGCATGATTTGACGCCTCACTCAGGGGTCTGTGACAATCGGTGCAGGAGGAGTTACGCTACGCGCCAAACTTTGTCCAGAATAATAAAAAGAAGAAGAATAATAAGTATGGAGAAGAACACTAGTGATGCCTTGCCTTTGGCAAGCACCACTAATTAAACCAGAAAAGGCAATATCTAAATCTCCATCGTGCATTTAAATTAAACCAGAAAAGGCAATATCTAAGTCTCCATCATGCATTTGTTTTGCCAAAATCTTTGTCTTTTTTCTTTTTCCAAGGCCTTGTTGAGCTCTCACAATGTGTATCAGTGATGTTAGTAAATTGTTTTAGTTTTGATAACTCAAACAATCAACAATCAATAGGCAATATAGTGTGTGTGTGTGTGTGTGTTTTCATTTTGTCACGTGTTTTGTGTCCATTTTCTCAGTGTGGACATTCTTTATCCACATGTGTGCATCCAATTGACAATAATATATCTAATGCAAATGAGTAAGCATATATTTTTCTCTTCATGTAAGTCTGTGTCTTTGTGCATTTCTTAGAGTGGGTATGTCCTCTGCCCACTTGTTTTTCATCTATGTGCAAAGACTGCTGTCCTTAGTCTCTGAAATGGTTTGATCTCTTCTTGTTTCTTTTCTCATTGTCCATTCTTTTTCACATGGAGCATACTGTAAGTCCTTCTAGAAGAAGCAGTCACTGGTGTTGTTCGAGTCTGTGCCTCTTCATCAGTTCCATCCATCTCATGGTGGGTCTCAGGGTTTCTAGGTCTTTTAGGCCTGGAGTTCTGGATCTTGCAGGTCTGGAAATCTCTGTATTCTGTTCTTTTTCTTGAGAAAATCCCCTGGCTCCACTGGTTCTACTTCCTTCTCGTCCTTCAAACGACCATGTCATCTTTCTCCAGGAGGTAACATGTTTCAGACAAACATCTCGAAGCTTATATCTGAAACAATGATCAAAAGAAGAGGTTGCCCCGCTTTCCCCCACAATCATCTTTTCACATTCAAACATCAAAATCACAGAAGTTTAATCTCAAAACATCAGACGGTGTTTTTTTTTAATTATTTCTAAACATAATGCCATTAAAACATTTATTATAAATTACAACTACATAGCAATGCCAATAAAACATGTTCCATAAATCATAAAGAATCACCCCCCTTTTGATAGTAAACCTTTTTCTAAAATGTGTTACTATCATAAAACTAATTCTAATTTGCATCAGCATCTACAGTCATGTTGCTCTTGCAGTGATATGTTTGACAAGGTGTGAATCGCTTCTTCTTTATTTCCTTTCGACAGTGCCAACTGGGTTTCTAAATTGCCTATTTTCTTAAGCAAACCACGATAGCCCATCTTTCTTTTGTGTGAAAAGTGACACTGTCTTGCCTTGTGCCCCATCATTCCACAAGCAAAACAAACAACTTCCTGATCTTCCTTTCTTTTCTCCAAGCAGTGCCTTGCTATGTGACCATCCTTTCCACATGTACAGTGTTGGGGAGTAACGGAATACATGTACCGGCGTTACGTATTCAGAATACAAATTATGAGTAACTGTATTCCGTTACAGTTACAATTTAAACAGTTGGTATTTAGAATACAGTTACATTTTTGAAATCAATGGATTACATGACGATACTTCTCTGTTTCATGAGTTTATTCACTCTCTAAATAAATTAAAGCAACTCCATGCATTTTCCAGAAGCCCCAATATGAAAACGAAAAAATGCACGGTTTGCGTGATCAGTGAAGTCACAATGGAGTCGGAAGAGGAGCAGCAGGAGCTAGAGGTAGATGTAGCCTAACAACAGATCCAGGGCAAGAATACGTTTCTATCTTGGAAATTCAAACAGCATTTCACATTAAAGAAAGAGAAGGGAGGATCTTACTGGGTCTTCCCGTCCAGATCCAATGCTACCACATCTTCAAATTACTATTAGTATTATTTGAAGTTAACATTATAAAATACGTAGACCTACACCAAAAAACTAGTTGAAGATAAATTCTTTAAAATTGGCCAATTTCGTTATAAACGTGACATTTACAGTCAAAACTTGAAATATAAATTCTCAGAAAATGCATTTAATACCATATATTGAAACGTCTGTTTATATCCATACTCACTTAATAAAGGAGTCCAGACATTAGAAAAATATTTGTCTACACATGGGTTTTATATTTAATATGAGGGAAACATGCGTGACACAAAACAATATTTAACTTTTAGGTGGCAAAATATTTTTTAGTAATTCTGTGAATTACACTGCGCAAACCAAAGTAATACTACTACCCACCGGATGAAGAAGGGTTGGCTCTCAGTCTCCACAAAACATAAAATATTCATTTTATATTATTTGATTTTTCCCTGCGCATTTATGAGGAAAACAATGTTACGGACGCGACAGTTCTCCGTAAAGGACCTGAGCGCTCTGAAAGCGGTACTAAAAGATGCTTTAAAACTTTCACAGAGACATCCAACAGAAAGCACAAAAACTTTCTTTAAATTGAATTTCGTTTTGTATTAATTGTATCTTAATTTTAATCAATGTTTCATCAACCAATTGCCTGGATTTAATAAATAAGAAGTAAATATAGCAGACGATAGATAATCACGAAACGGAGGCGCCAGCGCGTGAACTGGAGCTCGTCTCATAAATGAACCGAAACTCTGCGTATAAGGTAACCTACTTGCCTCACAGACATGTCTACTTTTAAACAGAACAATTCAAAACGAAAGAAAACAGACTACAGACTGCTCTCTACTTATGTAATCCGTATGAAATGTGCATTTCTCTCTGGCGCGTTCACTTCTGAAGCTCGCGAGTCAGCATCGTCAACTTCATCTTAGCCAATACTGACAAAGAAAACACTTGTTTATTAATAAAAAATTAAAATATATCCTTGCTATATTTGACATATTCATAATCATTACTTTTGCCGGTACTTTATTGGCAGCGCCGCCCTTACATGTTACATGAACGCGTCACCACCGCACCCCCACCCCACCAGAATAGGCCTGTTTTGTAAGCCGGATTTGATGGCCGCATTTTTACACTTATAAAAGGCAATTCAATGTGGAAGTAATCCAAGTATTCAGAATACGTTACTCAGATTGAGTAACGTAACGGAATACATTACAAATTACATTTTTGGGCATGTATTCTGAATTCTGTAACGAAATACGTTTTGAAAGTATCCTTCCCAACACTGCACATGTATAGCAAAGAATAACACCTTTTGAATTTATTCTTGCAAATCTCCTTGGTCTATGATGGAAACCATTCGACAATGTAGTAGAACATTCTCTCCCGTCAAAGGCAGCAACTGGATGTCTAGATTTGGAAGTTTTCATTTGACTATTTGCATTAGCATTATTGTTGTAAAACTGTGTCATTTTACCAATAATGTCATTGTATTCAGAGAGTGGTGTCACAAGCATTGTCACAGCAGACCGGGTGAGGGGGTCACATTTGTTAATCAAGGCAGACTTGAAACTGACATCATTCTTAGTAATATCAGGATTGCCACTGAAAGTTTTAAACATCTCTAATAATCGTTCTGAAAATGCTGCTGGGTGTTCCCCTTTTCTCATTTGCATCTCAGATATTCTATCCTAATTAACTGACATCACACCTAGGACATCCAGCAGTGCCTGTTTCCTCTCTGACTTATTAGCAGTTCTGTCCTTTACTTTCTGAGTTAAGGCTCCAGACAAAGTATCAGGCAAACACATTCTTAACAATACGCATGCATCACCATCAGTAAACTGGTAAACTTCAGCATATTCCTCCAAGTTTTTCAGAAAATCTAATGGGTCGTGTTTGGCAGGATCAAATTTCCCAATATTCTTGATCACAGCTTCTAATTCATTTGGATTAAAACCTCTGACTACAGTAGAAGTCATTGGTTCTTCCCCTTCGTCACTATCACGCATAGTCGTTGTAGCATGGACTGGTGCCATGGGAAGCCTAACTGTACAGTCAGAGTAGTGGCTATTGAATGACTGAGAATCCTGTTCCCAACCCTCAGCACTGTTTTCCTTCAAATCTGGCATCTCTGAAATTGGATTACAAAAAGTGACACCTAATAATGTCTTACTAAAGTTTTTCTCAGTTGTGCCATTCTTTATCATAAAATGACAAATCGCCTTCGCTTCCTCCAAATTGTTGGACAATGTTTCCACAGATGATTTAAGCATACTATTGTTAGTTCTAAGAAGTGCGATCTCATTCTGCATCTTGACCTTTTCTTCTTTCCATATCGTTTCACTAGCCAGGTAATTTTTTGTAGAAATTACCCCAACACTGAGTCGCTCATTTTCAGCCTCTAACTCATCTACTCTCCTCCTAGTTACTTTGTATGAAGCAAAAAGTGCTTGAAGCGCATTAGCAATTTGCCCATTTTTGTTCTTAGGCATTTTGGGATCATTTTCAAACTTAGAGATAGCCCACTTGTACGGTTTATCAACAATATTGTCTATTCCATCAAACATTCCCTGAGAACCATTTTTAGCGATGTATTTAACAATAATTTCTTCCATTTTCAAAAGTCTTATCGGCCTTTAGAGTATCTCGTGATCTAATAGTTATTCACAACTCCAGTAATTCGGACGCAAATGAACAAAATAGCCACACTAACTTAGGCTTAAACAATATTTATCAAATTCAAAACACTGCCACAGTACGTCGGGCAAAACCACACTGCTTCGGGTTCTTGTTTTAAGTTTCACAGAGCAGTACAGTGTCAGACAGACTTACTAATCAACTACACTATAAAACACAATCGTTGTGAAATAATTCTGTGACCACACTGCGTCGGGTCTTATTCAATTACTTTAGAATTTCCTCAGAATTACTACAACTTCACAATCGGTTTCAAATAGGCTGCATACACTTTTGTTTCGGTTACTTTAGAAACAACTGATCTAATATAATTCTGCCACCACACTACTTCGGGTTGAATCAATTACTTTAGAATCTTAACAGATTTATAAGAGACCAACACAATGTTTCAGTTACTTTAGAAACTTTACACTTAAGCACTTTGTTTCTATTACTTTAGAGACAACAATTCCAATACAACTCTGCCACCACACTGCTTCGGGCAGATTCAGTTCCATTAGAATCTTAAACAAAATTTTACCGAATAGGCTTAACAACTCCGCCTGCTAATACTGAATAAACCAAAATCTCTTCTTTCCTTAAAATTTTCCTTTCTAGATTTTTTTAAACGAGGGGGTTCCCTGAAAAAAACAGCATAAATGAAAGAAATCAGCTTTTTCTTACCTTTCCCCACTTTTTGTTGGAAATTCCTCGATGGGTGGCTCGCCAATGTAAGAAAAAAATGATGTGGACGTCGAAGATCTCAAAAATAAAGTTTATTACAACATAGCAGTGGCAAGATACACGGAGCACCTTGGGTTCACCGGCGTCAAAATGAACCCCGAAATAATCTCAGCTCAAACATTTTATACTGTATTCCATTCGTCTTCCCCCTCAGCATGTAAATGAAGTACAAGAGTCAGCCCATTTCCCCAGTCCTGATCTCACCAGCATAACAGTCTCATTCACATCTTGATGATAATCCAATCAGCCCAACTGATTCATTTAACTTACAATAGAGAGAACAGGACTGGCAGAACTTTCATGCTTAACAGGTGACATCATCACAACTCCAAAGTGCAAAACACAATGTACATCACTTCAATGTAGAACGGTAAAATGTTAAGGTGATAACATTTATTTGAAGTCCCTGTAATCAAGATGGTTCCTGATTGCCTGTTGTCGCCCCCATGCTATAGGTGATAACCGTAACTCTGTGCATATTACTTACACATTGTAAGGAATTAATTCTATGATAAATAAGCTCTTTTAAGTGAAGGAACATTTCAATATATCTATATTGGAGTGGAATTTGGATCGGAGCAGACTATAATTTCTTACAGTATTATATCTGTTTTTTATTTGTTGAACATCAATTAAATTTTTACCCTTAAAAGGGTTTGTAAGTTTTTTGTATTTCCTAGATTGGGGAACAAAAACAGTGATATGATGATATCTAGGTGAAAGAGTCTCTATGTGATGGGATTTATCTGACCTCAGTGACGTGAGACAGCTAGCAGACGGTCGGTTTAGCCAGTTTGTCTGCTTCCTGACCTGAGCCCCAGATTGTCATGTTTCAGCTCTAAGACTATGTGCCATATTACTAGAGAGAAGAGCAGCACCATCCCAGGAGGGATGAATACCATCTCTGTTCAACAGGTCAGTTCTGCCCCAAAATCTATATTATTTTGCGGACACCACTTAGACAGCCAGCCATTGAGTGAGGACAGTCTACTAACTATCTCATCAATCCTTCGAACAGGAAGGGGGCC
Source organism: Siphateles boraxobius (assembly GCF_051911475.1). Classification (NCBI taxonomy): domain Eukaryota; kingdom Metazoa; phylum Chordata; class Actinopteri; order Cypriniformes; family Leuciscidae; genus Siphateles; species Siphateles boraxobius. Next base: position 1,996,696 of record NW_027508920.1, on the reverse strand, counting down.
AGAGCAATGAAGGCACATAGTTCATGTGTCCGTCACTTCCGGTTTGAGAATGTTTGGCATAGGGCTGGGCGATATGGCCAAAAAATCATATCTCGGTATTTTTTGGTTAAATGGCGATATACGATATATATCTCGGTACTTTCTACGTTTTTCTATTTGGATAAAGAAAATCTGTATTTATTTAAAAAAAATTTTTTTACATCCTGCTCAATGATATCCAAACAATGTTGATATTGAAGGATATGGAAACAAATATAGTGAATGTAATGTAGGCTATGCAATATATTATGTGCAAAAAGGTGGTTAAAATCACATTACATTGTAACATTACAAACTAAAAACAAATATAATTCTTTTGTTTTTAAAATGACTAAAGGCTAAACTAAAAATGAAAATAAAAACAAAAGCACAAACTAATTATATTAGCCTGCATTTGATTAGGCTACCCCATTATAATGGCCACTTTCATAAAAATATACTTGTAGGTTTAAAATTCCACATATGGCACATTTATTGTCTCCAACAACAAATATTTTAGCAATAGCCTATGTATATTTTAGTCAGAATTATTGCGCTACTATTCTATTGTGCTCGTCTGTTTGGCGCATGCGCGCGGCGGCGCTCATTAACGGAAGCTTGAATTTTAGCGGAGATTCACTTGCAGAAGCTCGTCCTCTCCTGACAGTGAAATGGACATATTTGTTTGATTTTCTAACATTTACAGAAGGAGAATATACCTGTGAAATGTAAGTTAAGCACTGAGGAAAGCACCACGTCTCAAACGCATAAACAGCGCAAGTAACGTTATTTATCTGTCAGTCAGCAATAGGGGTGTCACGATTCTCCATATCCTCGATTCGATTACATTTTCGATTCTAAGGTCACGGTTCGATTCGATTCTCCATTTTTACTCTTTTTTTTTTAAGCACAGGTTGCTGTTGCTCCTAAAAAGCTGAAATCAGTTCATCACGATCTCACCCATCTCTGTTATTATCAATGAAGCTAACTGCACAATGAATCTTTCATAATATATAGCCTACACTTTGTTTGTTATAATTAGAGGATTTGCCAGCTTGCAGAATTCAGCACTGAACAAAAAGTCCGTTTTGAGCTGTGAGGAGTCTAGCTAAATCGCTCAACGCTGCAAACATGTTTTAAATAGAAACTCTGGCCTGTAAATAGTTTCTATTTTGTTTTAGTTGTTCTTGTTGCTTTTCTGCAACAGATAAATAAAAATGTATTAGTTTTATATGTTTTATTCATAGCTATTTCTAGTTTGCGGGAGTCCCGCAAATCGTTTCATTCTCCCGCACACACAGAGTGAGTGCATTATCGCCCGCGCTCGCACTCGGCCATCAAATCTAGTCCCGCGCCGCACTCTATTGCGTTGGGAGTGCACGTCTGTAGATCAAGAGCCCGGCCCGAGGGTAGAGGATAGTGACGGGAAATATCGTCCCGGGTCGGGCCAAGTTCGGGCTCTGGGCCTCGGACATAGAATCTAAGTTAGACGACACAGCCTTTCAACACGTGTGTTTTTTTTTTCCGCGCCGTGATGAGTCGTTCATGAACGATCCGTTCATTGCCTCTGTCACGCGACAAATGAACAAAAGACTCGGAAGGTCGAGTAATTATTAATGTTCCCTGTAAATTATTTTTGACTGCATTATAATGATTTCTTAATTCAGAATATGATCAAGATTGCGTAGGTGGATGTGTTCGGGGAATTTGCCTGTTAAAAGTATAACATTTAAAGCCCCTGAAGTGACTAGAAAAAAGATTAGTTAATTTTGATGAACGAGATTTAAAATCGAAATCGTGACACCCTTAGTCAGCAACAGTTTCTGTCAGAGCATCTGACAGGGCAAGCTGCTTTAAACTTGTTAACTATATCTTACCAGTTATTTTAAAGCGCTTAAAGGGTTAGTTCACCCAAAAATGAAAATTAAGTCATTAATTACTCACCCCCATGCTGTACCAACCCCGTAAGACCTTCGTTCATCTTCAAAACACAAATGAAGATATTTTTGATTAAATCTGAGAGGTGGATCACTGCTACATAGGCTGCCAGAGGGAATGAAACTTGACGGCCCAGAAAGTCATTAAAGAACATGTTTAAATATTCCATGTGCCTACAGTGGCTCAACTATAAGTTTATCAAGCGACGAGACTACTTTTTTCCCGAAAAAAACCCCATAAATAACGACTTTATTCGACTATTCCTTTTCTTCCTTGTGGGCCTGAGACGAGAGTTCAAGAGATTTCCACGACGCATGCGCGAGAACTGAGAAGAGGACGTTCTTCTTCTAATACTTCTTGTTCAGTTCTCGCGCATGCGTCGTGGAAATCTCTTGAACTCTCGTCTCAGGCCCACAAGGAAGAAAAGGAGTAGTCGAATAAAGTCGTTATTTATGTTTTTTTTTTTCGGAAAAAAAGTATTCTCGTCGCTTGATAAACTTATAGTTGAGCCACTGTGGGCACATGGAATATTTAAACATGTTCTTTAATGACTTTCTGGGCCGTCAAGTTTCATTCCCTCTGGCAGCCTATGTAGCAGTGATCCACCTCTCAGATTTAATCAAAAATATCTTCATTTGTGTTTCGAAGATGAACGAAGGTCTTACGGGGTTGGTACAGCATGGGGGTGAGTAATTAATGACTTAATTTTCATTTTGGGGTGAACTAACCCTTTAATATAAGCTTGTGTCATGTTTAGGACAAATTGTAGGCTACCATGTACTTTCACTGCAGGAGTTCACACTGCGTCCTCCGCTATTTTTCAGATGTGCTCGTAACAAACTACTGTATCGATATAAACGGTATTGCCTCATTCCATATCGTGGGGATAAAAAATATCGATATATTGTACAAACTCGATATACCGCCCAGCCCTAATTTGGCACACTTGTGCTGCCGCTTCACGCTGGTACCTGTCTGCTGTTGTTGAATGTTACGTTTGTTTTTGGATATGTTTTTTTTTACTGGGAATCAACATTTTTGGATTAATGGACTACTATAAATGGAGTACTGGACTACTTACACATTCAAAAAGTTTTGGATAACTGACCCGGCGAGTCTCCACTCTCTTTATCATTTTGTGGTGTCAATCCTTGGTATGGTTGGGTAGCATTCACTTCTGTGGATTGTGTGGATTGTGGATCCGATACGGTTCTGGCTAATGTAGTTAAACTGATAAAATGTTGTGTGGGTCACATTGGTCATCACTGGTCATGTCGTCACGTATCCACTTGCAGGTTTTGTTTTTTGGTCTTTTTGTGTTGTTTCTGGCTGTTAATGTTAATGTTAATCAAATTACTTTTCCCGAGATGGGTTTACAATTTTCTGCTGCTCAACTCAGAACATTAAAAGGATCTTTCCGCTTGGCTCCGGACACTTATAAATGGTGTGAACAACTTGGAGTTTTACTCCGACCAAGCTACATACACCGTTCGCAGAAGAAACTCCGGACTTATCACTGCTCATCTTCAAATAACATTCCGGTTGTCTGTACCAACACCCGTGCTTCGGGTAAAACGCAGCAGGAAAAATCGACTTATCAACTTTGGAAATCTAAGATCATTGCGTTTTGATCCCAACCACGGAACCTGCAGACGTGCATCATCTGACTTGCGATGTGCGCCGTTGAACACTCGCTCTTTAACTGATAAAGCATCAGTGTTGAATGACATAATCATTGACATAAACCTGGACATGCTACTTTTGACAGAAACTTGGCAGGTGTCTAATGAGTTTTTCAACTTAAATCCTAAACACCAACTTAACACCACCTGGGACATCTATTTCTCTCAACCGCATCTTCATTTGAATACCTAGCACTGAAAATGACTGGCCAAACGTCACTGGCTGTAATCTTAATTTACCGACCTCCAAAATTTCCCTCTGACTTCTTCTCTGAGATTAGTGAGTTACTTACTCTTGTCTGTGGTAGTTATTCATCTGTTATTTTGCTTGGCGATTTTAATATACATGAAAACAATGCACAATGCAAAGAATTGATGTCTCTGATGGACTGTTTCAATTTAACTCAACATGTAACTTTTGCTACTCACTCCAGGGGTCATATACTGGATCTCATATGTACATCTGGCTTATACAATATTCTTGTTAGTTGCTCTGATTTTGCTTTCTCAAATCACAAACTCGTAAACTTCAGTTTTAGCTGAACTTCGAACGATGAAAACTGAAGGTCGCCTCCTAGAAAGACTAAACAGGAAAACTGGACTCATTGTGCACTCTCTGGCTTTTAAAGAACATTTGCTCAACTACCGCACAGCCCTCAACGATGCAAGATCCTCTTATTTCTTCTCTACCATTAGGAATTCCATGTGCAGGACCAAATCACTCATTGCTATGGTTAACAAACTCGTTAATCCACCACAACATGTTATTTCGGGCTCTGGGGTGCTTGTAAATAGATTTTCCCAATTCTTTTCAGACAAACTGAAGTCAATCACTGAATCCATTACCAAAGACACCCCTCATACAAGTGAATCAAATTATCATTTTATGTTATCTGATTCAGCTCATTCAACAAACTATCTCTCTGCTTTTACTCTGACTACTCCTGTTGCCATAAGTTATCTAATTGTGAAGTCTAATTCCACATCCTGGCGACTTGATCCTACACCTACTGTTTTGCTTAAAATGTGTGTCCCCGAGGTTGCACCCTTCATGACACATATGATAAACTGTAGTTTGGCTTCCGCCATTGTTCCAGCAGAATTAAAAATGGCTGCGGTGACCCCGATTCTTAAAAAAACAGGCCTTGACCATCTAAACATGGACAATTACAGGCCAATATCTAATTTAACTTCCTTAAACAAAATCCTTGAATAGGCTGTGGCTTCGCAGTTGCAATCATATTTAGATGTAAATGGTCTTTTTGAACCTTTTCAGTCAGGATTTCACCCATCTCATAGCACTGAAACTCCTCTTCTTCGGGTGGTTATCGGCATTCTTTTGTCCATGGATTCAAGTTTAATAAACATCTTGATTCTTCACGATCTAAGCGCTGCTTTTGTCACAGTCTGCCGTGAAATACTCATCTCTCGCCTTTCTGATATCGGCATCACTGGTTCCTCTCTTTCCCGGCTCATTTCATACATCACCGACAGAAAGTACATATCACTATACAAGGGTATAGATCTGCCTCTGCTTTGCTTACACAGTGTGTTCCTCAAGGTTCAGTTCTTGGCCCACTATTGTTCATCATCTATATATATCCACTTGGTGACATCATACGCAGGCTTGGACTTCAAATCCATTGCTATGCTGATGATAATTCAAATTTATCTCACCACCAGCTCCAATAGGCCAACCCTTCCTGACTCACTCACTGCATTTATTAATTTCCTCAAATTAAACAATAAAAAAAACTGAGATATTGGTGAATGGCTCTTCTGCCTCAGTCAAAAGGATGGACCTGTCCTTTGATATTGATGGAGTTCATGTTAAGCCTTCGCCATCTGTTCGTAACCTTGGTGTCTTGATCGACTCAACTCTTTATTTTGGCTCTCACATTTCTTCTCTTGTTAAAAACTCTTTTTTCCATCTTCGTAATATCGCACATCTTTGATCTTCTCTCACTTTAGCTGATGCTGAAACCTTAATTCATGTATTAATCACATCACGCCTGGATTATTGCAATGCTCTACTTCTTGGTCTGCCCAAAAAATGTATTGCTAGATTACAGTATGTTCAAAACTCAGTAGCAAGAGTTCTCACCTCCACCAGGTGTTCTGCTCACATTACTCCTCTGCTTCATGACCTTCATGCCACCATACCCGTGGCATCACATATTCAATTTAAGATATTGCTTCTAACGTTTAAGGCATTATATGGTCTTGCACCTCCATATCTGTCTGATCTACTTTACTTTTACCACCCTGCTCAGTCCCTTAGATCAGCTGAACTTGGTTTATTGTCCATCCCTCATTTCCGGTTGTCTACTATAGGTGGAAGGTCATTTTGTGTTAATGCTCCTAAATTATGGAATTCACTATCCCTTACACTTCGTAATGTCTCATCTGTGGCTACATTCAAGACTCAGCTAAAACATATCTATTTAATATCTGTTTTGGATAATGTGACTATATGTGTCCTATGTGTTTGTAATGTGTGTAACGGTGTGTAAATGTATTGTAATGTACAATGTAAAGCGACCTTGAGCTACGGAAAGGCGCTATATAAATAAAACTTCTTCTTCTTCATCTTCAGAGTAAATTACAGTGCCTGACATCGTACTTGTGAGTTCACACACCTCTTTAACGTTAATTTTAGTGATCTCCGACTGGCGAAGTCGAACATCATTAGTGCTGACGTGAATAATAATAATTTTCACGTTTCGTGTAATAGAATTGCCTAATAGAATAACTAGGGCACATTCCACAGGATTCTCAGTGGGTGTTTCACTGAGTGGGGAGAATCTATTTGATGTTGTAATCGGAACGGAAGAGCGGTGTTTTGTCCCGCGACTACAGCGTCTCACCGTCACCCATTTGCCCTGCTAGACGGGCTTTACTACAGCCGGAACCGAACAATGTACAGTGTTCTCTAAGCTAATCGCATCCAAAGTAGTACCTAAGACCCTTGCACTCTTACAATTAACCTCAATTAAAGTTTGGGTGCGTGTCTCTAGTTCTGAAATCTCCGTCAGCCTAACTATCTCCCTGCATTTATCACATGTAAATCCAGTGCTGACAGAGAAGGCTATGCTATACATGTTACATGAAGTGCAAGTGACAATTAGAGGAAAACATGACATGACTCACCGTGTTTGTTTGACTGACTGATACTCACCACAGTTGTTTGATGGATTTGTAAAAGGCGTGAGCAAAATAAATAAAGAAAGAAAGCGCAAAATAAATAAATAAATAAAGCGCACTGATGGCACGCTAACAGGCTAGCGAATTACTAGCGTGTTGTGCTAGCAATGATTTACATTGAAGCTAGCGATGTAAGGTTAATATGTGATGTTGAGTAACTTAAGTTATATTTAGCAGTATAAACAACAGGAAATGATAGTAAATAGAGATTCAAAACAGAAAGCTATACGGAGCTTACAGACACAGGCCAGCAGCAAGGCAGACAGGAGCAATCAATCAAGGCAGACAGGAGCAATCGCAGGAGCAATCAGGCGTGAAAGTTTAACCCTCTGGGGACCAAGGTGTTTTTTGGGCCCTTGGGATGTTTTGACATGCACTGACGTGTGCTTTTTTCAGTTATTTATAAACATGTTAATGGCAAAGGTGTAAATTCACTCTATATAGCACAAACGGGGCTACCATAATATGTGAGCAACATGTATGTACATGTTTGTATTTTTAAGAGAATAATGTTTATGCGTGGTTATTGAAAAAATAACAAAGCCCTAACAAAGAATGAGAGGAGATTCAAAGGTTTTGTTTTTCAATCTGTTTTATTGTAATTCCTCTATGTGGAGAAACTAAATGTTCTAAATTTGCTCTAAGCAAATCAAATTTGAGTAAAATAAATAAATAATCAGTCGGCTATAAACAAAGCAGTTGTGAGCGATAAATAAACAAAAGTAAAGGCAGGTATCTCACAGTAAATGATTATGCCCTGTTTTATGCGGGCTCTAAGCAAATGTGAAATAAACAAAAGTAAAGGCAGATCGTTATCCTCGCAGACCACGCCTGCTATGCTAGCTGGCTAAGGCTAGTAGTGGAAGTTCAGAAAGGTGGATATAAGTAGTGAAATCAAAGCAATCCGATTGTTTTGAGAATACAGTTACATGTCTTGGTGCCATTTTTTAAAACAGTTCCTGTTCAACTGAAGACACAAGTGAACATTACATGCCTGGCATTTCCAAGGTGTGTCCTGCCTTTTACCAAGCTGTCCTTTGCAAAGCACATAGATCTTGGGACCAACTGTGCAAATGTTCTTTGCATTTGAGCTCAGCTCAGCGCCTGGAACCGGCACATGGTCACTACTGGTTTGTTTTGGTGCTACTTTCTGTGACACACCACAGAGCTCTGCAATAAGCTGTTCCATGAACTGTTTATGATTCATGTTACCACATAGCTCTTTGTGGATAAGGAAAGCATTGGTGGCAGCAATGTCCAAGAAGTGTAGAAAGATCTTTCTGTACCACTTCATTGTTTTGTGTTGTGCAGTGAAGTACTGTAAGAGTTGATCGGATAGGTCAACACCACCCATGTGTTTGTTGTAGGCAGTCACAGGTGCAGGACATGGAAATGTCATTGTCCTCCATGTATCTTGTGTTTTCACCCTCCTCTGCACAGTCTCACCAGTATAAGCAGACTGAATGGTGGAACAGACAGACACCTCACGTGTGTCCATCCACTTCACAAATATACGAGGTCCATCCCGAATCCACCTGATGGATCCCCTGGCAGATTTTTTTGAGAGTGAATTAGTTCTATCATGTGGGCAGTCCTTCCTGTTGTCCCTGTAAGTACCACATGGACCAAACTTCATTGCAAACAAGTCTTTTAGGAGCTTTGGGCTTGTGTAAAAATTGTCCATGTACACATGGTACCCAGAGCCTAAAGCTTTACAGTCTAAAAGAGATGTTACAGCATCATATGACAGTCCATGGCCTGTGGGAAAGTTGTTCTTTCCTGTGTACACAGAAAAGTCCAAAGTGTATCCATTTGAGGAGTCTGCAAGAACAAACAACTTGAAACCCCATCTGGTTGGCTTAGCTTTCATGTACTGTGTCATGCCTGTGTGTGCTTTGCATGCCACCATTCTTTCACCCACAGCTAAGTTTCTTCTAGGATAATAGATGGCTTTACAAGCATGACGGATAGTGTCCATGAGAGGTTTGACTCTGAAAAGACGGTCATGTTCAGGTGTGCCCCTCTTTCTGTCATTCTCCTTATCTGCATCTGGGTTACTCATGTGTACATTCCATGAAATTGTGCGGTATCTCTCTCTTGCCATGATTGTGGGAGGAAAAGGCCAAGAGAAAAGACTGTCTTGCCGCCAGTAGTCCTTGATGGAGCTCATCTTCACCATGGCCATGTAAAACACCAGCCCAATGTAGCGGTACATCGCACTGATGCTGACATCAGTCCATTTAAATTTGCGGCCCTTTGCAATTGCACCAGCAGCCTGAGCATTGGTGTTGTGGCACAGAGTTGACACTGCATTCTCAGAAAAAAACATTTTGAAGAGAGTCTGTGGAGTGTGTGTGTAAGCAGAACTCAGCTGTGGTCCAAGTTCCCGGGCAGGCAGGAATCACAGAGTCTGTGGAACCATATCAATGTCAGTTTCTGTTTTCCATGACAGAGTGGACTCCTTGTTGTTTGTCTTGGCCCTCTTTGCCACATTCCTATAAAAATAATAATATTAATAAAGGTTAATAAAGGTTGATCAAAGTACTATCAGCATGTCAGGGCTATCAGGGCAATCAGCATGTTGATAAAACAAAAAAACATAAGCTCTTTTATATTAACATTACCAATCAATAATTGTAATATTGTGCATGCATAACACATTTTTTGCAAATCCACAGTAGTAGGTAAAAAATAGTAGATAAATATGTACTTACTCTTTTTGATTTCCGTTGCTGCGTGTCCTGCGAGTTCAGGTGGAAGGCGAGAGTGAACAAGCTACATTCTTTTTAAAAAAAATTGAAAACTATTATTATCATATATTTTACAGAGTACTATTCCAGCACATGCATAACTGATGGACATTTAGCAATGCTGATAAAACAACACAATATAAGCTCTTTTATATTAACATTACCAATCAATAAAGTTATATTGTGCATGCATAACAACACATTTTTTGCAAAGCCACACAGGCACATATACATTTGTATCATCACTAAGTATATAAACAAAATGTAACTAACATCTGTAAAATAGTAGGTAAATATTTACTTACTCTTTTTGATTTTTGTTGCTGTGTGTCCTCGTTGCAGTGGAAGGCGGGAGTGAACAAGCTACATTCCTTTTAAAAAAAGTTAAAAACTATTATTATCATATATTTTAAAGAGTACTATTCCAGCACATGCATAACTGATGGACATTTAGCAATGCTGATAACACAAAACATATGTAACATCATCAACCAATCTCCAAAAATAAATAATAAAGTCATACAGGCTCATATTGTATTAACACTAAGTATAAACAAAATTGAACTAACATCTGTAAAATTGTAGGTAAATATGTACTTACTCTTTCTGATTTCTGACTGCGTTGCTAAGCGCACTCCGAGTTGCAGGCAGAGGTAGTGATGAAGCTACATTCCTTTAAAAAAAGTTGAAGAATATTATTACATAAATATAACCACAGTAGCATTAGTCTATAATGAATAACTGATGTAAATAATTTTAGACGCGTGCAATAAGCCTATATGCGTGTCAATGGGCCATTACCGGAGAGGCACACCGCAAACAAAACACATTTGCGCAATTCATTAACTGGGTATATTTACACATTTCAGCACATTTACAACTGATATTTGCGAGCATGCATCGTTAATGATAATGAGGCAGCATTTAAACTAGTCAAAATATAATCTAAAGACCTACTAGGCCTATTTTCTAAAATAACTTCTAAATTCTAGCTTTCATACATAATGATCTAAACATATCATTTACACATACAAATTTCCTAACCAAGGGGTTACTTCGTTTCAAATTGGAGTTCACTGACAGAGAGAGTGCAGAACTCGCATCATGTTAATTTTTCTTTATTTGGCAAAAAGCAAAACACTTTATTTTTATTGTGAGTATACAGAAAAAATAAGAAACTGAACACGATCGATTGATGTATAACACGGAAATGAAAGATCAAAATTAACAGCATTTTGAGTTTATTTTGCATTGCTAAAAAAAAAAACGAGCAAAACGCGGGGGCGCGTTTTTGGTCCCCAGAGGGTTAATGGTGAGAATCAACCATTAACCACATTAGATGTCAAGTGCAGCCTTACGGAGAGACTCAGGAAGCGGTTGAAACTTTTAGACTGCACCTGAACGTTTCCAAATGGTCAGTGGATACATTTATTTAGTTGTTGTGGAGTTACATTGATTCATCTCATTGACTTGCATGTACCATCATGTTTAACTTTTACACGTTGACACAGTTCCCTGAGGTCTTTATAAGACAGCTGTGACTTTTTTTTGCCAAATAGTGTTCTGTGATCGTTTGTGCAGCCAACAACAGAACAGTTTGCATGCTTTGCTTTAACTTTTGCCATTACGTTAGAACTGGGTGCACTGTTGTCGCTTGTGAAAACCAAATGGCGGCGCAGTGGGTGGAAACGTGCAGATTAAGGGGCGGTATTATTATAATAAGATCGCCTTCCTACAGCAGAAGGGGAGCGAAATCTGATCGGCTTATTTTTTGATTACTTTTAAGTTGCTGGGTTGTCACTTTTCACATTTTCTGGGTTGGTAGATGCACCGGGGACCCGATTATAGCACTTAAACACGGAAAAAGTCAGATTTTCATGCATGATATGTATCCTTTAAGATCAAACACACAAATCTATTATACTGATACACATCCGGTTTAAATCTAACTGTTTACTTGCACTTGAGACATAACCGACTGTGTTTACACAAATTGAGTGTGTATTATTTTAACATCACGCATGTCAGGCGTTTTATATTCTCATTCATGCATTTCATTACTTTGAAGTGTCAATAGTGCTATATATTTACATACTTCAATATACATGAAATACAAAATCATTAATGATAGACATTTTATACTGCGGTTTATACCAGCCCTTGCACAGACCTTTTTTTTTTGCACAGCCCTATAAAGGCTTGTCAATATCAGCCAATCAGGCAGTTTTAGTGTTGGATATCCTAATAGACTCAAATGAAGCAGACAATCATTTCTATAAACCAATTTATTGAAATGCATACATTTTTTTCAATTTTTTTTTTTTTAGATAAAACAGAAGATAGATTCATGTCTGTGCAAAGTGGTCACAGGCATGTTAAATAGTATGTTAAAAATGTGAAATGTGTAGTTCAGTCTGTGCCATCAGGTGATCATTTCTGGGAATGTTTTCACAGTCTTACAAAGTTACTATGTGTTTTGTTGTTTCAGAGGAAGAAGTTCTGTACCAGAATTACCAAGAGAAAGCACTGCACAATGATTCTGATGAGGACACTGAGCCCAAACAACCTCAGCCAGATGAAGGCATTGTGGTCCAATACAGACCCATCCGGACATCCTGGAGTCAGCTTAGTGTGGTGAGCAGTGTTGGGAGTAACGCGTTACAAACGTAATGCATTACAGTAACATATTACTTTTTTTGCTGTAACGCAGTAGTGTAAGGCATAACTAATCAATTTTCAGTAATATTTTACTCGGTACATGTTCAGTTACGCTTGCGTTACAACACACTTTTAGTTTTAATTGTAACATTTTTTTTTTTTTAAATTACACCAAGACCACAAGACATTAACGAATGAAAAATGCAAGTAGGCTAAGTTACCTGTTCGTGGTCAGTCAATAGCCGCGTGTGGTGTCCAAGTTTGTAAATAAAGACTAAATGGCTGCGTGGCAGCATCTGATATATTTGTATGTATAGCAATTTATTTTTTACAGGAGTACCGTGAGGCATTATTTCCGCCTCTGTGCGCTGGCCAGTGGAAAAGCGGCTAATGGGTGAAGATGGCATGAAGAAGACTGTAAATTCGCGAGATGGACGTATGCGCATTAGGCTACTCTATTTTATCTGTGTTTTCTTTATAAACAGTTAGGCTATGTTTAGGTGGTATTTTTCATGTTTTCATCACGCAATCCTATTTTTGATACGGTGGTGACGCGTTCACGTAACATGATGTAAGGGTGGCGGCGGCGCTGCCGATAAAGCACCTAAAAGCTGTCACAAAGAACCGGCAAAAGCAATGATTATGAATATGTGAAATATAGCAAGGAGACATTTTAATTGTTTATTAAAAAAGATGAAGTTGACGTTGCTGACTCGCGATCTTCGCAGTAGGCTAGTGAATGCACCAGAGAGAAATGCACATTTCATAAGCAGAGAGCAGTCCGTTTCCTTTCATTTTGAATTGTTCTGTTTACAAGTAGACATTTCAATATAGATATATTTTTCAGGTCTGTGAAGTAGGCTACCTTATACGCTGAGTTTCAGTTAATTTATGAGACGCGCTCCAGTTCACGCGCAGGCGCCTCCGTGTCGTGATTAGCCTATCTATTATCTGCTATATTTACTTCTTATTTATTAAATCCAGGCAAATGGTTGATGAAACATTGATTAAAATTAAGATACAATTAGTGCAAATCGAAATTCACTTTAAAGAAAGGCTTTGTGTCTTCTGTTTGAGGTCTCTGTGAAAGTTTTAAAACAGTCTTTTAGTGCCGCTTCAGAGCGGTCGCGTCCGTAACGGAGAACTGTCACGTCCTTACATTGTTTTTTCCTCATAAATGCGAACACGAAAAATAAAATAAAATGAATATTTTATGTTCTGTGGAGAGACAACCCTTCTTCATCCGGTGGGTAGTATCACTTTTGATTTGCGCAGTGTAGGCTAATTCACAGAATTACAAAAAAATATTTTACCTCCTAAAAGTTAAATATTTTTTTTTGTCACGCATGAATGCATGTGTATTTCCCTCATATTAAATATAAAATGCATGTGTAGACTGATATTTTTATAATGTCTGGACTCCTTTAAGGGGGTAGCCTATGGATAAACAGACGTTTCAATATGTTGGTATTAAATGCATTTTTCTGAGAATTTATATTTCAAGTTTTGACTGCAAATGTCATGTCCATAACGCTGGAATTCCCCAATTTTAAATAATTTATCCTCAACTAGTTTTGTGGTGTAGGTCTACGTATTTTATAATGTTAACTACAAAATTCAAATAATACTAATAGTAATTTAAAGATGTGGTAGCATTGGATCTGGACGGGAAGGATAACTCTTGGAGTTGGAAGGGGTGTGTCGCGATTCTGCAGGTTCGTGGATCTGAGTGTTTCATATCGCATATCGTTACGGCCTTACAATATTAAGTTCTACTACTGTAGGCTATAGCTATTTTGGTGAAAGTAACTCAAAAGTAATACAGGAGTAATGTAACGCATTACAATTCTGAGACAGTAATATTGTAAGATAATGAATTACTTTTAAATAACAGTAACAAGTAATGCACAATGTATTACAGTTTGGAAGTAACTTGCACAACACTGGTGGTGAAGAACTATGGAGGAACATATGCACACCTTTCAAAATCTTTGAGTTTTGATGGACATTTACAGTTTTACACAAATGGATATTTGTTTATGAACTTTAACACACTCTGCTGTGGCTGCGTTTTGGGAATTCTGGAATCTTAAGGAATGTCATCCGGCTCTGTTTTGCTGGGTGTCCTAGCCTCAGTTTTTATTCAAGAGAGCAAGGGATTGAAAGCAGGTGTTTTTTTATCCAAATGTAGGATGGACACAGAAGGAGAGTGGGCTGGGATAAACTTATCCATTGGGAAATGGTCTGGCAAGCCTCCAGTTCCTTGGCAAATACCAGATAATTCTTCCCCATGGAAAAATGTAAAAAATGTAGTGGGATTGAACAGTGTAATGACCAGTTATGTAATTCCGTAATCAGGTTTGGAAGGCTTTAACACTATTTTACACTTAGTGTTCTGTTCCCAAGTGTTTTTGTTAACTCATATCTGGGAATGCTTAAGCAGGAATGCTCCAATGCTAAGGTTGAGAGAGAAGCAAACTGTATCATTGTTATGAACCAACAACCACCAGCAGAAAGAACGAGCAAGAGAATGCTAGAATGCTAGAAAAAGAGAAATAAAAATGGAGTGTAGGAGGCAAAGCAGATAAAATCTAATATCTAACTATCTATCTAATATCTACATCAAAGAATGTAGAGTGACACGGAAAAAAGAAAGGATAAAGTGTACTAAAGGAAGAAGAGAAATTGTATCAGTTTGAAATGGCTGGAGTATATGGGCTTATGAGGGATCTCTGGTTGTAGTGTACTGTTGGTTTTGGGAGGAGGGCATACAGCTTTAAAGCAGAGCAATGTAGGTGTATCCACCTGTGAAAACACTATCACATGCAGAAACACATATAAGTCCAGATAAGAAATTAGATATATTAATACTAGTATTAGTAGAACTATAAATACTTGAACTATCATGAGATTTTAGTGCCATTTATTTGTTTAAATTTGAATAAACTATAATGATTTAAGCACACTATTTAAATAATAAAAACTCTATCATCATTTACTCACCTTCATGTCGTTCCATACCCATAGAACATCTTCGAAACACAAATGAAGATAGTTAACTGAAACATGAGAGATTTCTTTCCCTTCACTGAAAGTCCACAGTACCAAAACTTTGATGCTTCAAAAAGTTCATAAAAATTTTTTTTAATTGAATCGAGCATCTTATTCCAAGATTTCTGAAGAGACAAAATCACTGTATATAATTTAATATTATATACTGTATAATATAACAGATTTTAGCAGAGACTTTTGTCAATGAGCCAACAACATTCGTAAAATACAATGCCAGTTTTATTACACATCTAGATCAAGCTAAAGAAGGGGAGAAATGTAGAGAAGAATGTTTTTGTGTGTGTGTGGAACCTGTATGCCAGACTCTTCAATTGTGCAGTCTTTAATTAAATTGGCTTAAAGGTGTGGGGTGGTTAAGTGCTTGTGGAAGAGATGTCTTGAGCTGCTTTTTGAAAGTAGGTTGCATCAACTGCCTTGAGTTGTTGGCCTAGCTACTATTAAGTAAGTAAGTAAGTAAGTAAGTAAAAGTTTATTTATATAGCACCTTTCACAGGTATAAGACCACAAAGTGCTTCACAACAAAAACAATTATATCATAAAATACACACAATAAAAGCATAGACAGTACATGATCATATCAACCCACAAGCAGCTAATTAAAAGCCTGAACAAATAAATGAGTCTTTAGTCTGCATTTGAAGGCATCAACAGAGTCAAGAGAGCGCATAGATGGTGGGAGGTCATTCCACAACCTAGAGGCAACAGCCTGAAAAGATCGGTCACCTCTAGTACGATAGCGAGTGCGTGGAACAGTCAACAGGTTCTGATCCACAGACCTCAGAGCACGCACAGGGGTATAACGCTGAATCAGGTCACTAATATAGGAGGGTGCCTGACCATGCAAAGCTCTAAAAACTAAAACCAAAATCTTAAAATTTATCCTATAAGACACTGGTAGCCAGTGAAGTTCTTTTAGGATAGGGGAAATGTGAGACCTCCTATTAGTACGTGTTAAAATTCTGGCTGCAGAGTTTTGAATTAATTGCAGTCGAGAGAGCTCCTTCTGGTTTAGGCATGAAAATAAACTATTACAATAGTCTAAACGCGAAGACACAAAGGCATGAATGATAAGCTCCAAATCATTGCGTGAAACCACTAGCCCTGTAGAGGTTTCGATCATTGATTCAGGGAAAGAATGTGTTGGTCTGGATGGGCAACACAGCAACAGTGGCGTATATAAATCGCCAGGCCAGAATCCATTCCTGTTGCATGTCACAACTCGCCTGCCATCTCCTCCTTTCTCAAGGGCAGGGCACAATCTGGAACCTCCACGTCTGGTTCCTGGACGTAGGGCTGCACGATTAATCAAATTTTAATCACGATCACGATTTTGGCTCCCCACAATCAAATTCGCGTGATCGAGCGATATTTAAAATGTGTCATTCTGTTCTCAGAACGCTTCGTAACAATGTTTTTTTTTTTTTTTTGCAAAGCCAACCTAGCGCTCCCTAAACCACTGTCTGATCACGTGCCTCCATGAGCCACAGTGCGCAAGAGAGACCCAAGTGTGTCTGCGCGCGAGTGAGAGAGCACGAGAGAGACCGAGTGTCCAAGAGGGCGCTCGACAGTGCGCGAGTGTCTCTGCGTGCAAGCGACAGCGCGCAAGAGATACCGAGTGTGACCATTAAGAGAGACTGAGTGTGAGCATTAGTAAATTGGTACATACTAAATAGTAATATATAATTACTATTTAAAAGGCATTGAAGTTCGATTAAATGGACTCCAATAATCAGTACTACAAATGTCTTGTTTTGAACTATTGTTTAATACATAGAAATAATTCGAGCACATAAACTTTCATATGGAAGATTAAATAAGATTCAATTCATGCAGTAAGATTTCACAACCAATCACTGACACTGTATCACAGCCAGGTTTTAAGTTTCTTAAGCGTCAAATAACAAAGACTCTGAATTTTATCCATTAATTGACCTTCCATAGTTCTGCCTTGAAATGTTCTCATTTGGTTACATTCTGTTATGGAATATTTGTTTTTTATTGATTGTATATTTTGAGTTTTTCTTCACATCCATTAATCAGGTACAATGCAAATTTATATTTTGATTCCTAAAATATATTTACACAATGTAAAATGTAAAATAGTGCCCTGTTAAAGTTTTGCTACATTTTCTTTATTGTTTTCTTTATTTTTCTTTATTCTTTAACCCTCTGGGGTCTAAGGTGTTTTTGGGGTCCTTTAGATGTTTTGACATGCCCTGACATTTGTGCTTTTTTCAGTTGCTTATAAACATATTAATTGCATCGGTGTAATTACACTCTATTTAGTACAAACAGGGCTACCATAATATGTGAGCAAGATGTATGTACATTATTTTTGAGATAATATTGTTTATGCATGGTTATTGAAAAAACTAAAACTTAAAGTGTCTGAAATAAGGCCACAAAACACATACTAAATATGTGTCCACACGACTTTTGACTAATGGGTGTTGTTGCCTAGAGTTTTTGCTTCAAAATGATCTGAAAATCATCCTCCTAATCATTTAAACAAAACAATACATTGATTTAAATTTTATAAGACACTTTTTGTTTGGAAAGGCAATATGCGTGGAGGCGTGTTCACACCTGAGAATACAAAGGCCGGATAATGTGCCGCATAATGAGCTGCATATTAATGAGCCTTTCACACAGATGTGTCACTGGGTACCAAAGAATGTGACCTCGGACAAAATAAATTATATATATATATATATATATATATATATATATATATATATATATATTACAATTAGAAATTGTAACCAATTACAAATAGGTTACAATTACAACAACAATTACAATTTTAACAATATTTCAAGTGTATTCTTTTGTTGTAAAAAGTATACATTTTATCATACTGTCAGGAGCCAATCAGACACAACATCCTTCACCACACAACGATCACTCTCCCCAGAATACTAATCACCTGCACCTGTTCACAATCAGTAAGCCTCATCAACCCTTGCATAAAAACACTCACCACAACCTCAGTCATTGTCAAGCCTCCAACAGGAACAGACCATCTCCCGTTGTCTCCCGAAGTCTCTGATATTTCCAGTTCCAGCCAAGTAACGTATACTCACCTGTGAATTACTAACCTCTGCATTCCTGTTCCGCTGTCTTCTGAAATCCTGTCTGGATCCTTGTTCTCCGAAATCCTGTCGGGATCCTTGTTCTCCGAAATCCGGTCTGGATCCTTGTTCTCCGAAATCCTGTCTGGATCCTTGTTTTTCTGAATCCTGTCTGGTTCATTGTTCCCCGAGACCCTGTATTCTCCTGAGTCCCTGTGTTCACGCCGAGTTGTCTCTTCCACGATGACGTCTGAAAGAGAAAAGACAAGTATAAGAGATCTGTGACTGTTTGACAGCAGTTAACCTGAAGAGGACCTGCTCACCTGTAATCTGCCCCGCACGTAGTGATCTTCACCGAATCTGCACCTGAACTTTGAAAATACTCACCTTTGCACTTGTCACGTTTAATAAAGCTATGTTTGGATTCACTTACCTCTGTCTCCGTGCCTGTATCCTGACAGAAGGCTTGACCATTACCGCTATGGATCCAACACAATCTGTAACCGATGCAGCGAGTTCGCTTCCTCAGTCCGCCACCACTTCCGCAAATCCCGCTTCCACGCTGGTATGCGTTGCTAGTTCCACCTCTCGACCAGCGCCATTCTCCGGCCGGGAGGAAGATTGCAACGGCTTCCTGTTGCAGTGTTCGCTCATCATTGAACAGCAACCTCATCTGTTTCCCACTGATCGCTCACGAATCTCTTTCATCATTCAGCAATTATCTGGAACAGCATTGAGATGGGCTGAGTCGCTGTGGGCACAAGAAACTGAGGTTACCATGTCATTACAAAGTTTCATTAACCATTTCAAGGAAGTTTTCGGCCAGCCGGTCAGTGATTTATCCATCAGCGATAAATTGATACAACTTCGACAAGATCAGAAATCCGTTTCAGAGTATTCCATTGAGTTTCGTACTCTAGCTTCAGTGAGTGGTTGGAACGAAAAGGCTCTCCTGGCTGTTTATCGCGGTGGTTTAAATCCTGCACTCCGTCTCCAAATGGCGATCTATGGTGATAACCTGGGGCTGGAAAAATTCATACAACAAACCCTCCGTATACATCAACGATCTCAGAGCTGTTATCGGGATGCTCAACATTCTCACACCACATCTCCTCATGTCCTCACGAACTATGGGTCTGAAAGAACCCCAGAAGAGATGCAAGCCGACACTCACCGACTCACCCAGGCCGAACGCTCCCGTCGTAGAGAGTGGAAAACTGCTTTCATCACGCCTGCAGGGCATTATGAATACCTGGTCATGCCGTATGGGTTGGTAAACGCTCCTTCCGTGTTCCAGAGCTTCATGGACGAGGTACTCCGAGACTTCCTGGGAAAGTTTGTGTTAGTATATATCGATGATATTCTGATTCTTTCCAAAAACCCTGTTGAACATCAACATCATGTGTCCCTGGTACTCCAAAGACTCAGAGAATTCACCCTGTTTCTAAAAGCAGAAAAGTGCACTTTTCATCAGTCCAGTGTCGAATTCCTGGGATACCAACTCAGTGAAAGAGGAGTGGAAATGGATAAGGGAAAGACCGAAACCATCATGTCCTGGCCAACTCCTCAGGCGGTAAAAGAACTCCAGAGGTTCCTTGGCTTTGCAAATTTTTACCGACAATTTATACACCGATACAGTATCTTGACAGCTCCCCTGACCTCCCTGTTAAAAGGAAAACCGAACATGTTACTTTGGACCCCAGACGCAGAGCTTGCTTTTAACTCACTCAAGGCAGCATTCACCACTCCACCCTTGCTCCACCATCCAGATCCAGAGAAAGTATTTGTGGTAGAAGTAGATGCCTCCACTACCGGGGTAGGTGGGATTCTGTCACAATACTCTGACCTATCCTCCAAGACCATACCTTGCGCGTACTTTTCCAAGAAGTTATCTACAGCAGAAACTTGAAACTTGGCTGTGAAACTTGCCTTAGAGGAATGGAGGCATTGGTTGGAGGGGGCAAAACATCCATTCTTAGTACTTACCGATCACAAGAACCTCCAGTACTTGAGAGATGCTAAAAGACTCAATCCACGTCAGGCCCGATGGGCACTATTCTTCACCCGTTTCCATTTCAGAATCTCCTATCGCCCAGGCTCCAAGAATACTAGAGCAGATGCTCTCTCTCGCATCCATGCCCCAGAAACTCCGATGGAGGAACCTGAACCCATTCTGCCTGAGAAGTTGTTCGTCAACACCATCCAGTGGGAAATCAACGAGCAGTTATTGGAATTGTCACGTCAACAGCCCAGAATCCCAGGATGTCCCCCCGAGAAGATTTACGTACTGTACCTGAGGATTTCCGCAACTCTCTCATTGCATCAGCTCACTCCTCTGTAGGCACAGGTCATCCCGGAATAAGCAAAACTTCATCAACTCTCCAACTCAAGTATTGGTGGCCCAACATGCAGCAGGACATCACAACATTCATACAGGGTTGTATTCCCTGCGCCATGTCCAAAGTTCCCAGGAATCTCCCTGCAGCTAAACTAGTACCACTTCCTGTCCCACATAGACCCTGGTCCCACATTGGGGTGGATTTCGTCACAGATCTTCCCACTTCTGACGGCAACACATGTATCCTCGTGGCCATCGATCGGTTCTCCAAGGCATGCAGACTTATTCCCCTGAAGGGTCTCCCTACGGCTTTTGTCACTGCTGAACTTCTGATGGAACATGTTTTTCGAAACCTCGGTATCCTAGAGGACATCGTGTCCGACAGAGGACCCCAATTCATCTCCCTAGTTTTGCAAACATTCTTCAATCTTATGAACGTGACTGTAAGTCTATCATCAGGGTATCATCCACAAACAAATGGCCAAACCGAACGAAAGATCCAAGATGTAGGACGATTCCTGCGTACGTTCTGCCACTCCAACCAGAACATCTGGAGTCGCTATCTAATTTGGGCAGAGTACGCACAAAACTCCCTCAGACAGTCATCCACGCAATTAACTCCTTTCCAGTGTGTGCTGGGTTATCAACCCCCATTGTGTCCATGGTCCGGCGAACCATCAGAAGTCCCAGCAGAAAACAAGTGGTTTCAAGAGAGCGAAGAAGTGTGGAACCAAACCCATCATCACCTTCAGCAAGCGGTGAACCGCCAATGACATTTAGCTGATGCTCGTCGCCGTCAAACCCCTGAGTACCAACCCGGACAGTTAGTCTGGCTCTCCACAAGAGACATCCGTCTACGCCAACCTTGCCGCAAACTCAACCCCAAATACATCGGACCATTCCCCATCGTAAGACAAATCAACCCAGTCACCTATCAACTTCGTCTAGCCCCAGAACATCGGATCCATCCCACGTTTCACGTCTCCCTCCTGAAACCTCATCATTCACCTGTACCCAACTCAGCCACAGAACCGGTTCCTGAAGATAACCCCCTGATACCGCCTATTGAAGCAGAGCCCATTTATTTGATAAAGGAGATATTGGACTCCCGACGTCAAGGTGGTCAGCTTGAGTATCTGATAGATTGGGAGGGGTATGTACCAGAGGAAAGATGTTGGATACCCCGGAACGACGTCCTTGATCCCAATCTGCTCCTCGAATTTCACGCTCAACATCCTGACAAACCTGCACCAAGGTCCAGAGGTAGACCACCACGACGTCGGGGTCCAAGGTCCGCTGGCGCGGACTCTGGAGGGGGGGGGGGTAATGTCAGGAGCCAATCAGACACAACATCCTTCACCACACAACGATCACTCTCCCCAGAATACTAATCACCTGCACCTGTTCACAATCAGTAAGCCTCATCAACCCCTGCATAAAAACACTCACCACAACCTCAGTCATTGTCAAGCCCCCAACAGGAACAGACCATCTCCCGTTGTCTCCCGAAGTCTCTGATATTTCCAGTTCCAGCCAAGTAACGTATACTCACCTGTGAATTACTAACCTCTGCATTCCTGTTCCACTGTCTTCAGAAATCCTGTCTGGATCCTTGTTCTCCGAAATCCTGTCGGGATCATTGTTCTCCGAAATCCGGTCTGAATCCTTGTTTTTCAGAATCCTGTCTGGATCATTGTTCCCCGAGACCCTGTATTCTCCTGAGTCCCTGTGTTCACGCCGAGTTGTCTCTTCCACGATGACGTCTGAAAGAGAAAAGACAAGTATAAGAGATCTGTGACTGTCTGACAGCAGTTAACCTGAAGAGGACCTGCTCACCTGTAATCTGCCCCGCACGTAGGGATCTTCACCTAATCTGCACCTGAACTTTGAAAATACTCACCTTTGCACTTGTCACGTTTAATAAAGCTGTGTTTGGATTCACTTACCTCTGTCTCCGTGCCTGTACCCTGACACATACGTATTAAAAAGGTAAGGTTTCATTAGTTTGAATATTGGAACAAACACTATAATAACGCCGGAAAAAGATGGCGCCGATGTGTGTGGCAGGCCGTCTATTGCTCCGTCTGTTGTTTGTTTGCTTATATGTTTTAACTTGTGCTACCGTGCAGAAATGCTGCGCATCAATATTATTATATAATCGAGAAACTCTATTAACTTTAAATGTGAAAATCTCATCAAATGTGCAGCCATACCAATTACAGGATGGTTCTCAAGGTCCTCACTCAATACCACCACCGGATTTATCATCTATACCTGAATACCTGCGCCGCTGGCCTGGCTCTTTTTCGGTTTCGAGGCGGAGGCGGCGCCGGGGAAAACGAGCAGGCATCGCGGTTAAGTTGAGGCTGGAGTTGCTGAGGCGTGGAGAACTTCCATTCACCTGGCGTCGAGCTGTTCGGAGACGCTCTTTGTGTCCGCTTCGACAATGGATAGTTCCCTTGGTTCCGATTGAGCTGGCATCGACTTTGGGCGTTCACACTCTTGATTTTTCTCCTCGTTTCCATCGTGGAGGAGTGTGTTTGAATCATCTTCGCTCGCTACCACATGCAGTGCATGAAAAGGAATCTACATCAAATCCCACGAACGTAAGGATGGCCTTGATAAACTCCAGATCGATCGTAAATAAAACTTTTATTTTAAATGACCTGTTCTCTGTGCAGAGACTGGACTTCCTATTTCTTACTGAGACCTGGCTTTGTCCAGGAGATCTGAGCCCTTTTTCCGAACTTCTGCCAAACAAATGTCGCTATTTTAACTCCCCACGGACAACTGGCCGGGGTGGGGGACTAGTGTCTATATATAAAGAACATTTTACCTGTCGCACGGTGACGAGTAACAGTTACAGCAGTTTTGAACTTCAGACGTTTTGCTTTGAACTTGCTGATCCACTTCTGGTTGCTGTTATCTACCGACCACCAAAATATAACACAAACTTTATAACAGATTTTGCGGAATTCCTTGGTGATCTGACCCCAAAATATGATAAGTTTCGATGTTTCCACACACAAAGGTGGCCAAACCCTTGACTTAGTGCTCCAGCATGGAGTTTCTATCATTGATTTGGAAATCTGTGAAAACGGGTTCTCTGATCATAAGACTGTTATGTTCACTGTACCCTGCCATGCGAAGATATCTACAACCCTATCTTGTGAGGCTCCATATCGTTACATTAATAATCATACAAAATCATCTTTCCTAACCATCTTTGACGAAGTGATGCCATCGCTCGATGAATTTGCTTGCGAGATCAGCGCGGAAGTACTTCTTTCCAGATTTAATTCCACCTGCTCTGATGTCTTGAATGCCGTGGCACCTTTAAGATCACCGCGACAAAAAATCCATTATGAACCTTGGATTGATGATTCCATTCGTTGCCTCAGACGCTGTTGCAGAAGAGCGGAACGAAATTGGAAAAAGGACAGGCTTCAGGTGTCATTTGAGATTTTAAAGGATGCTCTGCGCAGCTACCAGAAGGAAGTAAAGAAAGCCAAATGTCGATATCTATCAAACATTATTAACAAGAACTGCTCCAGACCAAAGACACTTTTTAATATTATAAATGTTGCTTTAAATCCATCGACTGTACTCACTCCGGGGGTTGCATCCCCGTCATGTGATGAGTTTTTATTTTTCTTTGAAAACAAAATAAGAGATCTTAGACAGAGTATAACTTGCACGTCCTCTACAATCTTTCTTAATTCTAATAACCATCTCTTAAATGAAACTGATGCTGTGTCATTTAGTGAGTTTAACTCAGTTACTGAGGCGGAATTGTTAGAAATAGCTAAGCAGGTCAAGCCTTCTGGCTCACCACTGGATAGTCTTCCTCCTTTTTTATTCAAACAACTCATTGCAGATATGGCTCCATATTTACTGCTTATAATAAATCGCAGTCTAGAATCCGGAATTATGCCTGACTGCTTAAAGCATGCAGTGATCCGTCCAATGATTAAAAAATCTAACCTGGATTCATCTGTTCTGACAAATTTTAGGCCAATTTCTAATTTGCCATTTGTTTCAAAATTTCTTGAAAAAATTATTCTATTACAGTTACAGAGTTATTTAGCTGAGAACTCATTATTTGAAATATTTCAGTCTGGCTTTCGAAAATGTCACTCCACAGAGACTGCATTGGTCAGAGTTCTTAATGATATTTTAATTACTTGCGACTCTGGTGATTTTACAGTACTTGTTCTTCTCGATTTAACAGCAGCAGTTGATACTATTGATCATACCATCCTAATTGACCGTTTAAGGCATTATGTTGGTATAGGAGGTACAGCTTTGAAATGGTTAATATCATTTTTAACAAATAGGAGTTTTTCAGTTAAGATGGGCGAACGTTATTCGAGAACAGCACACCTACACTATGGAGTTCCGCAGGGCTCTATTTTAGCTCCATTATTATTTTCTTTATATATGCTTCCTCTTGGGTCCATTTTTAAAAAACACGGGCTGTCATTTCACTGCTACGCAGACGACACACAGGTTTATTTGCCCGTGAAACGAGATTTTTTAAGCCTAACGTCTCTTACAGCATGCCTAGAGGAGGTAAAGGCATGGCTTTCTTTAATTTTTTTAATTTTTAACGAAAAGAAAACCGAAATCATTATGTTCAGCCCATCTGAGCAATCAAAACCTGTTAACTTAAATCTGGGTGAGATGTCCGTGTATTTAAAACCCTGGGTGAAAGATTTGGGTTTTGTTTTAGACGACAATCTAAAATTTGATCGTCAAATAAACTCTGTGGTTAAATCGTGTTTCTATCAGCTACGTCTGCTCGTTAAGGCAAAACCGTTTCTCTCATTCAAAGACCTTGAAAAATTAATTCATGTATTTATTTCGACGAGATTGGACTATTGTAATTCATTATATTTGGGAATTTGTCAGCAAACACTATCTCGTTTACAATTTGTCCAAAATGCTACGGCCCGTTTTCTGTGCAACAAAAAAAAGAGAGAGCATATTACACCAATTCTAAGATCATTGCACTGGTTACCGGTGTGTTACAGAGTAGAATTTAAAGTATTACTTTTAGTTTATAAATCTTTGAATGGATTAGCACCAACGTATCTAGTGGAATTATTAATAGAACAAAAGCCTGCAAGGTCTCTGCGCTCTTCAAATCTGGCCTTACTTTCTACCCCAAAATCGCGGCTAAAGCGCAGAGGAGATCGAGCGTTTTGCATCGCTGCACCTAAACTTTGGAATGCTCTCCCAATTAGCTTAAGACAGGCTCCATCTCTTACTATTTTTAAATCCAAACTTAAAACATATTTATTTTCAAAAGCTTTTGATTAAAAACTGTGTATTTATATGTGCCTACATGTTTCTTAGATATAAAGTTCCGTATTGATTTGTGATTCTATGTGGAAAGCACATTGGTCAACAGCTGTTGTTTTTAATAGTGCTATACAAATAAATTGTCATTGTCATTGTCATTGTCATAACATCTTAGTTGCTAATTCAATATACCTACTTTATTTTTGACAAAACATCCCATACTATAGTATATTTAACATATGAGCAGAAAATTACCTATTTAATGTGACAGTAGTCTTTTTTTTACAGTCAAAACTTTATAATCTATCCAAAACTAATCACGAAATCTTGTCTAAACATTCATATTTAATCTGTAACATATCGTGTTTATGATATATTAGCATATACATTTTAATTTGCAGTTTGTTGCTTATACAGACATTTTATTTCAATATATTTCAGTTTATTTTTACTCATCTTAGTAGGCTATAGCAATATAGTTTGGATGTGTTCATGTAAAAATAACATGTTTACTAATGTAGGTGCGAGGAGTGAATGAACGGCACAGACATGCGCTGTATAAATGAAGTAAACAACGCACGCGCCTGTGTCGTTCATTCATCATTTAGCCTACACACAGACACACAATTCATATTTAAACAGTCTTTTTGCGGTTTACAGACACTATTCAATATCGCGATTAGAACAAAGCACTTAAGAATAAATGACTTACTACATCAGCTGGATCCGTTGCTCCTCGAAATGAAACTACCAGCACTTCTGGTACATTTTCCAGGGTTATTAGATAGTATTATTCCTCACAGCGTAGCAAGACGAGGTAAAGCGCAAGATTCTCATTAAACATGATGTGTTTTATAATCCAGTTGGTGGGCGTTGGCATGTTCGAATGGCTTGCCTTAGATCATTTGCGTTTGAATGGCGCGCGCTCTCCGTGGGCGTGGCACATTAACGCGTAATCAGGTATAATGAGCTGGAAATAAATAGACTGACATCTCTCTCTTTTCATACAGATTACATAAACTGAGAATATTTGTTTTTTTATATAAATTAATTCATTTAAAAGAAGAGAGTTCCAGCTCCATTATGGGAAAACACTCGTGCCTGTATGACAAGTATTTGCGGAATTACAATTACAGGACGCGTTTCAGAATGGACTAGACTGACAGAGAGAAGGCAAAACTAGCATCATGTTTATTTTCTTTATTTGACTAAAAGCACAATACTTTGTTTATATTGTGAGTATACATAGTTCCTACATGACGTCACAGCATACGGGCATTTGCAGACCCGGCGCCATTTCTGTGGGCATGCTGTGGGCAGAACATTAGAAGAAGAAGCTGAAACGAGTTAATGTCGTGATAAAAAGTGAAAATGGTCATCTCCTGCTGGGTCAATGGATGTTCAAATCGTGCCGGAGGTTCAGTTAAATTTGGATTTTACAGTATACCCGTCATTAGACTTCATGAATGTGAGAAGACTAAGCTTTTGTCAGATCAATGACGGAGGTTATGGCTGGAGAGGATAAACAGGAAAGAAACTCCCTCAAAACAAATATAAGTTAACACTTTGCAGTTTGAATGATGTCCTGTATCAACAAAATGATGAGGTATTAAAAACATACAAAAACAACATTGTTTCCACTGTTTGATCGCGATCGCGCCCGCTACTCTCTCTCACTCACACACACACACACACACACACACACGCACATTCCAGCACTGCAATCTCATATTATGCCCCTAAAGAACCTGCGTATAAAGTAGTTCCGCATTACATTAATTAATTTGCACGTGGGTTTTATTTATTTTTATATTCGTGCACAGAACCATGACGCCCGTTTCGGTTCAATACGAATACATGTACCGTTCCACCCCTATTCTTCAGTGTACAAATAAGTACTGTACATGCATATAACAGAAAGCACCGATGACTGTTTTAATGGGAACATTGGAATTAAGTTGTGGAGGCTATGGCTTTTTAATAGACAGATAGTCTAGCATCATGCTACATTTGCTATGATGACTAATTTTCCATTGATTGCACTTGAGCAAACGTCACCAACCCAACCCTCGGCAAACTGATTGTACGCCTCCAGTGATTTCCAGGCTCGGAATTGCTCACATGTGTAAAAACACCTAGCCAATACTAGATAATGGTACACATGAAAATACTGTATCTGAGGCAAAGCTGCATAATCAGTGCTCAGTGCTTCCTTCGTTAGCGCATACGGATCCAAACCATTTATGACTGAAATTTTCCCATTGTACCTCTCTCTGTCTTGTGTTAATAGAGTCTCTTTATAATCTCTGTCATTTTGTCTCTTCATGATTTGCGTAACATTATAAACAGAAAGAAATATTCGAAATTTGCTTGTAAAACTGTGTAAACACCGCAGATTATGCCATCAAAGATGGCGTCTCCAGGGAGGTCACGTGACATTAATTGGCCTGTGGGAACTATGTATACACAAAAAAATAGACACTTAACAGGATCGAATGATGTATAACACTAACACGTACGATCAAAATCAACAGAGTATTTTGAGTCTCTTTTGCACTGATAAGAAAAAAAGCGAGACTATCGTGCCGGTGCGATAGCAGACCTCAGAGGGTTAAGGAGATGCACTGAATTTTGAACCTGGGCAGGCGGATTAATGTGTGAATGAAACACAGGCTTTATTTTGGATACATGAAAGGCGGGGTGAATTCTCCGGTACGCCGGAGGAAGTTTAAGTCGGACTGCCACCGGACTAAGGATCTTGGTGACAGGAAACGGGCCAATGAATTTGGGAGCTAGTTTATTAGAGACGGATCGGAGTGGAATGTTCTTAGTTGAAAGCCACACTTTTTGACCAACGATGTATACGGGTGGCCTTGACCGGTGGCGATCGGCCTTAGCCTTGGTGTGCGCCCCCACCTGGAGTAGAGTCTCACGGGCTCTGCTCCACGTGCGGTGACACCTCTGGACGAATGCGTGAGCGGAGGGGACCGTCATTTTGGATTCCAGGCTGGAAAAAATTGGTGTCTGGTACCTTAAGCTACACTCAAACGGCGATAGGCCCGTGGATGACACTGGTAACGAGTTGTGAGCGTACTCACCATTGAGAGCTGTTGACTCCAGGAGGAAGGATTCTTAGATACCAAACATCGCAACACTCTTTCCAAATCTTGGTTTGGCCATTGCTCTAGGGATGAAACCCTGAGGACAGACTGACACTCGCCCCCAGTAATTTACAGAATTCTCGCCAAAATGTTGACAAACTGGGGCCCCCTGTCGGAAACCACGTCTATCGGGAGGCCATGTAACCGAAAGACGTGATCTACAACAGCCACCGCTGTCTCCTTGGAAGAGGGAAATTTAGGCAAGGGGATAAAATGGGTCGCCTTCGAGAACCGGTCCACTACGGTCAAAAGGACCATCTTGCCCTGGGAGGACGGGAGGGCGGTGTAAAATCTAGCGCAATGTGGGACCAGGGTCTCGAAGGGACAGGCAGCGGTTGGAGTAATCCATCTGGGGGTTGATTGGAAGTCATACCAGTGGCACAAACCGAGCAGGCCAAAACAAAACTGTGAATGTCCCGAGCCATTAATGGCCACCAGAATCGTTGCTTTTACCAAAAAACTGGTGCGGTTAACTCCTGGATGACAAGCCACGTTAGAACAATGCCCCCACTGAATGACGTTGGACCGTAATCCCTCCGGCACAAACAAAAGATTAGTTGGGCAACCGGGCGGAGGAGTTACCCCTTCTAAGGTAACTTGACCTTCGATTCGACCTCCCATGTGAGCGTGGAGACTGTAAGGGTGGATTTCCTGCAGGGGTTCAGTCTGCAAGACTGCCGAATGACTAAAGAAACGTTGTCAGCAAGATAGTAGAAAACTGTACATTTCAGTCTATTACCACCCACTGCCACTTATATCAACGACGGAAATAAGCGCAGTTACAATAGCTTAAAGGGTTAGTTCACCCAAAAATGAAAATTCTGTCAGTATTTACTCACACTCATGCTGTTCCAACCTCGTAAGACCTTCGTTCATCTTCAGAACACGAATTAGGTTATTTTTGATGAAATCTGAGAGCTGGATCACTCCTCCATAGGCTTCTAAGGGATTCAAACTTGCCAGCCCTGAAAAGTTATTAAAGATATCGTTAAAATAGTCCAAGTGACTACAGTGGCTCAATCTTAAGTTTATCAAGCGACGAGAATACTTTTTGTGCGCAAAAAAAACCAAAAATAACGACTATTTCAACTATTCATTTCCTTCTCTGTGGGCCTCGAGTCAGTTAACTTAGTGTGATAGCGAAGAGCTACGTCACACGTAGGCTCATTATTGGCCGACGCTGGTCATGTGTGTGATGCGTGTGATGTACAACAACAGAAGAACTGCGCTAAATCACTAGTGAACCGACTCGAGGCCCACAGAGAAGGAAACGAATAGTTGAAATAAAGTCGTTATTTATTTATTTTTTGCGCACAAAAAGTATTCTCGTCGTTTGATAAACTTAAGATTGAGTCACTGTAGTCACTTGGACTATTTTAACGATATCTTTAATTACTTTTAGGGGCTGGCAAGCTTCAATCCCTTAAGAAGCTTATGGAGGAGTGATCCAGCTCTCAGATTTAATCAAAAATATCATAATTTGTGTTCCGAAGATGAACGAAGGTCTTACGAGGTTGGAACAACATGAGGGTGAGTAAATACTGACAGAATTTTCATTTTTGGGTGAACTATCCCTTTAATATGTGGGAGAGCGTTGCTATAGAGCAGGGATCACCAACCCTGCTCCTGGAGAGCTACTGTCCTGCAGACTTCAGTTCCAACCCTGTTCCAACACACATGCATGTAATTATCAAGTAACCCTGAACAGTTTGATTAGCTGGTCCAGGTGTGTTTGGGGTTGGAGCTAAAATCTGCAGGACAGTAGCTCTCCAGGAGCAGGGTTGGTGACCCCTGCTATAGAGAGTGACAATATTGTATTGCAATAGGTAGCACTTCAAAGTCAATACCAAATCAAAACTAGTTAGCACATTATTTGTAATTGAAAAGGTTTAATGACAAAATATGGTTATGGTTACACTTAAAATAGTTACAAAATAGATGTATGAGATGATAATACTTATATCAATAATTGTACCTAGCATATAAGTAAAATGTTACCTGAGATAGAGAGAGAGAGAGAGAGAGAGAGAGAGAGAGAGATAGAGAGACCCAAGAAAGAGACCCATAGCATAAAAGAGCAGAGCATAAAAAGGGCCAGAGCAACAGTTACAACCCTCTTTTATCCTTTCCCTGACCATGTGACTTTAACCCAAATGTGAGACATTCAAATTGACCAATCAGATAATTACAACTTCCCCCATTGTACTAAAGGTGAGACAATGCATAGACCCCCGGAGTGCACACATCTTGGCCTACAGGCCTTGATCACTATCAGCCCCTCTGAGCCTTTGGGAACTCCAAATGGTTCTTGTGGTAGAAAGAGGGGGTGGAAAAAAGTAAAACAAACGTCTTTCAAAGCAAATGCTCATTTCAAATTTCTTGAATTATTTTCAATCCTACAAGACAAATAGGGTCTCGGGTAAAATGCACTCGGAAGTAACCGGGCCATCAGAATGGTAAAAAATGCGCGACAAAGAATCGGGTTTGAATTTCTTGGAACCCGGGTGGTACGAGAGAGAAAAATCAAAACGACCGAAAAAAAGTGCCCACCGAG
Organism: Siphateles boraxobius; assembly: GCF_051911475.1. Lineage (NCBI taxonomy): Eukaryota > Metazoa > Chordata > Actinopteri > Cypriniformes > Leuciscidae > Siphateles > Siphateles boraxobius. Next base: position 1,964,946 of record NW_027508920.1, on the reverse strand, counting down.
CATGTCTGGAGTTGAGTCTTTTGGCGGTTCTGATATATTCCAAATTCTTGTGATTGGTCCAAACGATAAAAGGTACCCCCGACCCTTCTAACCAATGACGCCATTCCTCCAACGCTAATTTGACTGCCAATAACTCTCTGTTACCAATGTCATAGTTACGTTCAGCAGGTGATAAACGGTGGGACAAAAACGCGCAAGGATGCATCTTGTCTGTGGAAGAACGTTGGGAGAGTACTGCACCTACCCCCACCTCTGACGCATCGACCTCAACCACGAACTGACGTGAGGAATCAGGGGTTATCAGAGTGAGAACCGAAACAAAGCGACTTTTTAGTTTGGCGAATACATCCTCAGCTGTATCAGACCACCTGAATGTAGTCCTGGTGGAGGTCAAGGCGGTCAGAGGCACGGCTAGTTGGCTGAAATTGCGAATTAAACCCCAATAAAAATTTGCGAACCCAGAAACCTCTGTAGGGCCTTACGGGAATCTGGACTTGGCCAATCTACTACAGCCTTAACCTTGTCAGGGTCCATACGTACTCCCTCAGACTCCCAACAGACTGTGCATGAAAACGCATTTCTCCGCCTTGACAAAAAGCCCATTCTCTAGCAATCTTTGGAGCATTCGTCGGACGTGCTGCACATGTTCCTGGAGAGAAGATGAAAAAATCAATGTGTCATCTAGGGAAACATATATGAACTGATCAACCATATCTCACAGCACGTCATTGACGAGCGCCTGGAAAACCGCTGGGGAGTTGGACAGCCCGAACGGCATAACCAAATATTCAAAGTGCCCCCTGGGGGTGTCAAACGCAGTTTTCCATTCATCCCCCTCCCTTATGCGGACCAAATGATAAGCATTACGTAAATCCAATTTCGTGAAGACCGATGCTCCCTGCAACCTCTCGAAAGCTGAAGACATCAATGTCAAAGGATAGGTATTCTTACCGTGATGTTGTTCAACCCCCGGTAATCGATACAAGTTCGCAGAGAACCACGCCCCGCCCCCTCAGGAGAAGAGGAAGGGCGAATGAACTTAGATGCTAGAGAATCAGAAATATATTTTTCCATGACCTCTCTTAATATAACTTGCCTTTAGGCGGAGATTTACCTGGCAGTAAATCTATGGCACAGTCATAGGGACGATGCGGAGGGAGAGAAGCAGCACGAGACTTACTGGACACCTCCTTCAGGTCGCGGTACTCTACGGGCATGTTTGATAAATCCACTGCTTCCTCTGAAACACAGTAACAGACACAGACGAACAAGCAGACACGAGACAGGACTCATGACATTGAGTGCTCCAAGTGACTACGGAATTCTGGCGCCAGTCCTCTCTGGGGTTGTGTTGGGTTAACCACGGGTGACCAAGGACTATGGGTGCAAGTGGAGAGTTCATGAGAAGGAATGATAATGTTTCCGTATGGTTGCCTGATGTGATGAGAGTAATGGGTCCGCTGGTGAGCGAAATGTTGGGGAGTTTTTGACCATTGAGTGCGTTGACGGATATTCTGTGTTCGAGAGATGTGATGGGGATCTGAAGTCTGTGGGCAAGAGTGTGGTCCATGAAATTACCCTCCGCTCCGGAATCTAGCAGGGCATGACAGTCGTGAGTGTGAGTGGCCCATCTCAGTCTTACCGGAAGGAGGGTGGATGATGATGAGGTCTTCTTGAGATCCCACCCGATAGTAGTATCACTTTTACTACCGGGCTGGGCCCTTTTACCGGGCAGGCGTGAAGGAAATGGCCCGTTCCCCCACAGTAGAGACAGAGCCCCTGGGATCTCCGCCTCTCCTTCTCCTCCCGGGAAAGCCAAGCTCTACCCACCTGCATGGGCTTGTGGTCGAAAACGGTGCTGACCGTGTCCCCGCCGCTGGTTCGTGCGCTCTCAGTGCCCCCAGGTGGTCTGTTGGAGAGAGTGCGTCGTTCCATCCTGGTTAGCCAAGCATCTATCCTTAAGGCCAGATCTATAAGCCTGTTAAGGGGCGTCGGAAGGTCCAGGGTGTGGATCTCCTTTTGGACACGATCAGCCAGAAAATGTCCCACTGCACCTCCTCGTTCCATTTGCACTCTGCCGCCAAGGTCCGGAATTCGATGGAGTATTCTGATACCGAGCGGTTACCTTGCTGGATGTCGGCTCGTATCCTAGCCGCCTCTCTCCCTGCCACTGCCCAGTCAAATACTCATCTCATCTCCTCGAAGAGTGCCTGGAACGAGGTGCAGCATGGGTCCTGGTTCTCCCACACCGCCGTTCCCCATAATGACGCATTGCCAAACAGCAGCCTGAGCACGAATGCCAACTTTGATCGCTTGCTGTAGAAGGTTCTGGGTTGAAGAGAAAAATGCATGGAACATCATGTTAACCCTCTGGGGTCTGAGGTGTTTTCTGGGTCCTGGAGGTGTTCTGACATGCTCTGACATTTGTGCTTATTTCTGATACTTGTGACATTTTCATGGCTAAAGTCTGATTACACTGTATTCAGCACAAACTCTGCTACAGTAATATGTCAGCAGCATGTATGTAAAAGTTTTTAGTTTTGAGATAATTTATAATAATAATAATAATAATATATTTTATTTGTAATGCGCCTTTCTCAGACTCAAAGCGCTACAGTACAGAACAAAACAATCAAACATGAGGATAAAATAAATAAAGAAATAGTAAAAAAAGTACAACAAAATAATACAATTATAAATTGAAAGCTTGACTAAAAAGATGTGTCTTAAGAAGTTTCTTAAAACAATCCAGAGAATCAGCATCCCTAATAGTTGTAGGTAATGTGTTCCATAATGTTGGTGCGTTGTAGGAAAAGGCCCTTCCCCCGATGGTTTTTAATTTACAACGAGGCTGCCACAGAGAAAGAGAGCCAGCAGAACGGAGAGAGCGAGCGGGAATGGAAGGAGAAACTAAATCACAGATGTAATCTGGAGCCAACCCATGTACTGCTCTATAGGTTAAAATCAGAGTTTTAAAATCAATACGTAGCTGAACTGGAAGCCTATGCAGTTGCTGGAGCACAGGTGTAATGTGTTGGCGTGAGGATGTATGAGTCAAGACACGTGCGGCCGAGTTTTGTATATATTGCAGCCTCCTAATAGAATTTGCTGGAAAACCCGCAAAGAGAGAGTTACAGTAATCAAGCCTCGATGTGATGAAGGCATGGATAAGCCTCTCTGCATCAGGCCTAGAGAGAAATGGTCTAACACGTGCAATGTTCCTCAGATGGAAAAAAGCAACTTTCGTTATGTTTTTAAAATGTGAATTAAAAGTTAACTGGGCATCAAAAATCACACCCAGGTTACGCACCTGGTCAGAAGGGGACAATTGGGTATTGTCAACTGAAAGTTTAAAATCCTTACATTTACTGACATTAATTGGAGTGCCAATTAATAAGATTTCAGTTTTGGAGCAGTTTAATTTTAGAAAGTTTAGTTTCATCCATGCTTTAATTTTCAACAAACAGTCAGAAAGTTTTGAAGAGGAATAATTAAGATCAGGCTGAGAGCTGATATAAATCTGGGTGTCGTCCGCATAACAGTGGAAGCTCAGGCCATACCTCCGAATGATCTGCCCAAGAGGTAGCATATAAATACTAAATAAAACAGGACCCAAAACTGACCCCTGAGGGACACCCTGACATAGAGGCACAGTCTGAGATCTGTTAGAACCCAGTAAGACAAATTGGGAACGATTTGAGAGGTAGGATTTAAACCAGTTTAACACAGTTCCAGACAGACCGGTCCACGTATGCAATCTGTCCAATAATATGCAGTGACATATGGTATCAAATGCAGCATTAAGGTCTAATAAAACCAAAATGCCACAAGCCCCAGAGTCAGCTATAACGAGGATGTCATTCAGGACCCTGACTAGAGCGGTCTCTGTACTGTGGCCAGATCTAAACCCGCATTGAAAAGTTTCTAGTATGCTATACGTCGAAAGATGAGTATGGAGTTGCCCAACAACCACAAGCTCAAGTACTTTTGCCAGGAAAGGTAAATTGGAGATGGGTCGATAATTTGACATATCGGTGATATCACTGCCAGGCTTTTTAAGAACTGGTTTAAATGCAGCAATTTTTAAAGCAGAAGAGACATCCCCTGTGTTGAGTGAGGTATTGACAATAGCAGTGATGTGGGGCACAATGACAGGCAGACAGTTTTTCAAAACAGTCGTAGGTAGTGGATCAAGTATGCAAGTAGTAGAATTCATTGACAAAACAAGTTTAGAAATAAAATCAAAATCAACAGAACTGAAACGCTGCTTCCATTTTCTGGTCAGACCGTTCTGTGACAGATACAAGAGGCGGATGCAATTGCGAGTAATATTTATTTAGAAATGCACAGAGGGGTCAGATGGTGAACACACACAACGATGGCAGTAGCGTGACGCAGGGACCTCGATGGGCAGTCCAGATCCCACGTGGTGAAGGGTGAAACCAGGTCCGTGAAGTGTTGAGTGTACAACTAATCCAGACGGGAACAACGAACACGAAGAATAATCCAGACGGGAAACAATGAACACGAAGAATAATCCAGACGGGAACACACGATGAACAACACGCCAGACAGGACCAGGAATCGGGAACAAACTCAGGACTTTCACCATCGATCTGACAAAGACAGGACGAAAACTGTGAACATAAATAGGCACCGCTGATCAACAGCAGCTGGCACCGCTGAACAGATTCAGCTGTTGCTGCTGATCAGCGGCGGTGATGAGACACGCCCACACGCACAAAAACAAACACACGAGACGAGAAAGAGCAGTGAATTCATGAACCGTGACAGTGGTTCCCTGAGAGTGACTCCATACGATGTATTCTTCCACTGTTCAGTTTCCCTCTCTTTGAACCCAGTGTCTTCCCCTGAATGGAGCTAGCCCTGTCACCACTCGCTGTGAAGCGGGTAGTCTCCCCCTCATTAGGTGGAGCCCACCACAAGGACTCTTCCCTATGTGGTACTCCCCACTTATGAGTCCATTGGATGTATCTTCAACATTTGGGTAGGTGTGGTCTTCGTAGTGTTTCTTTCTAAGTGAGGAATATGCTTTCCAGCGTTAACAACCATGTCGTAATGTAACGGAACGTGACAGACAGAAAGTGAACGTTTCTGTTACTAGTGTAACCCTCGTTCCCACTTGAAATGTTACTGAGGGGTTGAGACACCGTCTCGGCTCCTCAGGACAAACTTGAAGTGTGTGTGTGCATGAAGGGCTTGGCCTGGCATGCAAATTCCACACACCAATTCCATTGGCCTTTTCTGAATACGTCAGAGGTGTTTGGGGCTCTCAAGAGTGACCTCTAGTGTTGGTATTTCGACTCAACATCTCCGTTCCCTCCATCAGGGAATGAGCGTTACACTAGTAACCAAGACGTTCTCTAACAAAATGTTGTCGGGATAATTCCGGTTCACGTGGCTACGTGGAAGTGATAAAAAAATTCTGTATTATACAATTTTCAAGGATTGTATCTTGGAACCTATTTCTTGGTTTGCGTTCTCGAGCCACCAGGCACTGTTTTGTGCAAATGAGCGGCCGGATCGCATCAAGGGTTTTCTGTTAGAACGGTGTTGTGTTAGCTGCCCCTAAGTTAGCCCTCTGGGGTAGGCAAACGCGCCAGGGCGTTTTGCTCGATTTTTTTCACATAGCAGCAAAATAGACTTAAAATACTCTGTCATTTTTGGTCATACAGACTTAAGAAATATGAAAAAATAAACTGTTATATGTCTACTTTTATTATGTGTCCACTTACAATCGAAATAAAACTTTGTGCTTTTGTAAAATAAAGAAAATAAACAGGGTGTGCTTTCTGCCTCTCCGTCTCCGTGAACTTTTTTTTCTGGAGCACGTCTCTGAACTTAAACAAAACTCAGCGAATACTATTCACCCAGGCATGAGCAATATATCTTTATAATAATTTAAGTGTGTACTTTTAAATTATGTAATTCAAAACTAAAAAAAAAATATTCTCTGTTTATGTAATCTATATAAAAAGAGAGAGATGTCAGTCATTCTTATTTCAGCTCATTATAGCTCATTATCTGTTAATGTGAACATGCCCTTGGAGAGCGCGCACTATTCAAACGCAAATGATCTGAGCAATACATGCAAATGTGCCAACGCCCACATCAACTCGATAAAACACACTAAGTTTAATCAGATTAATGTACTGTCGTCTTGCGAGGCTGTTTTTCAAAACAGAAATTTACCTCAGAAGTGCTGGTTAGTTCCATTTTGAGGAGCACCGGATCCAGCCGAGGATTGTGAATAGTACGTTTTTTATTCTTAAGTGCTTTGTTCTAATCGCGATATGGAATAGTGTCTGTAAACTGCAAAAAGACTGTTTAAATATGAATCGCGTGTCTGTGTGTGAATGAATGAATAGCACAGATGCGCACTGTTGTTTACTATGTTACAGACGAAATATGAAAGACAACATTTCGTTGACTAGTTATTGATAGATTATAAAGTTTTTACTGTAAAATAGACATCAAATAAGCTTTTGTTAGCCAGTTTCTGCTCATATGTTAAATATATAGTATGTTTTGTCAAAAATAAACTCATCACCTAAGATGTTATTATAGTGTTTGTTCCAATGTAGGTTATATCAAACTAATGAATCCTTAACTTTGAAATATGTATGATAAAATTTATACTTTAAAAAAAGAAAGATTACGCTTGAAATATTGTTAAAATTGTAATTGTTGTTGATTTACATGTGAACACTTTTTAATAAAATAGCAAAAAATATATTTACAAGGTAGATGTAAAAAAATCTTAATAGGTCAAATAAGCCTTCTCATTAAATTATTTACTATTGTTTTTTATTATTGACACATTTGGGGAGAGGATATATTCCAAAACTCTCTGAAAATACAGTATGAGAATTAACTGCACAATTACTAGAAATGTTTACCTTGGATATTATACAATTTGCTTGTATAAAAAATTTGTGTAAAAAGACAATTATTTTTTCAAGATGTTTTCAACTCTAACTTTGAACCAATTCTATATATATATATATATATATATATTTATTTATTTTATTTTTTGTCCTTGCATTCTTTCTTGTGTGACGCACCTGAATGAAAGGCTCATTATGCAGGTCATTGTCTTCTCAGGTGTGAATCAGAGCATTATTCATGATCCTTCACGCCCCCACGCATATTGCCTTTCCAAACAAAAAGTGTTTTACAAAATTTAAATCAATGTATTGTTTTCTGTGAATGATTAGGCTGGGTGATTTTCAGATCATTTTGAAGCAAAAACTCTAGGCGACAACATCCATTAGTTAAAAGTATTGTGGACACATTTAGTATGTGTTTTGTGGCCTTATTTCAGAAACTTTAATTTTTTGTTTTTTCAATAACCATGCATAAACAATATTCTCTCAAAAATACAAACATGTACATACATGTTGCTCACATATTATTGTAGCCCTGTTTGTGGTGAGAAGAGTGTAATTACACCTTTGCCATTAATTGAGCGTCAGCGTCAGTTCTGGCAGGCCAAGTTGTCAAAATGCTGCTAATGCTATTGGCCAACACGGTCTCATCAGCGATCTGCTCAGCTGAGCTGCATCAGCGCATCAGCTGTTCATCTCCCCTCGCTGCTAATGACTACGCTCAAATTAGGGCACCCTATTTAAACAGATTCAGTTCGCACCTAACTGCTTATTGCTCGCTCTCTGCAAATTGAAACAGGACTCGATGTATTCATTCTCCATTCATCTCTGAAAGTCTTCACGAAGCTAAGCTAAGTTCCTTTTTAATGCTCATTGTTAAAAGCTATTAGGATATGGCACCATGCTGTTGCTAATGCTATCCGTTTGCTTGGGCTTATCTAGTCGTTTTCATTTACATGCTCTTGCTAGGCTTAGTCGATCATATTGGCAATGTGCGTTACTTATCTGTTGTCATTGGCAACTGCTCGCGTTGCACATGCAGTGCTTTAGCACTATGCAGCACAGATCAAGCAGCTTGCAGTTATAGATAGTTAGTAATAACAATTCATGGTGCAACTGAATTATTTCTGCTGTGGCACATCTCTAAAAAAAAAATAGTAACAGTCACTATTCAGTGAGTCAATTAAAAGAAGTCTCATCTGCTAAATCTTACTTGTCTTTCTTCTGCTAGTTACATTGCCCCTGGATGCGCTTACTGGCTTGACTTACTTACTTACTTCCGTCTGCCATGAACATGATCTGGTGGCACAGGTGTAGCAAATTAGCTCTTTAAATTCATCCTTCATATTTATCACAGGAGGTTGCTTTATGGTCTGTTTGGGGGAAATAGTTCAGCTCTCCTAGTCTAATTCATGTGAGCGTCCCCTAATGCTGCCTCTGTACCCTGACTCTGCTAAATTCATGGTGCTCATGAATGGTCAGGAGACTCATCTGAACTGAAACATATTGCCCACTAATCGTATTTATTCATAAAGTTTTCTAAGCATTCTAATTGTCTAATTCCATCTCTTGTCTTATCCACAAGAGGTTGCCAGGTATGGTTTGTTTGGGGGGAATAGTTCTGCTCTCCCAGTACTAAACTGTGAGCGTTCCCTAATGCTGCTGCTCTCCTCTGACTCTCTGCTATTTCATGGTGCTCATGAAAGGTCAGAGGACTCCCTGAACAGATCCATACCGCCAAATTTTAATTATCAACTGAATTGCAAATTATTCAATACAAATTTCCTAATCATTTCTATTGTCTTGTGTGTTCTTGACTTAAATGGACCTGACAGAAATATGTTTATAAGCAACTGAAAAAGCACAAGTGTCCGGGCATGTCAAAACATCTCAAGGACCCCAAAACACTTTAGGCCCCAGAGGGATAATAACTAATGATCGTTGCGACGGAAGTGAATCAATCAAAACTAACTTTAGCTAGACAATAACTTTATTCTAGAGCTGCTGTAAAGCCAAAAAAATCTCTGTTACTTTAATTTCCTATTATCACTGTAAAGCTGCTTTGAAACAATCCATATTGTTAAAAGCGCTATATAAATGAAGGTGACTTGACTCTGCCCTTTGGCTGATTGAAAAAACAGACATGCTACCACATTCTGGATCATCTGCAGAGGCTTAATCCTTTTATGTACTTTTTCCTGTCTCTGAACCATGAGCCTTCGCTGCTAAGGGAACATCAGTGGCCTGGAGTGCATTTATACTTGTACTTCTGTCTGCCATGAACATGATCTGGTGGCACAGGTGTAGCAAATTAGCTCTTTAAAACAACAATTAAAACAAGCAAATTAACTTGTTATAATTGATTATGAATATTTGGATCAGTTAATAGAATTAACTTAATGTAGTGTGACACGTCCCCAAAGCTAGGAGAGGTTTCAGCTGCTACAAAACGCAACCACAAGAGAGACAGGGGCACCATTAACAGAAACTATCTTTTATTTAACAAAAAATATATAGGAAGGCCAAAAGGGATCCAAACTAGAACTTAGGTTCTTAGGTCTGGGGTACTCGTGACCGCTACGTTCCTACCGTCCGCTTGAACTCTAGGCCTCTTTGAAGGGGGAAGACAGAAAAAATGAAAGGCAAAGTTGGTAAAACAGAGGTAACAAGGTTAACTGTGTATTTTCTTTTTCTTCAGCCAGTCTCACTCTTGGCCTCCCTGTGCTTCTTCCCAGGACCCTCTCTCTCTTTAGTGAAGCACAGATCCCAGATTTATAGTGACCTCAATTGGGCCATTATTGGCTACAGCTGTGAGTGGTTCCATGTTTGAAGGGTGAACAGGTGGAAGTATTCATAATTGGTGATTCTTCCCAGCTGGGACCTACTTCTTTGCCGCAACATTGGCTTGCCACACTAGTAAAATTAATATTACAATCAATCAACCTGTTCGTCCTGTGAACACTCAGTGTTAATTGTTTATTAATTCTAAGAAATTTTCATTTCTGGGGAAGGGAAATGTCTTTCTTACTGTACAGTACTACTAAGAGCCTGTAGTCGAAATCGTAAAATAAAATAAATTTGGTTGCAAGCAAGGTTATTATAGTTTTGCTTTTTTAAAGTAGTTTTTATTTTAAAATCGTTTTCAAATTTGCTTTAAATTTCAGTTTAGTTTTAGTTAGTTTTATTAATGGTTTTGTTAGTTTTAGTTTAGTTTTTATTTTGCAAACACATTTCTATTTAGTTTTTATTTTATTTAGTTTCAGTTTTAGTTTTTAGTAATTATAGTTTAGCAGAGAAAACAGAACACTTCCAGTGTAGTCCAAAGTGAGACGATTAATTTCAGCAAAGTTGAATGTTTTACAGATTACAGTTAACTCTTGAGAAGACATCTTAAAGGGATAGTTCACCCAAAAATGAAAATTCTGTCAGTAATTACTCACCCTCATGTTGTTCAACCCCATAAGACCTTCGTTCATCTTCGGAACACGAATTAAGATATTTTTGATTAAATCGGAGAGCTGGATCACTTCTTAAGCTCAATAGGCTTCTTAAGGGATTGAAACTTGTTCCCCGAAAAGTTATTAAAGACATTGTTGAAATAGTCCAAGTCACTACAGTGGCTCAATCTTAACCCTCTGGGGTCTAAGGTGTTTTCTGGGACCTGGAGGTGTTCTGACATGCTCTGACATTTGTGCTTTTTTCAGTTGCTTATAAACATATTAATGGCAAAGTTGTCATTACACTCTATTTAGCACAAACAGGGCTACCATAATATGTGAGCAACATGTATGTACATGTTTGTATTTTTGAGAGAATATTGTTTATGCATGGTTATTGAAAAAACTAAAACTTAAAGTTTCTGAAATAAGGACATAAAACACATACTAAATATGTGTCCACAAGACTTTTGACTAATGGATGTTCTCGCCTAGAATTTTTGCTTCAAAATGATCTGAAAATCATCCTGCCTAATCATTCACATAAAACAATACATTGATTTAAATTTTGTAAAACACTTTTTGTTTGGAAAGGCAATATGCGAAACAGGCGTGACTCATGAATAATGCTCTTATTCACACCTGAGAAGACAAAATACCTGCTTAATGAGCCTGTATAATGAGCCTTTCACACAAAGGTGTGTCACTGAGCCACAAGAAAGAATACAAGGACACAAGAAAAAAAAAATATATATACTACCAAATTGGTTCACAGTTGGAAACATCTCGAAAAAAATATTATTTTTCCACTTGTATTTTTGCTTGCAAATTGTATAATATCCAAGGTGAACATTTCTAGTAATTGTGTAGTTAATTCTCATACTGTATTTTGAGAAAGTTTTGGATATGTATCCTCTCCCCAAATTTATCACTAATGAAACACAATAAAAATAATTTGAAGAAATTCAAATTTTGCTATTTTATTAAAAAGGTTACAATTACAGCAACAATTAAAATAACAATCAAGTGTAATATTTCCTTGTAAAAACTAAAGTATACATTTTATCACACGTATTTCAAAGTTGAGGATTCATTAGTTTGAATAAAGCCTACATTGGAACAAACACTAATAACATCTTAGTTGATGACTTTATTTTTGACAAAACAAACATAGCCTAATATATTGTACATTTGAGCAGAAATTGGTGAACAAAAGCTTATTTGATGTGGCAGGAATCTATTTTACAGTAAACACTTTATAATCTATATCCAAAACTAGTCAACAAAATGTTGTCTTTCATATTTCGTCTGTAATATCGTTTGTTGTTTTTATGATAGCCTATATTAGGGCATACACATATTAATTAGCAGTTTAATACGTTGCTTATACAAAGACATTTTATTTCAACATATTTCAGTTGATTTTCACTCATCTCAGTATAGCAATATAGTTTGGTAAAAGCTGTTCAGTTCATTCATTCACACACAGACGCGGTTCATATTTAAACAGTCTTTTTGTGGTTTACATACACTAGGATATCGCGATTAGAACAATAATAAAAAAACTTACTTCTCAGGTGGATCCGTTGCTCCTCGAAATGAATTTAAACCAGCATCAATGAGGTAAATTTCCCAGGATTATTCCTCACAGCCTTGCAAGTACTGTAATCTGATAAAATTTGGTGTGCTGATCTCATCTCATCTGATGGGCGTTTACACCTTTGCATGTGTGTTGCCTCAGATCATTTGCGTTTGAATAGCGCGCGCTCTCCGTGGGCGTGTCAAATTAAAAGATAATGAGATTAAATGAGAGCGACTGACATCTCACTCTTTTCATATAGATTACATAAACAGATAATATTTGTTTTTGTTATGAATTAGATCATCTAAAAGTACAAACTTAAACGATTATAAAGATATATTGGTCATGCCTGGGTGAATAGTAGTCGCTGAGTTTTGTTTAAGTTTAAAGACGTGCTCAAAAAAAAAAAGCTCACTGTGACGGAGAGCCAGAAAGCACACCCTGTTTATTTTCTTTAGAAAAGCACAATGTTTTATTTCGATTGTAATTGGACACATAAAAAAGTAGACATTTAACAGTTAATTTTTTCATACTTCTTAAGTGTGTATGACCAAAAATGACGGAGTATTTTAAGTCTATTTTGCTGCTATGTGAAAAAAATCGAGCAAAACGCGCCGCCGCGTTTTCGGACCCCAGAGGGTTAAGTTTATCAAGCGACGAGAATATTTTTTGTGCGCAAAAACAACAACTTTATTTCAACTATTCATTTCCTTCTCTGTGGGCCTCTAGTCAGTTAAAGTAGTGTGAATGCGTAGTGCTACGTCACACGTAGGCTCACTATTGGCCACTATACGTTGGTCAAGTGTGTGATGCGTGTGACGTACAACACAGAAGCACTGCCCACTAGTGAACTGACTCGAGGCCCACAGAGAAGGAAATGAATAGTTGAAATAAAGAAAAAAAAATGTTTTTTTTTGCGCACAAAAAAGTATTCCCATCGCTTGATAAACTTAAGATTGAGCCACTGTAGTCACTTGGACTATTTTAACGATGTCTTTAATCACTTTTCGGGGAACAAGTTTCAATCCCTTAGAAGCCTATGGAGGAGTGATCCAGCTCTCAGATTTAATGAAAAATATCTTAATTTGTGTTCCAAAGATGAACGAAGGTCTTACGGGGTTGAACAACATGAGGGAGAGTAATTACTGACAGAATTTACATTTTTGGGTGAACTATCCCTTTAATAATAATAATAAAAATAAAATAATGGTTTGAGATTGAACAAAGCACCAAATAAATGGAACTTAAAAGTATACAAGAAAAAACTATCAAAAATTCAGACAAACTAATTCATATTAAAGATGAAATCTTGTTCAACATGCCTAGTTTACTTTATTTCAGTTGTAAATGTAGCAGAGTGGCCACTGGTACATAAAAAAAAAACAAAAAAAACAGCTCAATTCATCTGACTACAGCCAACACAACCTGCTGTGAAGCCAGTGTGATTAAATAATGAAGTGTCTATGCAGTGTGTGAGAGTGTGTACATGTTTTTCTATCCTGGTGGGGACCTAAACCTGAATGCACACAGACACATGGGGACTCGTGTCACTGTGGAGACCTAAATTGTGGTACACAAGGTTATAAATCATACAAAATTAGTTTTTTTGGAAATGTAAAAATGCAGAAAGTTGTGTGATGGGTAGGTTTAGGGGTCGGGTTAGTGTAAGAAGACAGAATAGTTTGTACAGTATAAAAACCATTACGTCTATGAAGAGTCCCCACAAAGATAGTGCACCTGTGTGTGTGTGTGTGTGTGTGTGTGTGTGTGTGTGTGTGTGTGTGTGTGTGTGTGTGTGTGTGTGTGTGTGTGTGTGTGTGTGTGTGTCTGTTTTTGTATGTGCGTGGACACGTGTGTGTGTGTGTGTGTGTGTGTGTGTGTGTGTGTGTGTGTGTGTGTCTGTTTTTGTATGTGCGTGGACACGTGTGTGTGTGTGTGTGTGTGTGTGTGTGTGTGTGTGTGTGTGTGTGTGTGTGTGTGTGTGTGTGTCGTGTCCTGGTATTCCATACATTGCGGGGAAATGTCTCCACATGGATAATATTATTAGCAGTAAATGTTTTATAAAAACAAAGATAATAACAGCACCTTTCAGCCTGGCAACCTCCATGAAAACATGACATCTCAAACATACAGTAGTAGCCTAGAACATTAAAGGTTTTTTGTGCTTGACGAACTTGTTTTGCTGACGCACCCGCGTCTCGCAAATGAAACGGCATTCTAAAAATGCTGCGCTCAAGTTAAAGTCCAACTTGCCTTGTGTTATTTCCCATTCCACTGCAACAGATGCATCCTTTATGAACAGTCGCTTAGCTCTAGCGATGTGTTCGACGCTATGGTCCTTCATTGAGCAGTCCTTCACAGGACAGAAGTCGCCTCAGCAACTTCACGCGTATGAAGCGCCATATCAGGCATTTCCTTAAACAGCCACAGGTCAGATTTTCCGCCAAAGTAAAGAGTTTAATAACGAAAACTAATATTTCTTTTTGCTAATTATTATTTTATTTCAGTTAGTTTTTCAGTAACTGTTGTTAGTTTCGTTTAGTTTTAGTTTTTCATTTATTATGAATTTTTAATTTTATTTCAGTTTACGAAAATGTTTTTTGACCAATAGTTTTAGTCTTAGTTTCAGATTTTTATTTTACGAAAATAACCTTGGTTGCAACCAGAGAATCAGAACCAAATACATGTGCACAAGTTTTATTAACTAAAACACGAACACATAACTAACATACTAACAATTACACATACATTGGTAGATGGTAAATGACAGAATGAAACCGTAAATGAAATTGAGCTAAGGAAAAGATTAATTGAACATGAAAATAACCAACAGCTTATTATTTTCAGAGCACCTAATTAAATGTATACTTGTATGGCCTTTGCAGTGAAAGCATTTCTTGATATGTGCTTGTTTTGATGAACTTGCATGATTAGATTGACTCTGTTCTGGTTGAAAGGCCGGTTGTGAGTCAAGGCCTGCTGCCCTGGGGCCTGCTGAGGCCACAGCACCCCAAACGTACAGAGAAGGCCAAGAGAGGGAAGGGAACGTAGCGGTCTGTGCCTGAGAAAGGTCCCACCTTTCAGGGTTGGCTCAACCAATAAGAAAAGGGTAGTGTCTAAGCGGGAGATTCCTCTGTAGGAAGGATTTATGACGCTATCTCAAGTGTGGTTAGACATATGCCTTGCCGTTTGTGTCCATTTATACTCAGATAGATTTGACAAACACACACTGCATTCTAAGAGAAGGTGATGTATACTATTGTGTGAGTCATTAAATGAGGATTATTTAGATAGGAGACACGGTACAGGTGGGGTTACATTGACCGTTGGTTGTATAATAAAATACATGTAGTATACTGTAGTATCAAAGACATAATAGTACACAAGACAGTAAATCATTCACACAGTGTCCTGGGATGCATGTTCATTTATAGATCAGTTCGTCCATAAATTGATGCAAAATCTGTTTTAAGGGCTGTGGGTCTTTTCTATGGCCTCTGCTTTTCCACATGACCACATTTTTAACAGATATAATACCAACTTATCTGATCGTAGCCATGGTAACCAAGACTCTTCTTGACCTTGTTGGGGGGATGGGACCATAGATCACAGAGTGAGTTTTAAAGATTATTTGTTAAATATAACAAATAATTGTGTCTGATTTGTCTCAGTCGTTACACTGGGGAAACAAGAAAGTAGAAAGGAAGAAATATTTTGTCTGTATCCTTGCTCAGCGGACTTGCACAGGTAGACTCGCAGGTCTTTACCTGAGTAGGTCTTCACACAAGGAGGGCTTTGCACAAGGGTTGACACTTCAAGAATGCATATTGCATAACCTCGTTTATCAGGGCATGGAACGAGCTGTTCTAAATGTAAATAAAGAGAATTGGACCGCAGACATTTGCGTTTTAATTCTCCGTCTTTACTGTGGACCATTCCCATTTATATCACACCTTTTAGCACACCGTAAACTCTAGTGCAGGGGTCGGCAAGTAAGTTTGGCATCGGGCCAAAAAAAAATTTCGCCACTAAATGGCGGGCCAGAAGATAGTCAAAGGATAATTTAAGAAATTAATTGGTGAAAAATGCAACTAGAATTGCCTGTGACAGACTGTTATAGTGTCTCTGGTGTTAAACCCTGTAGTAGGACGGTGTCCGGGTTTTACTCTGGATAAATTAATAAAGCAGTAGTGACACGTAACCTGGCAAGTATCTTCATTCACCAACTTGCAACACAGACCGCCTTGCTAAAACACACATATGTGGGAGAAGCGGAATGGATAAAAATAACCAAAAAAAAAGCCCATTAATAAGCCCATTAATGGCATGTTTGAGTCATGCTCTTAACGAACATGTTTTATTTCCTCTTTCCATATTGTGAATAATAAATGTGTATTATTTTAATTTGCTTGTTACACAATGGAACCTAACTTATTGTTATAATTACTTGACGTAGCCTACTTTTACACTCAAAATTATTCCTTGGCATCCTCATGTACTAAACTGCATTTATTTAAATAGTTTGTGTGCTGGAGGTACGCTATTACGTTGTGTGCAGAGTGATGTTAACATTTAAGCTGGTGAGAGAAAATGGCACTATCAAAGAGTCTAAAGAGGAAAGTTGACAGCGAAAAAAGGGTAGGCCTATACAAAGAAGAATGTAAAGACAACTAGGCTATGCGTTCATCCTACCTAGTTTTGTGAATGCAAAGCCGATGTGTCTTATCTGCAACGAAGCGATCCACAGACTCTTTTGAATGTCTTTCAGAACTTTTCAAATTAAAAGCTCTCAATTCATCTCAAAATAAAATATTGCTGCAAAAACGTTCTTGTACTTTTATTTTGAAGGCAAAATCACTAAAGACGAACTGATTGTGAGTAACTGTTGCTGTCATGACAGATCTATTTCAGAACCAGCCGCTATCAAAATAATCTGGTTGCGGGTGCGGGCCAGATATTATTGCTGGCCGGACAGTTTTGGCTCGCGCCTGTTGCCAACCACTGCTCTAGTGTGTAGATGCCCAAATAGCCATTGCTATGCTGATGGCACTCTCTCTCTTACTATTTCTCTCACATGGATGCAAATAAAGAATGTAAGAGAGTCTGACATACTGCGTAAAATTTATACACTAGATGAAAATGGTATTTTTGTTTTTCCTGTCAAAATGATGACAATGTTTTGGAATTATTCACTATTTTAGCCAAAAACACAAATTCACAACTAGTGCGCAAGACACAATCCCATTTGCTAGCACTCACGTTTTGATTTCAGCTAATCAGTTTATGCCAAGTGATTAATATTCATGACCCCCACTCCTATTTTCTTTTGAAAATGTCAAGATCTTGTTGCATTTAATATTTTGATATACCAGAGTCAATACTAATATTGTAGAGAGAATTTTAGTCATTGGAGAATGTACTGCTGCCTTAAAATCTGCAGAATAAGGGCCTAGTGTCTGTTGTATGTCGAGTGTTTTAGAGTTAGGATGGTTTGGTATTATAAATGTGTTAAAAGTGCTTGGTGGCTTGGCTGGATTCCTTTGTAACACGCAGATGTTTACAATAACTAGACCATTTTTTCATAAATGATGTAAGAGTCATGAGACTTCTCTGCTGCTGTCTGCCACCCATATTCCCTGGAAAAATAGTGGCAAAGCTCCAGTTTGATGCTGCTTTTAATTTCGTTTTACTTGGTTTCTCAGAAATCTTTCAGTTCTTTCCAGCAAGAGGGAGAGGTTTTTAGAGACAGGAAGCTACACATTTTGAGGTCATGTTACGTCACATCATCATTTGTAGTGTCCCTGGCAGCTTTTTTACAAGAATCTGGACTAGAATTATCTGGGTGGAGTTTTTATCAGACATTTTACCATTCCTACTTCTCTCTCTTACTGTCAAGTCACCTTCATTTATATAGCGCTTTTTACAATGCAGATTGTTTCAAAGCAGCTTTACAGTGATAGCAGGAAAATAATGTTGTAATAATATTGTTAAATATAAAATTAAATGTCCCCAACTAAGCAAGCCAAAAGCCAATAGCGACAAAGGCGAAGAAAGGCTAAAAAGGCAACCGTGGCAAGGAACCAAAACTCCATCAGGTGACAGAATGGAGAAAAAAACCTTGGGTGAAACCAGACTCAGTCAGGGGGCCAGTTCTCCTCTGGCCAACGAACGAACGAACAGTGTATGATTATGATTCAGGCAGCATTAAAGGTTAACTATTTTAAACTGTCCCAGTTAACTATTTGTCTTTCATGTTTGCTCTCTAATCTCAAAATGACTTTCCTTTCTTGTGAAAAAAAATAAAAAAATATTTATTTTCGTTTCTATCGAAATAAAGATTTATTTCTATCGAAATAAAGTGTTACCAAAAAAAATTATGTTACAGCTGGTTCATATACCGCAACATAAAAGAGGCAAACAGCAAATGCTTTAACAATAAACCAATTTATTTACAAGCCAAGCAAACAATTATTAAACAATCAAAAGAAAACCAACGCCTAGGGAAAAAAACGCTCGTGTGGTAACTAAATAAACAATCTCTGGCACTAAAAATAAATATGGGAAAGAAAAGATTTAGGAATAAAATATATACAAATAAGTCGTCGAGTCAAGTCACCTTTTTTAAAATATTTATATAGCGCTTTTTACAATACAGATTGTATCAAAGCAGCTTCACAGTGATAACATGAAAATAATAAAACAAACTTTGTTTCTAGAAGAAAATTGTGTCATCGGCCACCATAAGTAAGGCAGATCAATAATATTGTTGAATATTTAATGTCCCCAACTAAGCAAGCCAAAAGCCAAGGCAACAGTGGCAAGAAGAATGGGAGAGAAGTGAGAGAGCTCACTCGAAGTCACACAGGTCTTTATACTACCCCTATTAGAAGTTAATTAGGGATTGAATGCACCTGTTGCTTAACTAACGTCTGCACTGTGTAGCAGAGCCAGCAGGGGGGAAACAGGCAGGCGTAACAATATCATAACGTTTTTTTCATTTCCTGCAATTGTTATTGTACATATCTGATGTAGCATTGTATTTGCACCCCCCTCCCCACACACACACTCCTTTCCCACTCACTTTTTAAAGCAAAGTTACGCCACTGCAGTCAACCAAACATATAACAAGTTACACTGCTAAATTTAAATAGTCCCTACAATCTGTGCTAGCGTGACCACCGCCTCACTGTGGTGTTATGCCAAATACATTTTTGTGCATGTGAAGGATGCTGTTTTACGTGGATATATTTAAAAAGCCTAGTTTGCACAATAAATAATAGTTTAGCATCCAAATACATCGCGAATATGGAAACATTTGGATTCGTGCTGAATGAGAGAAGTAGGCCACGTGAGTGAGCCCAACGCAGGTTTCTGTTTCGTTTTATTTTTCATTCTTGTTTTGTTCCGAATACCATTAAATTTTAAGGATTTGTTGTGGAGTGAGGGGAACTAAAATAGCCTATAGCTGTTTATAATGTTTGCAAATATTTCGCTTTATTTAGGCCTACCGTTATTTCATCCTATTTTGCTGTTCACTGTATTTTTGCTATTGTTGTTAAAATAACCACATCTGCAGCTCTTAATGTGGCGCAGGCCGGTGACACACTGGCTGCGTGGCGTTTCTGTTGCGTGGCGGCTGCGTCGCGTTTTCTGTGTCTTTGCACACCAGAAACGTGTCTGACGCGGCGCTGCTGACACAGATCACCCTTGTTCGACATATGGGAGAGAGTTGTGGAAGCCCTATACTTCATGTTAAGCATAAATATAAAGCCTACTGATAAAGACACTGCCAGCAGTATTGACAGCAAAATAGACTACAGAATATTTCGTTCTGTATTGACAGATGCAATATTTGAAAATTGATAATTATTTATTTATTTATTTTTAAATTATATTTATATCTGAATTTATGTCAAAACCTAGACTTTCAACCATCAAAATGTAATTTATTAATATATTCGTGTACAAAATAACATATAAACATCTTTTCCTATTCTATTTTGCATGTAAACGCTTCCAACACGCTTGCCTGTCGCGTGAAAAATAGGCATCGGTTCTATTTCTAGCATGCACGCGTTTTCCGCGCGGCTCAAGCCGCGTCTGACCCCTAAAATCCACTGGATCCGTCTACGGCGCGGAACGTCAGCGACACGTTTTTGATGCGTCCCTAGCTCGGCGTCAAAGTCCACTGGAAGCGTCTCAGACACGTTTCAGCAGCGTTGGTGACTTCTTCATTTTTCCTCAGAATCGGAGCGTTGTTTATTTGTTGTTAATTTGTCCTCTTTTGGCTCAGGAGCGGACAGTTGTGCTACCTTATTGTTTTTTATTTTTTTCAATTTTCCTCTTTGTGCTTCTACAAGGTGTTTTATTTTGAAAATCGACCGGATCCTCTATGCCGTTCTGTGTCTTACTTCCTGCCCGGTACGATGTTTGATGCAGCAAGCGGCGAAAATAGACCTGCTACCTATTCTCTGTGGAGCGGCGCGGAGAGACGCTTCTGGGACGCTTCTGAGACGCGCTGCGCCCGCAGCTGGTGGACTTTAGAGCATTGACTATAATGGCCGCGATTAGCTGCAGCATCCGCGACGCTGACGTTCCGCGCCGTAGACGGATCCAGTGGATTTTAGGGGTGAGACGCGGGTGTCACGCAGGCAGTCTGCAAGCTCTAACCTGTTAACATGGGAGC
Source organism: Siphateles boraxobius (assembly GCF_051911475.1). NCBI lineage: Eukaryota > Metazoa > Chordata > Actinopteri > Cypriniformes > Leuciscidae > Siphateles > Siphateles boraxobius. The sequence continues at coordinate 1,944,333 of NW_027508920.1, read as the reverse complement.
CGAAATAAAAACGGACACGCCACGCAGCCAGTGTGTCACCGGCCTGCCGGTTTAGCAGAGCTTAACCCCTAAAATCCACTGGATCTGTCTACGGCGCGGAACGTCAGCGTCGCGGATGCCGGAGCTAATCGCGGCCATTATAGTCAATGCTCTTAAGTCCACCAGCTGCGGACGCAGCGCGTCTCACCCCTAAAATCCACTGGATCCGTCTACGGCGCGGAACGTCAGCGCCACGTTTTTGATGCGTCCCTAGCTCGGCATCAAAGTCCACTGGAAGCGTCTCAGAAGCGTTTCAGCAGCGGAGCGTTGGTGACTTCTTCATTTTTCCTCAGAATCGGAGCGTTGTTTATTTGTTGTTCATTTGTCCTCTTTTGGCTCAGGAGCGGACAGTTGTGCTACCTTATTGATTTTTTTTTTCAATTTTCCTCTTTGTGCTTCTACAAGGTCGATTTTCAAAATAAAACACCTTGTAGAAGCACAAAGAGGAAAATTGAAACAAAAAAAATCAGTAAGGTAGCACAACTGTCCGCTCCTGAGCCAAAAGAGGACAAAATATAATATATTAATTAATAAAATAAGCTTCTTGACAAGTCTTTTCTCTTAAATTTATTTGAAAACAAAATAACACTTTATAAAGTACTCTGTCTGTATACACGCCGCGGTTCAGCTGCGCGCGTCAAAAAGCAAAACACTTTGCAGTGTGAAAGCAAAACGCGCGTGTCCTGCTTCCGCTCACCGTACGCACTACTCCTGCGCTGCTACGCTCTGCTAACGCGTGCAGTGTGAAACAGCCGTTAGCGTCTTTAGAGGAGAGAGAAGCAATGCGTATGTAACCGAAAGGGCTTGAATGAACTAGCACGTTTGGCTCCAGATAAAAATATTAGAGGATATACATTCAAAACATCATTACCATAAATTACCCTGAGCTCTTGTGGTGTATATACTGCTCTGTTGTTTTGACACGCTGCTTACTTCAAACTGTAGAAACGGCAAATGGTGCTACCATTGTCATTATGTCTTGCGGTCCAGTTGGAACCTAGCCAGGGAAGCGGCCCCGGCCCGCTCTTTGAGGACCCCTGATGTAAACTCGGGTGTTTGAAAACAATCTGTCCTAACTCGTTGAAGATGATGAACCACACCCCTGATACTTAGTTTAAATGCATTCTGCAAAGTGTCCTTTATTTATAATTCATTTTCATTTGTAAGTGAGATGCTTATCCTCAACTCTCTATTCCAGGTTAAAAAAAGTGGAAAGTGTGAGATGTTAAATCAAGACGAACGAAAGAGACAAGAGGTAAAGTTCCACATCAGCCTTCCTGACTTTCTCTTTCTTTTGGTTTTGCTCATATCAAAAAGTTTTAAAAGACTGATTATTTAATTTTAAATACTGCTTCTTCTGTGGAACCTGTCACTTACCAATTTGAATGAACCATTAAAATCTGGCCTTGCATAGGTGTATCGCTGAACTTTTTCTCTCGGTTTTGCATTAAATTCCACAAATCATATTTTGCTTTAAAGACAGTAGGCTGAAAAAGGACAATCATAAAGGAACTTGGACTAAAAGAGAAATTACTAAATATTGTACTAATACAATAAAAATGACTTATGGACCAGATCATTATTATTCACACTACTGCTCAAAGGTTTGGGGTCAGTGAAAAAATTTATTATTATTTTTTTTTAAAGAAAGTAAAACTTTTACTCAGCATGGCTGCAATAATTTGATCAAAAGTGACAGTAAAGGCTTTTACACTTAAACAAAATTCTTTGTAGAACTTTCTGCTTATCTCAGGAATAAATTGCATTTTAAAATATATTAGATTAGAAAACAGCAATTTTAAATTGTAATAATATTTCATAAAATTACTGGTTTTACTGTTTTTTTTTTTGTTAAATGTTTGTTATAAGAAATGTTCACTGAGCATTTTAGCAGAGAAGCTTAAGGTAAGGACAGTGCAACAGATCATTGCTCAAACTCTGTGTGTTCTAGATTTGTCATATATTTATTATTTTAATCAGTTCCTTTCAGCTCTGTGTCAACTTTCACCTGTTATTATCCTGCTTTTTGTCAGCTAGGAGAGATCCTCATAGAAATGAGCATGATATCTGTAATAATTGAAACTAGACAGGTGAAATGCAAGGTCTAAAAAAGGTTTCTCTCCCTTAGGCCATATTTGAGGTCATCTCATCAGAGCACAGTTACTTACACAGTCTGGAGATCCTCGTTCGCCTCTTCAAGAACTCAAATGAGCTCAGTGAAACCATTAACAAAACAGAACATCACCATCTCTTCTCCAACATCGTTGATGTCTGCGAGGCCAGCAAAAAGTAAGATATGTCTCTTAGATACATTCAGATAAGTTTGCTGATAGACATCTCTGCTAGCTCTTACAGTTTGTTGATATGGAACTGATATAGGACCTTGGAGAACAATATTGGAGTGTAAATTTGGGCTATGTGATGAAAATCTTATTTTATGATAATTTATTTCACTATTACAACATATATTTCAATATAGTTATTTTATCTTGTCTTTGATATTAAAAATAAGAACAAAGATGCAAATTACAAACAATAGGACAAATACAAATATAGTTGCAAGTGGCAATCATTGGGGTCCAAGCATGATAATACTTTATATTTATTATATTATATACTTGTATACTATATTTATAAGTGATTAAGGCGAGACACTACAGGTGAATAGGGTAAAAATTTTAAATAATAGATATCACCATGAAACCTCCTCAGTTGATTACTTGCATAAGTATATAAAAAAAATGTATTACAAGTTTTTAATTTTTTTATGTTTGATTATGCAAATTAGGCATTATCTCATTAAATATGCGCGATTTTGCATATATTTTCGGTAGATAGATCTGAACATATGATAAAGCCAGGTGCAAAATTCTTTTTTCATTTTGTTTACACACAAGATGAAAACAAAATTTCAGAGGGATTTCAGGATATATGCTTTCATTACATAGGAAATCAAAATATACTGTTCATAGCCTTAAAAAATCGATTTTCGCCTTATTTTTTTTATTAAAATGTCACATAAATCAGGCCAGGAATGATTTATTAACAAATCCCTCTGAAAATGTCTTCAGAATACTGCTAAGTGTATAACTGGAAAGTTTGGTGTACATAGGTGCTACAGAGGCTGAGAAGTTTCTACTGGAGAATGACAAAAAACTCATTTTGAGAAAACGGCATTTAAAGATTTAAATAGGGGAATTTAATACATTTCTATTGGAAAGCATTTTTCAAAAACAGAATAAATGCTCAGGCCCTTAGTAATAATAATATATAATATTTCAAGCTCATGAAAACTGATTATTTAATAACATGGCATGCATATAAGGCCTACAACGGCAGTAACTCAATTAATTAACATTGGTGTATCATGCACAAAGTTGCCGACAAAACCCACGCTGGACAGTTATGGACACAGAACAATACCAACAGTAGCTGTCACAGCTTTCCAAAGTCTAATGATCCATTCCAGCACCATATGTAGGTCCCTCTGACATCTCTTGCTGGTGCCTTTTCACTTTCTTGTCTGTGCTCACAAGTTTTCGTTTGCGTTTTGCACTTGCGGACTGAATGGCGTTTGCTTTGGACACCCTGAGCAGGTCTGCCTGCTTGATGGTGTTCACTGTAATAAGTGTGCTCTCCAGCCATAAGTTTGCCATCACATTAAGCATAGCTGAGGCACCCTCATTAAAAGTGGAGATGGCCATGCTTGCCGCTGCCTCGACCCTGTTCTTGCCTACAAAAACTGTTTTTGGGCAGCGGGCCCATATCACAGAATTGAGGCACTCATTTGCATTTTGTGTGCCACCATGCTGCATTCTTTGCAGCAAGCTATCACTTGACATGCGGTGATAAATGGGGAGAAGTTTCTGGCCCACCTCGTGGGATAGGTAGTTTGCAGCATGTCGTGTGTGGCTTTCGGGGGTCTCATTTTTGTCTTCTGCCCTCCGATACCAACACCAAGATGGATTGCACCTAGTATGTAATGGTGTTTCATTTGTTGACATGCAGTGGAGAAGGCCTGCCCATATCTCTGCTTTCATTGTTTCCAGTGACCCCTGGTTATTCAAAATTGCCCCCCTGTAATAATTTTGCAGTGTTTTGCATTTCTTTGCAGTCAGTTTCCCCAAACCCTTGCCTCCCAATTTGCGTTCGCCACTAAATTTTCTGAGCGCTGTGCCCATTCGCTTGTGAGCTTGGTTTATACATTCCAGCTTTACAATCTCATGCCCAGGGTATGGGTTTAGTGACAGTACTTCCTTAAAAGCAGAGCTATCCCCATCTGAGAGCATCTCAGTGTACCGCAGCTGGTGGCGACTGACTGATCTAGCCCACATCCTCTTTGCTGCCCCTTGCTCCATTGCCTTACTAGACCCTGTGAAATTCTTTGCACAGTCAGTGTGTGTCTCCCTCCAGCTGTCAAATTCCTCCACAGTGATCTTCCCTTCATTCTTGGCACTTTGCTTTAGGACACAAGCATGACAGTAAGAGGATAAGACCTCAAAGTCAATGACAAGTCCTGTAAGAATGTCGATACAAACACCAATGCCATAATGGGAAGTGAAGCCTCTTTTTTGCCAGGTGCCATCAAAAGAGACACCAATGTTAATTACAGCATCAGCATCCTCCCTCAGCAACTCTGCCAACTCTGGATCAACGTCTGCATAGGCCTGTCTGATCTGCTCCCTAGTCTTGTGCAGTGACTCCAGTCCTCTCTCAATTTCCGCCACTAAGATTAAAATGCATGTTGTGTCAAGAACTGTTCCTTTTTTGTTGAGTTTATTGAAACAGTACATTTGAGTGGCAATTTTTTTTTTGAAAGGACCAGGGAGTAGACCATGCAGTCATAGCAGCCAATTGGACAAGCAAACAGTAAATGACTAAAGAATAAGGCCATCCTATGTTATACTATTATAACAGATTCATAATTGTGCGTGTATGTGATGCAGCCTACTGTTAATGTGTATGTGTATGTATGCGTGTGCGTGCGTGCGTGTGTGTGTGTGTGTGTGTGTGTGTGTGTGTTCCATCCAATAAAATATGTTCACTGTTACAACAACACTATGATAATTGTAACAGGTCATTAGACCTCCAAAATCAACATCCCTGTCCTATCCCTATTTCGAAAGCCTACCTGTGACTCTCTTGTCATGCCTCTGGTATGTTTTCAGGTGAAGGGAAGGGATCCCCAACACCTTGCTGACCTTCCTCAGTGCTACATATCCCATCCCTAATTCATGGGCTAAAAGCACCATGCGGACGTTCACGTCAAAAGCGACATCACCTCTCGTTTCGCTTTGCAGCCGTGTGGATGTGTAGATGCTTCGCCTATACACATTCTCCCCTTTGCAATTACTGCACTCTAGAAGCAAACTGCTACAAAATCCATGGTTCACTGGATCAATGTTAATAAATAGACTTGATGCAGCACAATTAGGGCACAAGAGATCATTTATTAATTCGTTCAGACGTGCGACATGCATAATCAGCCACTGCTGTGTCCCACAGTCAGCGGCACTGTCATTAAACCCACCCCGGTTTCCCAACGTCAGCTTACGGGCAGATGTGCTGCTTCCTGGTGTTTTTTCACCTGACCCATCTGATTGCTTTCCCTTTCCACATCTTGCAAAGCGCAATTGCCGTTTTTTTTTCCTTGAGATTTGGGGTGTTAGCGGCATTTTCGAAAGTCTCGCGGCAAGCTAAACACGGAAGTGTCAGAGTACACCACGTGATGCGTCTGAGCGAATCACGTTAGCAGAAACCAGCAGTAGCCAATGAGATTTCGTCATTAGCTTTAAATCCCCCTTTGGACATTCATGATTGGTTACTGATAGAAAGGAAATGCCCATATATGGGTTACACAGCGTTGTGCATGAGACCCAGAGCTTTCCAACGATACCGGTCATGACAGACTTCAGTAAACAGACGGAGCGCTGCATGTCGCGTTAGAATGCTAACTTCTTGGTGAATTCGGGAGAAACTTACTGGCGCAAGTAAACAAAATGTAATAAAATAAACATCTTAATGTATATTTTCAATGTTTTCTTTATAGCAGTTTGAAAGAACACACATTGAAGAAGTAAACTAGCCCAAAATCTCAAAACTGACCACTGCATAAAAAATCGATGTTTTTGCCTGCCGTGTCTCGCCTTAAAACAAAATCATAAGCGTTTACAGCAGCTTGCCCTGTCATGCTTTGGCAGATGTGTGTGCTGTTTAATACCTCTGACATGTGTTTTCCTCAGCGCATAACTTAAAGGTTGTATCAGTGATTTCAGGCCCAAAAATAAATGTCTAATCTTTCCTAACGATCCGCTAGCTGCCCGCCCCATAAGCATGCCGTCCAAAAACCGCGTCTCTGTAGGCAGCCTAGGCTCTGAGATCTGCACACAAAAACAAATGTGTACAACCACCACTCAAAACCAAAATAAAGTGTTCCAACCAATCACTGACAGGGGCGGGTGTTGTGAGGTTTTGCGCTCGTGCACGGCTGGACGGCCATTTTTTTTTTGTGTGCAGATCTCAGAGCCTAGGCTGCCTACAGAGACGCGGTTTTTGGACGGCATGCTTATGGGGCGGGCAGCTAGCGGATCGTTAGGAAAGATTAGACATTTATTTTTGGGCCAGAAATCACTGATACAACCTTTAAATTTTATAGTTATATCCTTATCTGTAAATTTTAGAAAGTCCTGCGAGTAATTCCATTTTGCATATTCTGATAGCAAGACTTGCTTGCTATCAGAATATGCAAAATGGAATTAATTTACCCATTCACCCAAAAATGAAAATGATGTAATTATTTACTGTTTGGTTATGCATATTCTTTAAAATATATTATTTTGTGTTCAGCAGAAGAAAGAAATTCATGCATGTTTGAAACAACTTGAGAATGAGTAAATTATGACAGAATTTACATTTTTTTGGACGAACTATCCCTTTAAACTTCAAAGACTTCAAATAAATATTTTTTTAGCAAAAAGTGGCTTATTATAGCACCACCAAGTGGATTCTGTTAAATAAAATACACTACATTATGTTGTAAACTTCTTCCTTCTTCAGTGTAGAAGATTTAGAAGCGAAAGACCAGGAGACTTGGGGGTATCTTTTAAGCAGAGTTCTTTATTGCTGTGGAATCGCTGTAGTCACCAAGTCTGACTAAGGGAAACGTTCCCTTGCAATTTATAAACATTTTAGGGGCAGGGTTTAAATTTGTGATGAACAAAGCATGTAAATGATGTATACCGATTTAGGAACCGGCCCTATACTGTCACGGTTCATGGATTCACTGTCTCGCCCTCGCGCTGTGAGTATGGTTGTGTGTGTATTGGTAGGCGTGGCTCGTGATTGCGGCTAATGAGCGGAGCAGCGTCAGCTGTTTCTCATCACGTCACCCTATTTATTGTGTGTGAGTTTGTCCTGTCTTTGTCAGATCGTTGTCGAGGCTCTCTGGACTTACCTGTGTCTCCTATCCAGTTCTCCTGTCTGATCGTTGCCCGGATCGCCTTTGCTCCTGCCTGGATGCCTGGAGTCTGCCCATCTGCGTCCCTGCGTTGCCAGTGCCCTGCTAGAGAGTGAGACTTCCATCTGAACCTACTGCTTCTATTCTTTTGTGAATAAACAGTTGTTCATTGCACTTGAATCCTATCGTTCTTTCTGGCCCTCACTGACAGAACGATCTGACCGTTATGGATTCAGCAAGTACAACGGAGCTACAGAATTTCCTCACGAGCAGTGCTGCACGGATGGATCGTCAAGACGAACAAGCGACGGCGACTGGTCGTGCCATGCAAGCACTGGTAACGCAGGTGTCCGAGCTCACCACTCAAATCCAACAAATGAGAGCGTCCCCTGCGCCACCCCCGCCGACCGTTCCCCAGGACCCTCCGAACTTCCATCTGCACTAGCCGCGCATCCCGACCCCTGAGAGATATGGGGGTGAGCCCAACCTGTGTAGAGCATTTTTAACGAAATGTTCAATTTTTTTCCCTCTTCAGCCGCTTACCTTTGCCACTGAACAATCTAAGGTGGCCTTGGTGATGACACTATTGTCCGGACGTGCGGCTCAATGGGGAACGGCGGTGTGGGAGAATCAACATCACTGCTGTTCTTCGTTCCAGGCACTCGCGGACGAGATGAGACGAGTGTTTAACCGTGCGATCGTGGGCTGGGAGGCGGCGCTTAGACTCACTGAGTTGCGTCAAAACAACAACACCGTCTCGGACTATTCCATCGAATTCCGCACCCTGGCGGCCGAGTGTCACTGGAACGAAGAGGCGCAGTGGGACGTGTTCCTGCATGGGTTGGCTGACCGTGTTCAAAGAGAGATTTACAACCTGGAGTTACCGAGGAGTCTCGATGAACTTATCAGCTTGGCGTTACACATGGACGCGCGTCTTCAACAAAGAGGGAATCGTTCACGTCGGGGTTTGGTTCCGGAGTTTCCAGAATTCGCCAGCGCCAGAGAGGAGAACACGGTCATCCCCTCATTCGATCAAGAACCCATGCAGGTTGGTCGAGCTCGGCTTTCCCGGGAGGAGAAGGAACGTCGGAGAACTGGAGGGTTATGCATTTATTGCGGCAAGGCTGGATACTTTCTCGTCAACTGTCCAGTAAAAGACCCAGCCCGACAGTAGAACGGAGGTTACTGTCGGGTGGGCTTTCAGGTATTAAATTCTAATCAGCGACTCTCCTCCCGGTAAGACTGCAATGGGCAGACCAGGCCCACACCTGCCAGGCCCTGGTGGATTCTGGAGCGGAGGGCAATCTGATGGACTATGCTCTGGCTAGACTTCTCCAGATTCCAACCATCACACTCCAGCACCGCATCACCGTTAACGCCCTGAACGGACAGATACTTCCTGGGATTACTGAGGAGACCGGTGTCCGGTGTTTTTTTTTCGTGGGTAAGAAAAATGGCTCTCTGCGACCATGTATTGACTATCAGGGGCTGAACAACATCACAGTAAAGAATACTTATCCTTTGCCGTTGATGTCTTCAGCTTTCGAGCGGTTGCAGTTGTCTCTTTTCACGAAATTGGATCTACGCAACGCTTACCACTTGGTCCGGATAAGAAGGGGGAATGAGTGGAAGACGGCATTTAATACCTCGAGGGGGCATATTGAATACTTGGTTATGCCGTTCGGCCTGTCCAACTCCCCCGCCGTCTTCCAAGCACTCGTCAATGACGTGTTGAGAGACATGGTCGATCAGTTCATTTATGTTTACCTGTAAGACATATTGATATTTTCTTCGTCTCTCCAGGAACACGTTCAACACCTCAGACGAGTACTCCAGAGGCTGTTAGAGAATGGGCTTTTTGTCAAGGCGGAGAAGTGCGCGTTCCATGCACAGTCGGTTCCATTCTTGGGGTATATCGTCTCTTCCGAGGGAATACGCATGGATCCTGACAAGGTTAAGGCTGTGGTAGATTGGCCAATTCCAGACTCCCGCAAGGCCCTGCAGAGGTTTCTGGGATTCGCCAATTTTTACCGACGTTTCATTCGTAATTTCAGCCAACTAGCCGCTCCTCTGACCGCCTTAACCTCCACCAGAACGAAGTTCAGGTAGTCTAATGCTGCTGAAGCGGCATTTACCAACCTCAAGAGCCGCTTCGTTTCAGCTAACATTCTCGTAGCCCCTGATCCTTCACGTCAGTTTGTGGTGGAGGTTGATGCATCGGAGGTGGGGGTAGGTGCAGTTCTATCCCAGCGTTCTTCCTCGGACGACAAGATGCACCCTTGCGCGTTTTTTTCTCATCGCTTATCGACTGCCGAAAGTAATTATGATATTGGTTACTGAGAGTTTTTGGCAGTAAAATTAGCATTGGAAGAGTGGCGCCACTGGTTAGAGGGTGCGGGGGAACCCTTTATCGTTTGGACCGATCACAAGAACCTTGAATACATCAGATCCGCTAAACGACTGAACTCCGGGCAGGCTTGGTGGGCACTTTTTTGGGTCGTTTTGATTTTTTACTATCGTACCGTCCGGGTTCTAAGAACATCAAGCCCGATGCGTTGTCTCGTATTTTTGACCGCTCCGAACGCCCAGCTACTCCCGAGTGCATTCTTCCTGAGAGACTCGTTGTCTCTACACTCACATGGGAGGTCGAGTCGAAGGTCTGCATGGCCTTAGAAGGGGTAACACCTCCGCCCGAGTGTCCACCGGGTCGGTTATTTGTGCCGGAGGGGGTCCGGTCAGACGTAATACGGTGGGGTCATGGTTCCAATGTGGCTTGTCATCCAGGGGTTAATCGTACCAGTTTTTTGGTTAAGCAACGATTCTGCTGGCCCGTGATGGCTCGTGATATTCGGGAATTTGTTTTGGCTTGCTGGGTTTGTGCTCGTGGCAAGACTTCCAATCGTCCTCCAGATGGGTTGCTCCAACCGCTGCCTGTCCCTTCGAGACCCTGGTCCCACATCGCACTTGACTTTGTGGTCTTCCACCTTCTCAAGGTAATACGGTCATTTTGACAGTTGTGGGCCGGTTCTCGAAGGCGGCACATTTCATTCCCTTACCCAAATTACCCTCAGCTAAGGAGACAGCGGTTACTGTGGTTAATCACGTCTTTCACATTCATGGCCTCCCGATAGATGTGGTTTCCGACAGAGGGCCCCAATTTATATCCAATTTTTGGAGAGAGTTTTGTAGATTGTTGGGGGCGAGTGTCAGCTTTTCCTCTGGGTTCCATCCCCAGACCAACGGTCGAGCGGAGCGAGCCAACCAAGATCTTGAAAGGGTATTACGATGTTTGGTGTCCCAGAATCCTTCCTCCTGGAGCCAACAGATCTCTTGGGTTGAGTACGCTCACAACTCGTTACCAGTCTCATCCACGGGTCTCTCTCCATTTCAGTGTAGTATAGGTTACCAGCCACCCATTTTTCCTGGTTTGGAGTCCGAAGTCGCGGTCCCGTCTGCTCATGCCTTCGTCCAAAGGTGCCGCCACACTTGGAGAAGAGCCCGTGAGACTCTCCTCCAGGTGGGAGCGCGCACCAAGGCTCAGGCCAATCGCCACCGGCTGAAGCCTCCCGTATACGTCGTTGGTCAAAAAGTGTGGCTTTCTTCTAAGAACATTCCTCTCCGCTCCGTCAGTAATAAACTAGCTCCCGAATTTATTGGCCTTGTTCTCTGTCACAAAGATTCTTAGCCCTGTGGCAGTCCGCCTCAAACTTCCTCCGGCGTACAGGAGGGTTCATTCCGTTTTCCATCTGTCCAAATTGAAACCCGTATTTCATTCTCGTATTAATCCACCTGCCCCGGTTCCCCCCCGCCGCGTCTCGTAGATGGGGACCAGTCTATTCGGTTCGTCGTATTTTGGACGCAAGACGGAGGGGACGCGGATTTCAGTACCTGGTGGACTGGGAAGGTTACGGTCCGGAGGAGAGAAGTTGGGTTCCGGCTAGAGACATCCTGGATCATTCCCTTATTGATGATTACAATCAACAGGTAGGTTCCCCTGAGATTGCCAGGAGGCACTCCTAGGAGGAGGGGTACTGTCACGGTTCATGGATTCACTGTCTCGCCCTCGCGCTGTGAGTATGGTTGTGTGTGTATTGGTAGGCGTGGCTCGTGATTGCGGCTAATGAGCAGATCAGCGTCAGCTGTTTCTCATCACGGCACCCTATTTATTGTGTGTGAGTTTGTCCTGTCTTTGTTAGATCGTTGTCGAGGCTCTCTGGACTTACCTGTGTCTCCTATCCAGTTCTCCTGTCTGATCGTTGCCCGGATCGCCTTTGTTCCTGCCTGGATGCCTGGAGTCTGCCCATCTGCGTCCCTGCGTTGCCAGTGCCCTGCTAGAGACTGAGACTTCCATCTGAACCTACTACTTCTATTCTTTTGTGAATAAACAGTTGTTCATTGCACTTGAATCCTATCGTTCTTTCTGGCCCTCACTGACATATACATGGAGTGTTACCAATTCCAATCCAATCAGCATAACTATTCAAACAGTGAGACTACCAAAGTTTCAGTAATCTGCTTACAATAGAGAGAAACAGGAATAGCCGGTTAGATAGAGAGAGCAGTATTCTGCCAGATACAGAAAACAGGATTTGCCGGACTCTCTTGCTGGAAAACTGTTTCACAGCAAACATCATCATTACCATAACCTTAAATGCTAAATTCAGTTTAGGAAACTGTCTCAGTTTATATACTATTGTATTGGAACCTCAATTAAACATTTAATAAATTTGTAACACGACAATTGCCAAAAGCTTTGGAACGTCTCCCTTTTGTCAGGGTGTGGTGTAGGCAGAGGAAGACGAGGAGTCCAGAATTCCAATACAACAACTTTTACTATTAATATAAACTCACGTGGGTGCAAACAGGCAAACGGACAGAAGATACACACACCTAAATACAACGTAGAACCGACAAAGACTAACTGAAGAGAAGGGAACTAAATACAGACACAAATGAACAATGATGAGGTGAGCACAGGTGACAAGGATGATGATGATGACAGGCAGGTGCGGGTAAATGAGGGAGTGAGTGCAGGTGTGAAGACAAGAGGGATGCTGGGAAGTGTAGTGCAGACGATGACTGTGACACCTTTACATGCAGATGAACTTTAATTACATCCCATTCCTGATCCGTAGGGTTTAATATCGAGTTGGCCCACCCTTTGCAGCTATAACAGCTTCAACTCTTCTGGGAAGGTTTTCCACAAGGTTTAGAAGTGTGTTTTTGGGAATTTCTGACCATTCTTCTAGAAGTGCATTTATGAGGTCAGGCACAGATATTGGACGAGAAGGCCTTGCTCTTAGTCTCCGCTCTAATTCATCCCAAAGGTGTTCTATCGGGTTGAGGTCAGGACTCTGTGCAGGCCAATCAAGCTCCTTCCACAGCAAACTCGCTCATCCATGTCTTTATGGACCTTGCTTTGTGCACTGCTGCACAGTCATGTTGGAACAGGAAGGGGCCATCCCCAAACTGTTCCCACAAAGTTGGGAGCATGAAATTGTCCAAAATGTCTTGGTATGCTGAAGCATTAAGAGTTAATTTCACTGGAACTAAGGGGCCAAGCCCAGCCCCTGAGAAACAACCCCACACCATAATCCCCCCTCCACCAAACTTTACACTTGGCACAATGCAGTCAGGCAAGTACCGTTCTCCTGGTAACCACCAAACCCACACTCATCCATTGGATCGCCAGAGAGAAAAGCGTGATTCATTACTCCAGAGAACATGTCTCCACTGCTCTAGAGTCCAGTGGTGGCGTGCTTTACACCACTGCATCCGACGCTTTGCATTGCACTTGGTGATGTAAGGCTTGGATGCAGCATCTCGGCCATGGAAACCCATTCCATGAAGCTCTCTACGCACTGTTCTTCAGCTAATCTGAAGGCCACACGGAGTTTGGAGGTCTGTAGCTATTGACTTGAGAAAGTTGGCAACTTCTGTGCACTGTGTGCCTCAGCATGCGCTGACCCCACTCTGTGATTTTACGTGGCCTACCACTTCGTGGTTGAGTTGCTGTTGTTCCCAATTGCTTCCACTTTGTTATAATACCACTAACAGTTGACCGTGGAAAATTTAGTAGTGAGGAAATTTCACGATTGGACTTATTGCACAGGTGGCAACCTATCACGGCACCACGCTTGAATTCACTGAGCTCCTGAGAGCAAACCATTCTTTCAAAAATGTTTGTAGAAGCAGTCTGCATGCCTAGGGGCTTGATTTTATACAACTGTGGTCATGGAAGTGATTGGAACACTTGCATTCAATGATTTGGAGGGGTGTCCTAATACTTTTGGCAATATAGTGTATCTCTCTTTGGAGTAGACTTTGAGCTTCATTACCTTGCAGATCTTTTTTGTGCTCAAACAGCAACATTACAATGTTTTCTTACAATTGCTATGCTGATGACACCCAGCTCTACCTCTCATTTCAACCAGATGATCCCACAGTAGCTGCATGTATCTCAAGCTGCCTGGCGGACATCTCGGCATGGATGAAAGAACATCACCTGCAGCTCAACCTGGCAAAGACTGAGCTTCTCGTCCTCCCTGCCAATCCACCTCTACAGCACGACTTCACTATCCAGCTAAATTCATCTTCAATCATCCCATCAAGGTCGGTCAGAAATCTGGGAGTAATATTTGATGACCAGCTAACCTTCACAGACCACATTACAAAGACAGCTCGATCTTGCAGGTTTGCAATGCACAACATCAGGAAGATCAGGCCTTTCCTAACTGAGCATGCAGCACAACTTCTCGTCCAGGCCCTGGTTATTTCTAGGCTAGATTACTGCTCTTCTGGCTGGACTTCCATCATGTGCAACTAAACCTCTACAAATAGTCCAGAATGCTGCAGCCCGTCTTGTCTTCAACGAGCCCAAAAGGGCCCACGTCACTCCTCTGTTCATCTCTCTGCCCTGGCTACAACTCGCTGCTCGCATCAAGTTCAAGGCATTGACGCTTCCTTACAGATCGACCACAGGCTCAGCTCCGTCCTACTTTCACTCCCTCCTACGAGTCTACATCCCTACCAGAAGCCTATGATCGGTCAACGAGCGACAGCTCTTGGTACCATCACAGAGAGCCACAAAATCACTATCCAGAACATTCTCATTTACGGTTATGCTGGTGGAACGATCTCCCCACCCTCGTCCGGAATGCAGAATCCCTGTCAACATTCAAAAGACAACTGAAAACTTAACATAAAAAAAAACAATCTTTCCTTTTCCTTTAAATCCTTCCTTGTCTGGCTTATGCTACTCTGAGCAATGCCTGAACTTTGTATTTTGAGTACTTCTTGTGTTGTTTTTGCCTTTTCACGATGACTTGACTTGACTTTAGTCCTCAGTTGTAAGTCGCTTTGCATAAAAGCGTCTGCTAAATGACTAAATGTAAATGTACACTGACTAAAAATGAAAAAGTGAAAAAGCATAATAGGACGCCTTTAACAATTGCATTACGAATAAAGTAACATAAGGAACGTTACTGAGTGTAACTACGTAAAAGTAAATTTTTGTCATTAAATGTACATGAATAAGAGTGAAAGTACTCACTTTTAAATGTACTCTTGAAAGTACATATCTTCAAAAAAAAAATGCTTTAGGTAAATTTGAAACAGTTACAGCAGAGTTTTTAAGGTGTATAAAAAATTAAAAGAGAAAATTAATTCATACAATAATTCGTTCATTCATTCATTCGTTCATTCATACATACAGTGAAGACTATGCAGTTTTAGTGTTTAGATTTGATTTTTCAATTTCTTACTTGATACTGCTGTTAAATCTACCTACTCCCGAAAAACTTTAAGCAGTTTCTTTTTATTTGTATCTTTCTTAAATTGCACTTGTCCTGTTTTTTTCCTCTTTGAAGTAAAATAAGATTTTGGTCATATGACTTTTCTGCTGCAGTATCTTGCAAAATAGAATTAAAAACCAACATAAAAAGAATTATGTTAAGATCATGGTGTTATGAACTGCTCAGAGACAAGAAGTTTGAGGATCCAAATGCAGTTTATCAAAGTTAATCCAAATTGTAATCAGAATCCAGGCAAAGGTCATACACAGGCAGGCAATCCAAACAAACAGACAAATCCAGAGGGTGAGGCAGGAATGGGAAAACCAGGACACGGGCAGAGATCAAAAACCAGGAACAAAGAAAACAAATGAAACGCTCAGCAATGCAGTGGAATAACGTACAAGACTTCGCAGGGAATGATGAGGTGAACCAGGCTTATATGGGGTGAACTAAACAATATAATGAGACACAGGTGATTGTGATAATCAGAGATGAGTCCAGGCAGTGAATTATGGGAAATGTAGTTGTGAGTGAACAATGATAGTCTGATGTGGAGTGCCCTCAGCTGGCTCTCAAGGGCACTCCAGCTGATCACCGTTACACATGGATCATGATCCTGCCTGAAAAAATATTATTATGATATGATACTTTTGCCATATCGCCCACCTCTATTTCATGTTTTACACTGCTCAAACATTCCTGGGGTTAACAATCATTAGTCAAGTCAAGTCACCTTTATTTATATAGCGCTTTTACAATACAAATTGTTTCAAAGCAGCTTTACAGAGATAACAGGAAAGTAAAGTTGTAATAGTATTGTTAAATTCAAATTTAAATGTTAAATGTCCCCAACTAAGCAAGCCAAAAGCCAATGGCGAATGAAGGCGAAAAAAAAAAAAAAAGGCGACAGTGGCAAGGAACCAAAACTCCATCAGGTGACAGAATGGAGAAAAAAACCTTGGGAGAACCCAGGCTCAGTCAGGAGGCCAGTCCTCCTTTGGCCAACAAACGAACAGTGCATGATTATGATTTAAGCGGCATAATAGGTCAGAAGTCAGATTGGATCAGAACTTTCACAATATTTATCCAGTTCATCTGGTTAGGGGTCGGAGTCATCACGCCGGTATGGAGATGAGTTTGTTGAGGTGTCCATGAGGCCTTCACAGTGTTGATGAGACTGGCACACCAGGGATGCGTTGTCGTCGTGTCCATGTGATGGTCCTTCCTCAGATCTGGATACGGCCTGGATCCGGCGGTTTGCGGTAAACCTCGGGATAAACAGAGAGACTAATATTAGCGTAGACGCCATCCTTCTTATGATGTACAAAGTACATCAGGATTTATGGGAAGTGTTCCCGGTTCCGGCTGATCTAAACTATGCAACCTAACATTGAATTATAGCAATCTATAATGTGTTATGTGTATGCTAAGCCAAAGAGATGTGTTTTTATTCTAGATTTGAACTGACAGACTGTGTCTGCTTCCCGGACAATGTTAGGAAGATTGTTCCAAAGTTTTGGTGCCAAGTAGGAAAAGGATCTACCGCCAGCAGTTGATTTTGATATTCTAGGTATCATCAACTGGCCAGAATTTTGAGATCGCAATAGACGTGAAGGACTATAATGGGTTAAGAGCTCACTCAAGTACTGCGGAGCTAAACCATTTAGTGCTTTGTAAGTAATCAGCAATATTTTAAAATGTATACGATGTTTAATAGGGAGCCAATGCAGTGTTGACAGAAACGGGTTAATATGGACGTACTTCCTCTAGCAGCTGCGTTTTGGACCAGCTGTAGTTTGTTTATTAAGCGTACAGGGCAACCACCCAGTAGAGCATTACAATAATCTAGCCTTGAGGTCATGAACGCATGAACTAATTGTTCCGCATTTGTCAATGAGAGCATATGACGTAATTTAGATATATTTTTAAGATGGAAAAATGCGCTTTTACAGATACTAGACACGTGACTTTCAAATGAGAGATTGGCATCAAAGAGCACACCCAGGTTCCTAACTGACGACGAAGACTTCACAGAGCAGCCATCAAGTGTTAAACAGTATTCTAGGTTTTTACGTGTGGAAGTTTTTTGTCCAACAATTAGAATCTCTGTTTTTTCAGAATTTAGTAGTAGGAAATTACTAGTCATCCAGTTTTTTATATCAGCTATGCATTCCGTTAATTTAGTGAATTGGTAAGTTTCGTTAGGTTTTGAGGAAATATAGAGCTGAGTATCATCAGAATAACAGTGAAAACTAATTCCATGTTTCCTAATGATATCTCCTAACGGTAGCATGTACAGAGTGAACAGCAGCGGTCCTAGTACTGAGCCTTGTGGTACGCCATACTGAACTTTTGACCGATAAGACATCTCTTCATTTACTGCTACAAACTGATAACGGTCAGACAAATATGATTTAAACCATGCTAGTGCAATTCCACTAATGCCAACATAGTTTTCTAGTCTATTTAATAGAATGTTGTGGTCAATGGTGTCAAATGCAGCACTAAGATCAAGTAACACTAATAGAGAGATACAACCACGATTGGATGATAAAAGCAAATCATTTGTGACTTTAATGAGAGCAGTCTGAGTACTATGGCACGGTCTAAATCCGGACTGAAAATCCTCGCAGATAGCATTTCCTTCAAGAAAGGAACACAGTTGTGAGGATACTACCTTTTCTAATATCTTTGACAGAAAAGGCAGATTCAAGATCGGCCTGTAATTGACTAATTCTGTAGGATCAAGTTGCGTTTTTTTTAACAAGCGGTTTAATCATAGCCAGCTTAAAGGGTTTTGGTACGTATCCTAGAGACAAAGACGAATTAATGATATTGAGAAGAGGATCTATGACTTCTGGAAGCATCTCTTTCAATAGTTTAGTCGGTATAGGGTCTAACATACAAGTTGTTGATTTAGATGAGTTAACGATTTTGCAAAATTCTTCTTCTCCTATAGCAACAAATTAATCAAATTTTTCCTCAGGGAGACTACAATGCACTCCCTGATGCGATACTGTAGTAGACGGTTGCATAGTTATAATTTTGTCCCTGATATTATCAATCTTATAAGTGAAGAAGTTCATAAAGTCATTACTGCTGTGTTTCTTGGAAACTTCTGGGCTTGAAGCTTTCTTTTTCGTTAGTTTAGCCACTGTTTCAAATAAATACCTAGGATTATGTTTATTTTCTTCTAATAGGGTTGAAAAATAAGCAGATCTAGCAGCTTTTAAAGCCTCTCGGTAAGCAATCGAGCTCTGCTTCCATGCAATCCGAAATACCTCTAGTTTTGTTTTCTTCCAGTTGCGCTCCATTTTTCTGGCTGCCCTCTTAAGGGCCCGGCTTGTGCTCATTGTACTACGGCGTTGGACTATTTTCTTTAATCTTCTTTAAGCGCAGCGGAGCAACTGTGTCTAAAGTGCTGGAAAAGAGAGAGTTAAAAGTTTCTGTTGCAATATCGTGTTCTTCTAAGCTATCTGGGATGCTGAGACGATGAAACTGATCAGGAAGATTATTGATAAAGCAATCTTTCGTGGCAGAAGTGATAGGTCTAACATATTTATAACACGGAGTCGGCTTTGCAGCCTTGGCTAAATGTAATTTACATGAGACTAGATAATGATCTGAGATGTCGTCGCTCTGCTGCAGTATTTCAATGGCATCAACATCTATTCCATGTGATAATATTAGATCTAGAGTATGATTACGACAATGAGTAGGTCCTGACACGTGTTGTCTAACTCCAATTGAGTTTACAATGTCTTTAAATGCCAATCCCAATGCATCTTTTTCATTATCTACATGTATATTAAAATCACCAACAATTAGTACTTTATCTGCAGCCAATACTAATTCTGATAGAAAGTCAGCAAATTCTTTGATAAAGTCTTTATGGTGCCCTGGTGGCCTGTATACAGTAGAAAGCAGAATTCTCAAACGTGATTTATCGTTTACACTATATATTTTTACATTAAGCACCAACACTTCAAAATAATTATATTTAAAACTAGATTTCTTAGTGGTTTTGAAAATATTACTATAAATTACAGCAACACCTCCCCCTTTGCCTTTCGGACGAGGTTAATGTTTATAACAGTAATCTTGCGGGGTGGACTCATTTAAAGTAATGTAATCGTTTGGTTTTAGCCAGGTTTCTGTCAAACACAGCACATCTAGGTTATAATCTGAAATCATATCATTGACAATAAGTGCTTTTGAAGTAAGGGATCGAATATTCAGCAACCCAAGCTTTATCGTTTGCTCATCTGTATTATATCTGTTTTTTATTTGTTGAACATCCATTAAATTTTTAACCTTAGATATGTTTGGAAGTTTTTTGTATTTCAAAATTCGGGGAACATACACAGTCTCTATATGATGATATCTAGGTGAAAGAGCCTCTATGTGATGGGATTTATCTGACCTTGGTGACGCGAGGCCGCTAGCAGACGGTCGGTTTAGCCAGTTTGTCTGCTTCCTGACCTGAGCCCCAGATTGTCATGTTTTATCTCTAAGACTATGAGCCAAATTACTAGAGAGAAGAGCAGCACCATCCCAGGAGGGATGAATACTATCTCTTTTCAACAGGCCAGGTTTGCCCCAAAAACTTTTCCAATTGTCTACGAATTCTATATTATTTTGCGAACACCACTTAGACAGCCAGCCACTGAGTGAACACAATCTACTAACTATCTCATCACTCCTTCGAACAGGAAGGGGCCCAGAGCAAATTACAGTGCCTGACATCGTACTTGCGAGTTCAAACACCTCTTTAACATCCGAACCAAACTAACCAAGAGAACCGAACTACACATGTGAACACTCCCTCAGACACCACACAGATTTAATAACCTCAGACAGTATGCATTAAATGCAATTATCCCACAAGTTCATTATGTTTTACTGGAATAGTACTCACTGCCAGATGTCTGTAAATGTTTAAAGAATTTAGTAAATATTTAATCCATCTGTGTGAACATAGCCGGTTGGACTTTGATCACAGGTTTTACGTGCACTGGCCACAGCAGTGAACAGCTCTGAGGGATATTTGTGAAGACAATTAAACATCAGCAACATCCGAGCTCTGTGTTTATTGGATAAAGCTGGTACAGTGTAGAAGTACAGGACGTATAATTTAGTATTACCTCTAAAGACATATAGGTATTTTCAGAAAAGACATTATATCACAAGTCATAAATTACACACATCCATATTGAAAACGTAAATTTTGAACCTGTTATGTTTATTTAAACAAATTTATGTCGTATCATTTATAAGTAACCAGATAAGAAAGTTTGGGGTGCGAGTTTGTGTGTGTGTGTGTGTGTGTGTGTGTGTGTGTGTGTGTGTGTGTGTGTGTGTGTGTGTGTGTGTGTGTGTGTGTGTGTGTGTGTGTGTGTGTGTGTGTGTGTGTGTGTGTAATTTACATTGTAGAGCAAAACATTAAAATAGCGTCAAGTTATGTTTACCACAGACTTCACTCATATATTGAAAACCCCAATTATAAAAACCTAAATCATATCAAAATCTAAAATAAAATCTTGAGGAAAAACAGTGGCGATTTAGTCTTCAGGGTTTTGATGTCATCCCTGCAGAACTCTATTAGTGTGGGATGAGCATGTGTTAATGAGGCTCACCAGCTGGACTGTTACTCACAGATGGAGAATAGAAAGTGAAACCATTTCTTGTGTTCTGAAAATACAGCACTGTGCTTCTCACTAGAAGTCAGCGGGGGTAAATCCTGTCCACAGGGCATTAACAGATCTGAACATTTGTTAATAAGTGTAGGCAGCAGGGATCAGGGCCATAAAAGTGTTGGGATGTGGCATGGACAACACTGACAGGCAGTACATATGCGCGCACACACACACACACACACACACACACACACACACACACACACACACACACACACACACACACACACACACACACACACACACACACACACACACACACACACACGGCAAACACAAGAGTTTGTCATTTCAGTTCTCTTCCTTCTCACTGACCAGATGGGTGAAGAGCTGAGAGAGCGTCTACATGAAAACAATGGTTCCAAACATATGACAGTCGGCTGAATGTTCCAGTATGTAACTGATTATAAAATGAGAGTTCTATGGTAAATGGAGGTTTTCAATGCTGAATGTCCATCTAGATATCTAGTTACAAAATATCCGTAATGTGACAGTTGCAAGTGAAAAGGGATATTCAGCAAGTAAAAAAAAAAATATATGGTGAAATTTCCAGGGATATGGGGATCTCAATGTGGCTGTGAATGTGTGTAAATTGTTATATTGTACACATTTTCAGTGGACAAAAACCAAATGTGTGTCACTTTTGCATACAGCTTATTTTTTATTTTAAAGAGGAATATCAGCCTAGTAAATGTCATTCCTAGTAATATGCATGCTAATTAGCAACTAGCTAATAGTGAGAATTGGACCCTAAGCTAAAGGGTTACCAGATATTTCAATATTCTTTAAGATTCGGGTTCTAAACAAACTTTTCTTTTGACATCTTTGTTTTTAAAGCCCTATAAAGTTCACTCCCTGAGATATGGGGAACTCAATGCAGGTCCATGTGCAAATTGTTGTATTTTACCCATTTTCAATGGTCCTTCTGCATGCAGCTAATACTTAATACATTTAAAGTGGGAGAACAAATAAATACCTTTATTTATTCACATAAAAGCAATAATATTTTGATCTTTGAATGTCTATACGTTGTCATTAATAATAAGGAAATCGTGGCAATTTAAGTGGTGCAATACATATATTTCTGTTTTGGATTTTTAGAATGGGTCATCTACAAAGCTCTGGAAGACAAATTATACTTTGTTTTCTTTCACAAAGTGATACTGTCTACCATTGGTGATTGAAGGCACAAAACAATGCCTGGATTGTGGCTTGACCGGTACACAGCACTCATCACAATGTCCTGGCCACTTGAGTGATTTGTAACCCACGTGGGTCATGAAGGACACAAGCACATCCTGCCTATCATCACCACACTTAATGCTGAAAATATACCACTTCTGATTGTACACTGCAGCATACTTTCCGGGCATATACTGTTTCATGTTAGGCAGATGGACTAAAGTGCCAATGGTGTCATCAAAAATGAAAATATAGGGCTTTTTCACATTGTTTAAACCTGGGTTATCATAGTTATAAACCCTGCTTTTAACCATGACTGTTGATACCGCAAATTTGCAAATAAGAGCAGTAACCCAGGCTTTGGGAATGTACTGTGTGAAACGTCTGGTAATGAATACCCAGTATTCTTATCTGAGAGCTCGCTCCTCGATCGATTGCTCCTGTCTGCCTCGCTGCCTGCTGTGCTGTGAGTTTTGTCTGCTTCGAGGCTGTAAGCTCCGTCTAAGCCTCGTATTAGCTTCGTATTTCTTTCTGTTTTGAACCATCATTTACCATCATTTCTAATTGTGTATACTACTAATTACAGCTTACTTATCATTCCGTTGAGCTTCAATTATTCTTAGCACGACACACTAGTAACTCGCTAGTCTGTTAACGCGCCACCCGTGTGCTCAGTTTATTTATTTATTTTTCTCTCACGCGCCCGCGCCTCTGAGTTAATAAAAGCCCAGGTGAGGAAGAATCAGTCAACAAACACGGTGAGTAATGTCTTCTCCTGTTATTGTCACCTGCACTTCATGCCACATGTTTAGTATAGCCTTCCCCGTCAGCAATATAGGATATATATGTGATAAATGCAAGGAAACAGTCAGGCTGACGGAGAAGATTTCAGAACTAGAGACACGCATCCAAACTTTAATTGAGGATAGTAAGTGTGCAAGAGCTTTAGATACTATTTTGGATGCGCTTAGCATAGTGAACCCTTTACATGATTCGGTTCCGGCTGAATTATTGCCTGTGCAGCCAGGCAAATGGGTGACAGTGAGGGATCGCTCTAGTCGCGGATCAAAAAAACACTCTTCCGTTCCGATTACCACAACAAATCGATTTGCCCCACTCAGTGAAACACCGACTGAGAATTCTGTTGATTGTGCCCTGGTAATTGGCGATTCTATTACACGGAACGTGAACATAGAGACACCAGCCAGCATAGTCACATGTTTGCCGGGAGCCAGAGCGCCTGACATCAAAGCAAATTTAAAAGTGCTGGCTAATGAGATCACCAAAATTAACATTAAAAGAAAATTAGACATTTAGTCCTGGTTCTCTTAGCGTTACACTGTCATTTTTTAGACCCAACCTAATGATACGTAAAAAATAAACAGCTTTTATGACGTATATTTTGCGACAGAACTTACCGAACATCCAAAACAATGGTGTTTGCTACGCTAAATGCACTCATTCTATGTGTGTAAATATGATGGCATTTCTACCAGCTGACAACTCCTGAAGAACTTAAAATGTGTAAGTCACAACAGTGGTAGGAATCCCTCTGTTGTCCACACAAACAAAGAACTGCTGCAAGGAGACGTCATTTCCGACGCCTGTACTGAACAATAATGGGCAACGTTGCTCCTATTGAGAAAAAAAAAGGTGTGCTTGAGCATTCTGTCCTTTTTAGGGTTAAATCTTGTGACATTACTTCCTCTTTTTTGCGCGTTTAGATGTCTTTGGTCCTGTCTTGGTGTTCATATTTCAGTCGAACTAGTCCAACAAGTCCAAGGTGCCCTTAACGTGCTCAAAAACTCTTGAAACTTTGCACACGGATCAGAACCCGCGGCCATCAGGGCCGGGCTGAAGCTGGTACCCGGGTGTGGCAGGGGGGCTCGACAGCGCCTCCTGGAACGCGGTCCGTAAACTTGGTCCATAAATCAAACACACTTGCATGTAATAATATGAAACTAGGTACACATATAGATCTCATTGGGCCGAACAACTTTCGTGCTCTAAGTTTTACGCCAGCCCAACAGGAAGTCGGCTATTATTGCTTGTTTGGAAAGGCATGCCCCTGGAATTCGATATACTCCTCCTAGAGAATTCAACCAATCGCCACAAAACTCGGTGTGCATGAAGTCGAGACATTGAGGATGAAAACTGGCCGGCGGATTTTTGATATCTCGAACGGTTTGGCCGTGGCGATGAAACAAAAATTATGGCGAGTAAAGTGAGACAGGAAGTGTGTTGTAACTTCTGCATAGATTAATTGATCTTGATGAAACTTCAGCAGTGTGTTCCTTGTAAGAGGCCGATCACATGGATGTGACTATTGTGAATCAAAGTTATAGCGCCACCAACTGGCAGCAAGAAGTGTGTCACTTTCAAAATGCTTTTAAATCACCCTCTTATTTTTACCCGATTTGCTTCAAACGTTATGTGTATAATGTAAACACACACCAGATGTAGACTTGTGAATGGATTATTGATATCTTAAGTACTGTTGCCATGGCAACACATTAAACTTTAATATTCTTTTTGGATGCTTTTGAGACTCTTAACATGCTTGAAATTGCATGAAACTCGTTAGACACATCACATTTATTAGCCAGTAGACATGTGCAAAGTTTCAGAAACGGGCGTGGTGCAGGGGCTCAGTAGCGCCACCTTTTGACAAAAGAGGAGGAGTTAGGTCTACACTTTTATCTACAACCTTAAAACTCAGTCCCTATATTGTTCTCATCGAGCCGGACAACTTTCTAATTTACAGTCATTAGCTCCGACCAACAGGAAGTCAGATATTTTGGTTTGAATATGGTAATTTTTCTCTGAGCCTACGTCTATGTGTCTGTGCCTGTCTGTCTGTGTGTGTCTGTGAGTGTGGGGAGGGGAAGGAGGGCTAGATTAACCATTTCACTGCTGTGTGGTTTGGCCTGCATTAAAAAAGAAAATAAATGTCTTAAGCCTTGTATTTTTTTAATAAGTTTTTTTAATAAAGTAAAGGCATATAACCAGTTTAATTGTAGTACATTGACAATAGTTTTATATAATTAGTTTATTAATTAAATTAACTTGGTCCATAAATCAAACACACTTGCATGTAATAATATGAAACTCGATACACATATAGATCTCATCGGGCCAAACAACTTTAAAGGCACAATATGTAAGAATTTTTCGCCACAAGAGGGCACAGTTTCCAACAATAACAAAGGCGTCGGTCGATGACGCAGTGATGAGCTGAATGATGGAGCTGACTTGCTGTCAAGCTGATGGATCTAATAATGTTTATTAATGAGTGTAAACATTCATGTTTTTTAACATTACAGTAGTATGAAGCAGGTCGCGATTGCTAAAGAGACAGATATCACACGCGGGTCCCGCGGATATAAAGGAATAAGGATATTTAATTCTACCGAACTACCCGCAAGTGCTGGATTACTCACACAGGTCAGTTTATTAGACGAATTAAACTTGTGAGGTAACGCAGCGCTGCTTCACTTGGTCTAACGTTACACTATCACACTAAACGGCATTTAAATGTGTGTTGAAAGTTATAATGTTATACTACGTGTTAGTTTATTTGCTATACGAAACTAGCAGTAAGCTAGATCAACATTAGAATAACATACTGACCATATTCTAACATTTCATCATGTTGAGCTAACGTTATATAACATTGATTTGTTTTATGTACATTTGCTCACCTTTCTAATAAAGCTGTCAAGTCGTGACTTGTGAAGATCTGTCAAGTCCAAGTTAGTTGCGGACGTGGAGCTCTCGCCACGCTGATATTGATCCTCATTTTAGTTCTCCTTGTTTGTCCCAAAGTCTGCTTGCCATGGATGGTCTATGTTTGAACGAAACAAGAACTGCGTGCCGCCAGAGAATGACGGGCTCTGGTGCCGCTAAACGTTACGCACTACGCAGTTGTCTATGTCTGTCGCCATGGTTACGTCATGGCTATGGCAGTATGAAAGGAAACCGAGGATAGCGCGGATATTGCGTCATTGACAGGCGACATTTTTTTCCTGGACGGCCACTTATTTAAAATGTGACTTATTTAAAATGTGAATTTCTCTGAAATAAAAAATCTTTGGAGACTTTTGGGATATTGTAAGTACACAACTACAGGAAATATATCACACTGTGCAAGTGATTTTTGGATATTTTATTACAAAATTCTTACATATTGTGCCTTTAAGTCAGCCCAACAGGAAGTCGGCTATTTTGGTCTGAATGTGGATATTTTGCAAAACCAGCCTCTACATTTTTACTCACTCCTCTTAAGTGGTTTATTTTATTCCCACCAAACTTTTTCAATATGATGAAAATACATTAAAGATGCTAAATTGTTAACGGATATTGAATATCTCAAACGGTTTTGCTATGGCGAGGGATTATGTCAAAAAAAAGAATCAGGAAACGTCTCATATCTTCTAAAAATATAATTATACAGCCAGTGTTCAATTCAATTCAATTCAATTCAAATTTATTTGTATAGCGCTTTTCACAATCCACATTGGCTCAAAGCAGCTTTACAGAAAGTGCATTTCGGAAATGTACATAGAAAAATACAGTCAGTTAATCATGTATTAATTTATGGCATAACATATCGCCGGCTTTGAGTCGTCTCTTCACAGGCGTCGAGTCGTCTCTTCACAGGCGTTGGGGCATCTGAAGTCTCCGTGAGAGGCTGGATACAAACTGGAGCTGATGAACGCTATTTACCTCGGGACTAGCGTCCCGAGATAACAGCAGAAAGGCAGATGGGAAATAATTAGCATAGCTGATGTTCATAATGTTAATGCATTCGAACTGATTCAGCAGTAGTATTAAAGGTTAAGCATCAAGTGAATGCTTGGTTAAAGAGATGCGTCTTTAATCTAGTTTTAAACTGGGACAGCTAGTCTGAGTCTTGAACAATATCAGGAAGGCTATTCCAGAGTTTAGGAGCTAAATGTGAGAACGCCCTCCCTCCTTTAGTGGACTTCGATATCCTAGGAATGACCAGAAGCCTCGAATTTAGTGATCTTAAAGAGCGCGATGGATTGTATGGCGATAGAAGGTCTGTTAAATACACAGGAGCTAAACCATTTAGGGCTTTATAGGTCAGTAGGAATACTTTGTAATTGATACGTAACTTAATAGGTAACCAGTGTAGAGATGATAAAATAGGTGTTATATGATCATATTTTCTTGATCTAGTAAGAACTCTAGCGGCTGCATTTTGCACTAACTGTAGCTTGTTTATTTAGGATGCAGGACAACCAGCTAATAAAGCATTACAGTAATCTAGTCTCGAGGTCATGAATGCATGAACTAGCTTTTCTGCATCAGAAACAGATAGCATGTTACGTAGCTTAGCAATGTTTCTAAGGTGGAAAAGCCTGTTCTTGTAATATATGAAAAATGATTTTCGAAAGTCAAGTTGCGGTCTAGTATAATTCAATTCAATTCAAATTTATTTGTATAGCGCTTTTCACAATACACATTGTCTCAAAGCAGCTTTACAGAAAGTGCATTTCGGAAATGTACATAGAAAAATACAGTCAGTTAATCATGTATTAATTTATGGCATAACATATCGCCGGCTTTGAGTCGTCTCTTCACAGGTGTCGAGTCGTCTCTTCACAAGCGTTGGGGCATCTGAAGTCTCCGTGAGAGGCTGGATACAAACTGGAGCTGACAAATGCTATTTACCTCGGGACTAGCGTCCCGAGATAACAGCAGAAAGGCAGATGGGAAATAATTAGCATAGCTGATGTTCATAATGTTAATGCATTCGAACTGATTCAGCAGTAGTATTAAAGGTTAAAGCATTAAGTGAATGCTTGGTTAAAGAGATGCGTCTTTAATCTAGTTTTAAACTGGGACAGCGAGTCTGAGTCTCGAACAATATCAGGAAGGCTATTCCAGAGTTTAGGAGCTAAATGTGAGAACGCCCTCCCTTCCTTTAGTGGACTTCGATATCCTAGGAATGACCAGAAGCCTCGAATTTAGTGATCTTAAAGAGCGCGATGGATTGTATGGCGATAGAAGGTCTGTTAAATACACAGGAGCTAAACCATTTAGGGCTTTATAGGTCAGTAGGAATACTTTGTAATTGATACGTAACTTAATAGGTAACCAGTGTAGAGATGATAAAATAGGTGTTATATGATCATATTTTCTTGATCTAGTAAGAACTCTAGCGGCTGCATTTTGCACTAACTGTAGCTTGTTTATTGAGGATGCAGGACAACCAGCTAATAAAGCATTACAGTAATCTAGTCTCGAGGTCATGAATGCATGAACTAACTTTTCTGCATCAGAAACAGATAGCATGTTACGTAGCTTAGCAATGTTTCTAAGGTGGAAAAAGGCTGTTCTTGTAATATATGAAATATGATTTTCGAAAGTCAAGTTGCGGTCTAGTATAACACCCAGGTCTTTTACTGTAGTGGATAAAGTAACAGGACATCCTTCTAAATTAAAGTTGTATTGTAAGGGATTTTGTGGGTAGTTTTTTGGACCAATAAGTAGTACCTCCGTTTTATCTGTATTTAATAGCAGGAAATTACACGTCATCCAGCATTTTATATCATTTAGACACTCTGTCAATTTAGATAAGTTAGTGTTTTCATCTGGTCGTGATGAGATATATAATTGAGTGTCATCAGCATAACAGTGGAAATTAATTCCATGTTTTCTAATAATATTACCAAGTGGCAGCATGTATATTGAGAATAGCAGAGGGCCTAACACCGATCCTTGCGGCACTCCATAGTCTACTGACGTTATCTTTGATTTTTCCCCATTTAAACAGACAAAATGGTAACGATCTGATAAGTACGATCTAAACCAGCTTAATGCCTGTCCCTGAACACCAGTGTAGTTTTTGTTTTCCATTTGAGGTGGAATTTTTCGCTGTAGATAAAAGTTTTCTTCCCACGCAGAGTGTACAGCGGACGCTGATGTTTTTGTCACCTTCAACCGAGTCAAACTCAAAGTAATGTCGGTACTTCCAAGCATTAAACGCTGCATGGTCCTGCTCTCTCCCGCGCTCCATGTTGTCTCTTGTTTAACACTACACATGTCGGTGTTTACCACAGACGTCGCGCGCGGTGCTCATACATCATTGTCACTCACGACTCACATCACGTCACGCGACAGTCTCACGAAATAAAATCA